>NC_089873.1:13768076-14069615 GCF_040182565.1 Anser cygnoides | reverse complement strand
CTGTTAGAGTGGTCCAGAGGAGGGCCACAAAGATGATCAGAGGGCTGGAGCACCTCTCCTGTGAAGAAAGGCTGAGAGCTGGGCCTGTTCAGCCTGGAGAAGAGAAGGCTCTGGGGAGACTTCATTGTGGCCTTTCAGTACTTAAAGGGGTCTTACAAAAAGGATGGAGAACAACTCTTTACAAAGATGGATAATGATAGGACACGGGTGAATGATTTTAAACTAAAAGAAGATAGATTTAGATTAGACATTTGGAAGAAATTCTTCACTGTAAGGGCAGTGAGGCCCTGGCACAGGCTGCCCAGAGAAGCTGTGGATGCCCCATCCCTGGAGGTGTTCAAGGCCAGGTTGGACGGGGACTTGGCCAACCTGCTCTAGTGGGTAGCATCCCTGCCCATGGCAGGGGGGTTGGAACTGGGTGATCTTTAAGGTCCCTTCCAACCCAAGCCATTCTATGATTCTGTGTTTCTAGAGCAGACCTAGGTAGTAAGTAATCTGCATACTTAACTTAAGGAATGAGAAACTGTGTGATGTGCCCAAGGCCCCACTGAGCTTCTAAAATACCAAAATTATGGTTCTAAACTGGGAAATCCTGACTTTTACCCACTGTTTGATCTGAGAGTAGGTGGCCTTCCACTTAGAGATGAAACTCCACACGCAAGCGATTTTCCATTCCTACTCAAATTGCTTTAGCTATTTTTAGGTCAGATGAGAAGAATAAATATCATTAGGGATTTTCCAGGCATTTTTAGAATTGCTTTCTAACCAAAAAAAAAAAAAAAAAAGAGATCCTTTCACAAAAGTATATTCTCTAGTCATTCATCCATAAAGGCACTAAGACCTTTTGATATCGTTATAATCAAATAATGAAAAAATACAAGTTAACCAGATTAGGAAAGATGATGCTGTATATTTATGGAAGCTATTCAGTATAAAAACTTTTAGTGGGCACAAGTACAGCATACCAGGGATGGACTGGACCCAGAGCCATGCTGTGCCACACTGAAGTCGAGAAAGAGACCAAGCAATTATAAGTGAGAACCGCGGAGTATGTAATGAGCACAAGTATCTCTCAACGAAGTTTGGTAGAACATTCTCTAAAAATGTCTCACTTCAGTCCACGGAAATTCATAGAAACAGCCCTCGCAGCAGCTGTTGGGCAGCAGAACTCAGTGGCTGGGACTGGAGTATAGGTCCTGAGATGGAGGCTGTGATCCTGGCCCTGCTGGGGCTCCACACTGAAGTCCCCCCTTTCCTGTGCCACTGCATTCCTGTTGTCTTGTCTTTCTGGAACATGAACTTTTCAGAACACGGTCATCTCTTTGTACCTCCTTCTGTACACCGCTCAGCACAATGTGGTTAACATCCCAGCTGGACTCCTTACATGCTGCCAACACAGCTGACTTTCAGTTGTCCAGATGTGGCTTAGGCACACCATGGGTATCCCAGAAAAGGAACAGTGCAGCTGCACTTTGTCCTGGTTTTGGCTAGACCACAACACACTCATACACCCCATGTGCTGTGTACTTACCTCTGGATTGCTTGGGACTGCTTCACCATGCAACCAACAACACTGTGGGCCTCTTTTTCCTCCCTGCTGCATTTCCAGCCCTACTGCCTTACCTACATGTCTGGTATGATCTATATTTTTGCTTTATCCAGGTTATCCCAACACCCGCTCCACTACCAGTTTACTGGAACAACATCCTCTTCTGCTTAGCTGACTGCAAGAAATAAAATTCACAGTGTTACTTGCCTACAGTCACAGGAGGAGAGCATGCAGATGCAGACCTACAACTGAAAGCTTCCCTGACCTTTGCCATCACCAAAGGAATATCCTTCCCCTCAGGAAACATTCTTTATCTCGACAGGCAATAAGTTCCTGTAACTACTGCTGACTTCAATAAGACCTACCCTCTCGGGCATTTGCCACAAATCCTTTTGGTCAATTGGTAGAACAGTGTCAAAAGAGAGAAAAGACTTTTTGGAAAGGATTATACAGAGAAATAAAAATGACAGGAGAGATCTAGAGAACACAAGAAGAGTTCATGGAGGAAGCAGGATACAAGATACTGTCCTCTCTGTATCTCTGACACCTAGGCTTAGGCTGGAATGGATAATGCCATTGCTTCCAGCTCCCCAAGCACCAGCACTAGAGCCTCGTGGCCACTGCATCTAAAACACAGCACAGAGTGGCCAAGGAGCTCTCCCAGGCTCCAGGTTGCACCTCCTCCGCTGTCAGCTGTCGTTAGCTGTCTGTAACGAGCACAAGGCTCGTATGGTAATAGAGACAGGCTGGACAGGCTGTGGAGACAGGAGAATTTAGTGAGTAATTAAATGTTCAGATCAGAGTTTCCCTTGCAGTATTACTCCTAGTGCCCAAAGAAAAGGATGTGCTCATCAGAAACCAGGAAAGAGTCACTGCTCTAAGGAGCTTGCAAGCCTGAGTGCAAGCAAGTTGGGCAATAAGAAAAAAAGAATGCAAATCCCTTGGTCACTCAGCAAGGCATATTTTTATACATATATTGATAGTTCAATTAACTGAGACATATCCTCCTGCTGCTTAAGAATGCCCTTCACAGTGGCAGGGCACTGGAATTCAGCACCGTGCAGCACGATGCATCAGCAAATGCCCAACAGCACCTCAGGAAATGAAGGTGGAGCCCAAGTTGACCCCCAAAATACTCTTCCTAGGAATCAAAAAGAAGCAAAGAGACAACTCTATCTTCACCTCTCTAGTTAACCTGAAGCTCAGATGTGCATGATGCACAGAGCTATTTGACATCTGTATTTTTACCCCTTTTATAAAAATGGAACACAGCTTTCCAGCTTGGGCAGGGTGGTTGGCTGGTTCACACACACAAAAACTCTCTGGTCTTGAAACCGTATAGCCATTTCATCCATTTGTCCAGTGAATCTCCTTCAACATATACCAGTGTGAAGAGTAATCCCCAGCAAATGCTGGTTGCAGCAAGGGATTTTCTGCTCCACTACTTCTGAACATCTCCAAGCAAACACTGGACAAATTGCATGAGTAAGGGGTCAGTGCCATCGTGAATATTTCATCTAGACAGCACAACAAAATTCAGCTTAGAGAATAGAAAGGGAGAAAAATCACTTATCAATTATTCTTTTACTCAATACCACTTGTTCTTCAATAAAACACTGTGAAGTGATTTCTCTTGCAATCAGGAGGAGAAAAAAACTCTGCTCTTGGCAAACTATTTTTGGAAGC
Organism: Anser cygnoides; assembly: GCF_040182565.1. Classification (NCBI taxonomy): domain Eukaryota; kingdom Metazoa; phylum Chordata; class Aves; order Anseriformes; family Anatidae; genus Anser; species Anser cygnoides. The sequence continues at coordinate 14,066,380 of NC_089873.1, read as the reverse complement.
TGAAAATCTCATTCTGCTTTTTTTTTTTTTTAATTCCTGCTTAGAGGAATTTTATGATAAGGATGTAAGCCTTGCTGCTTATTAAAAATTATACAATTAAGATTTATTTTAAAAACCTACGAGAGCTGATTTTTTTCTACTAAACTTCACTTTTACAGGCAATCATTGCATAGCCAAATTTATCTCTTTTAGGCAGGTATTTTTTTCCAATTTGTAACACTTTCCTACATACTAGCACTTAACTGTCATGAATTTTCTTGTAGACACATTTACCCTTTCTGTCATTTTTCTGTCCTCCATATAAAATCTTTTTTTTAGATAGAATTATCAACCCTGTCATTTTACCTACATTTCAAAATTACTCTCCAATTAACAGGTTTTCCCCCTTAAGTTAAAAACTACCCATGCCTTCCCCCCCTTCACCCTAAAGGACATTTGCAATTGTTCACCACTGAAGCTCAGGTTGCAGTTTCTGGGGCTATGTCTTGTTAATTGTCATTTTGTCCCCGGTGTTTCTCACACGGAGAATTTTACCAAGTGTCTCAGACATTTGGCAATTAATCAAAGAAACAGCTTCTGGAGACCTATGTCTAAGCACGAATGTCAGGTTAACCTTCAGAGTAGTAGACCAAACTCTGGAAATGAGAATTAATATGACTCCAAATGGCAATTATTCCTTACCAAATGTATTCGTTTTTTATAACATTATATTTTTATGCACACTTTTGATTCTCAAGGGTCTTGACTCATGACTGCTCATGTCTAGTTGACTCACAGTTAGTGAAAATCAGATTTAAGAATTCACCTACCATCAACAGCTGCATCTGAGTTCGTATTGCTGCCAGTTCTGCTTCCAGCTATATAACATACCTTCAGCCCTCGTGACCGCCACATGTTCCACTCCCACCTTTGACTTCTCATCCTCACAACCTCAATCCCATCACCTCCTTGGGACTGCAGGGACAGCAGCTGCGTTTCAGAGGTGCCTATCAGCTGTGGCAGTAGGAGTCATTGAAGCTATGATCCTGCACTCCTTCCAGCTCTTCCACTTGCAGGACCACTGGCCCTTTAAAAGCCTGTGCCTGAATCATAGCAGTTTGGTCAGACCCAGAGGACAAAAGAGTAAAGGAAGGGGATGGATTCTATTCTGGGCTCTGCTACTCATGTACAACACGAGACTGGGCAGTCAGCAAAGCCTTTTGTCCTCAGCTGCTGAGACTGAAAAAAAACAGGATGGTGATAACCAACCCTATCCTTACATATAAAGCATTTTGAAACAGTTGGTTGAGAGGCACTATATAAATGCTAAGTATTATTAGACACTGCTCCGATTTTAGGGCACTTTTCCACAGAATCACAGAATCGTCTAGGTTGGAAGAGACCTCCAAGATCACCTAGTCCAACCTCTGACCTAACACAAACAAGTCCTCCACTAAACCATATCACTAAGTTCAACATCTAAATGTCTCTTAAAGACCTCCAGGGATGGTGACTCAACCACTTCCCTGGGCAGCCCATTCCAATGCCTAACAACCCTTTCAGTAAAGAAGTTCTTCCTAATATCCAACCTAAACCTCCCCTGGCGCAACTTTAGCCCATTCCCCCTCGTCCTGTCACCAGGCACGTGGGAGAACAGACCAACCCCCACCTCGCTACAGCCTCCTTTAAGGTACCTGTAGAGAGCGATAAGGTCGCCCCTGAGCCTCCTCTTCTCCAGGCTGAACAAGCCCAGCTCCCTCAGCCGCTCCTCGTAAGACTTGTTCTCCAGACCCCTCACCAGCTTTGTTGCCCTTCTCTGGACTTTCTCGAGCACCTCCATGTCCTTCTTGTAGTGAGGGGCCCAAAACTGATCACAGTACTTGAGGTGCGGCCTCACCAGAGCCGAGTACAGGGGGACAATCACTTCCCTAGACCTGCTGGCCACACTGCTTCTTATACAGGCCAGGATGCTGTTGGTCTTCTTGGCCACCTGGGCACACTGCTGGCACACACACTGAGCACACCGCATTCAGCTGACTATCAACCAGTACTCCCAGGTCCTGCTCTGCCAGGCAGCTTTCCAACCACTCATCTCCCAGCCTGTAGCTCTGCTTGGGGTTGTTACGCCCCAGATGCAGGACCCGGCACTTGGCCTTGTTGAACTTCATACAGTTGACCTCAGCCCATCGCTCCAGCCTATCCAGATCCTCCTGCAGTGCCTTCCTACCCTCGAGCAGATCGACACACGCACCTAACTTGGTGTCATCTGCAAACTTACTGAGGGTGCACTCGATCCCCTCATCCAGATCATCGATAAAGATATTAAAGAGGACTGGCCACAGTACTGAGCCCTGGGGGACTCCACTAGTGACCGGCCTCCAACTGGATTTGACTCCATTCACCACAACTCTCTGGGCCCGGCTATCCAGCCAGTTTTTAACCCAACGAAGCGTACGCCAGTCCAAGCCACGAGCAGCCAGTTTCTTGAGGAGAATGTTGTGGGAAACGGTATCAAAAGCCTTACTGAAGTCAAGGTAGACCACATCCACAGCCTTTCCCTCATCCACTAAGCGTGTCACTTTGTCATAGAAGGAGATCAGGTTTGTCAAGCAGGACCTGCCTTTCATAAACCCATGCTGACTGGGCCTGATCGCCTGGTTGCCCTGTAAGTGCCGCGTGATGTCCATTCACAGATGTTACGCACAAGCCACTTACTAAATGAGCCACAACTATATTTTTGAAATCATAGGATACCTGGAGGAGGTAAACTCAGTAGCCATCTCCTGGGAAGCGAAAAGAATGATCCTGACTGGCAGCAAACACTCACTGCATCTTTATTACAGCAGAGCAAAGGAACAAACATTAGCATACCCGGGCTCTGTACAGCAATAGCTTGGTAAAACTCTGTGGTGTGTGCTACCCAGTAAAGCTGACTAATGAACCTGTCCAGCCTTAAAGTCTATAGATCTGTGAGCTCATTTTAGGAAGAGAAAAAGTCTCCCTAAGCACTTTCAGGATAGCATGATGATTCAAACCAAGATGTGAATGTTCAGGCAAACCTCTGGCAGGCACTTTCTGCTGGAATAGGCCGCGGCACAAAGGAGGAACAAATAATCTGTTAAACCTACCTGCAAATGAGCAACTAATACACAAGCACTTATATACGTGGTGAGACTAAAGGTTCACCTAGCCTGCAGTGACTTTCCCGACAGCAGACAGTATCAGACACTCAGAAATACTCAGTGGTTTTTGCCCCACCATGCCCTCCTTACTCCCACCGATCTGCTTCTCGGTGGGTGAGTCGGTGACAACAACAGCCATCGCTGGATCTCTGCTCTCTTATTCATCTAATTGGCTTCTGAAGTAACCTGTGCTTTGGCTTTCCACATCCTGTGGCTACAAACTGGAGCCACCACCCTGTACCTGTCTCTGAGATCACAGCGCTGTGCTCCACGCTCTGCGGAGAGAGCAAAAGGGACCAGGCTGGCTCCTGATGCTGGCACTTCGTGTCCTACACTACAAGCAGCACATCCAAACCACAATCTGGGAGAATTTTCTGCTGTTCATTTCTCTGACCTAGAACACAAGCAAACAACCAAGAACACTGTGCTGAAGAGCTGAGGAGCTTTCCAAGAGGCAAAACAAGAAGATGTCTTCCTTCCTTTTCCAGTGAGCTGTCCTCTCTGTTGGACACAGATACCTTCACTTCCCAGCCTCACGGGAAAACTCAGAGAAGCCAAGATCAAGTCATCTGGGGGTGAAATGAAGGCTGACAGAGGGCTGTAACAGTCCCAAGCATCTTCAGAGGACTGGTACAACCCTGTAGCCAGGAAGAGCATTCCTCTCTGTGCTTTTTCATGGATACTCCTACAGACTTCTCTTCCTCCTGTCACTTGTCAGCAAACAAATATGTTTGCATAACCTGAGTTAGATGCTACAGTCATCCCTGTTACTCCTTGCTTAAGAGTGCCTACCCTGTACAGCCACCACGGCTCAATGTATTAGGGGAGCACCCTGTAACAAACCCTCACGCGTTCCCCTGTACACGAACACTTTATTCACACACATTTTAGGCCATAAATTGGAGATGACAGCCAAGTAATCAGGAGAGTATCATACTGTGCCTCCCAATTCTCCTGGGCCTCCACTGATTATACAGGAGAAATCCAAGCAGACATGGAATTAAATCACTTCCCTCATGTTGGACTAGCAGAAGCTGTTCCTTAAATGACAGATTGCTAACAGCTCCCTTAATGACATCACCCAATATGTCATAAAATTTGCTGCCAACTCTATGGACTCTTTTTTTACCCAGCCAGAAGCATTCTTGGGCTGTGGAGCAGAAGTTTCATTGACAAAATGTGGCTCAAGAAATAACCTTTAAAGGGTTCTCAGCGCATAAGGCAAGTACCACCCAAAAACTCATTGAAGAGTAAAATTATACTTCTTGGCGCAGCTTTCCTGGAACAGAGCCCCACGTCAGATTTCTCTGTAACTGAAATTATCCTTCCACCATCTCTGCAGGTAGCACGAAAACTCACAGCTCAGGAATAGTATCCAGATCTTTGCCAGATTACTACCCTTGGGTGAAAACTGTTATTTCTTACCACTTTTGTGCCTTTTGGAAGGAAACTCTTCCCAGATGGGTATTAGCATTAGAGAAGAAACAGATATACTTGTAGTACAATTGCAAGGATTATTTACCTGGAGTTTCACTATTATCCCTTTACTCCCAGGCTCGCATCAGTTTTTCTGTCAGAAACACAAGTCAAGTGACAACCAGAGCACACATAGGATGAACAGCCTTTCAGAATTTTTAAGAGACAATTTGCGGGTTTTTCTCTACTCCTCAGACACCAGGGATCTACCCTGCAGCAATGCACCACAAATAACTCTATGTTTGCTTTTAAAACGTTACAGTGGAACCCACTTAGGCAGCCACCGACCATGACCGCACAAACGGTGCTTAATTATGCATTCCTCTGATTCTGAGCTACCTGCATTTTCTCACAAACATCTATGTCGTGCTTTATGCAAGAATCAGCTCAGAATTGCATGGGCTCAAGAATTGCATGGGCTGTTTTCAAAAGGGCAAATACTTTTCTAAGAAAAATACTTCAGTATTTAGAGCCAATAATGAAGAAGGAAAGTCTTCCCTCTTTATTTAGACTTAAACCAAATTCTGATTTATACTAGAGAGCATTGAAAGTCCCTGAGATTTGGTCCTTTTGATCAAGGTGAGGTTGCTCCTCTCCATTTATTTGCAGAAAAATCAACGTTGGCTGCTGTTCCTCTAAGTCACTCTGTAAATAGATCCTCTTCCCTGTGTACGCTGCCTTTCTTGCATGCTACCATCAAAGCAGTCATAGTTGAACAACCAGAGGTTGTATAGGAAGAAGGAAACAGTGCAATGCTAAATTTTGTGGGAACATAAAGCTAGTGCATTCAGCTGAGTGGTCCCAAGATGTGGCTTGAATATCTTTGGTAACTCCTTGGGTATCAACAGTACTTCTGTTCCCTGCAGCAATCCTTGCCAACAGAAAACCCTACAGCATGCCAGTATGCTGGGGATGCTGAAACCAGTGGTCTGAACAATCTGTCACTCATGTAAGTTCAAAAGAGAATCACTGCGGTGGCACTCACTGGCACTGTGAGCAAATGAGCCGTGAGCTATATTTCTGGATTTGATACAGTTCTTTTTTTTTGAAAGAAAAAGCAAGTCAAAAAGGAACTGTAGCACTCTGCTGAATGCTGAAGTGACCAAATAAATAGAATCAACTAAACCTTGGTTATCTATCAGTCATTCTTCCCCGTGTGACAGCATCCCTTTCAAGTCTGCCCATGATGACCATGGCCCCAGTACTTGGGTTCCTGAGTTGATTCATTTCAACCAATGTCATCTGCTTATGTTACCAAGTCACTTTTGCCCTGCCATCCAAGGAAAAAGCCTGGTTTGGCGCAACGTGCTACATCACACGTATTTCCAGTGCACAGAGTGAAAGGCTGAAATACTGCCCATGGATTTTGTTCTCCGATTCAGCACTGCACTGCCATGATTGCAAAGTGACAGATGTCAAAACTGAGCGGAGTACCTCATTAACACAGAGATAAACACACAGAATATGTTGTTTGGAATGACGACCCAGTGTGTTTATATATGTATGCTACTATTTATCGTCCTACAGATGGCTGCTCACAGCGAGGTACGTCCACAAATATGTTTAATTTTGCTTTCTCCTATTCTAGGCAGTTACCATGTCTCCTTGTTTACACTCACTGCTACTAAGAGGGCCTAGAGATCCCTGAGCTTTTGTAAGGGTGAAGGGTTATGTTGCACAAAGCAAACCCACGACCTGTGTGCCATCAGTTCCTTGCAGTAGTAATAACCAACACCTGCAGAGCGCTTTTAAAGGAATTACCTCACTCTCATTTTACAGATGGGAAGGCTCAGAAACGGGAAAGGACTTAGCCGAAGTCATCCAGCAGGCTCTGCTCAGTACACAGTTATTATCGTTGCATATTGGCTAGCTCAACATGCTCATGCTACTCACACCAGTCAAAATTCAAACAATTATTATTATTTTACTGCAATTTGCGCTGCAGTCAGGACTGGAGGCTACAACCAGGATTCAGCTATGTTGGGCACTGTTCAAACATACAATCAAGCACACAGTCCCTGCTCCAGTTGTCTCGTAGGGACCCAATTCTGTGGGAACACAAAACACAGCAGGAAGGGAGGAAGGGACAGGGAATGGGAACATGAATGTAAGGTTTCACATTGTTCACGGTAACTGCAAAGTATGGAAGCTTATTATTATTTAAATAATTTAGGCGGGTAAGAAATATAAGCACGCTCCTGACAGCCACCTGTCTAGCTATTTACATAGCAGTTTATCTTCATAATCGTATTTGCTCAGATACTTTACTTTCACTCCTTGGGTCTTTGCTTACATTGACAGATAGAAACCGGATCCTACAACCAAATCTTTGGGGAACTGGCTCACCCTGTACTAACCCCAGAGGTGCATTACACTGTACCTTCAATGGGGCACATTATAGTTAATTCTACAGCTCCTCCCTGATCTGCTGCAAGGGCAATTCATGCTGAAGACCTTCTTTATGTGATATCTGCTTATGCATTGTAGCACGTGACAATTCAGTATACTAGCTATAGGCTAATGAAATCATTCCACTCGTGCTAATTTGTATTAAAATCTGAAGTAGCATAAAATGTATTAAGTCCCAACCTACTGTCTGTCCTAATGTGGCTATACATTAGCAATGTTATGTACCAAAAGGCCACATAGCCATTCCTCTTTAGAAGACTTAACTGGGTATAAAATTGGTTGCACAAGGATCCCGTTATGTTTACATCATAAAGACAAATTTTCTCTTCTTGTGGAGTCACACTGGGTTTCATCTGATCGTGCAGCAGGATATTGAACATTACAAGTGTGCAGCAACATCTTGCTATAATGTCATACAATATAAGAATTAATAGTTCCTCTAATGCTGAATGGCACAGACACAATGGGATTATTTGCAAGAGTAAGGTTGCTCAGTACCAAGTCAGGATTGCTGAATGGTCTTTAGAAGTTAACCCGTTATCTTTCTGGCATGGATCTGCTACTTGATTATTTATTATAATGTATGCATTTGTGTAAATCATGAAAAAGGGTACCAAGCACATAGAGGAAATATGGGATGCTTGACATCCATAATCTCAGATGGGTGGGTATTTTTCCTGCATTTCAATTAAGCCAAGCATTTAAAACATCTTTCCAACTCATCAAAGCCAGGAGTTAAGCATGTGCTTAAACTCTTTGCTCAGCTGATGTTGTCCATTGCAATAAATGGGCATCTTTCCATTGACTCTTAACAAGTTCTAGATCAGCACAATAATACCATCACGTACTCTAGAAAAGCCTGAGAAATCACAATTTAAATACATTATTTTAGAGAACAAAAGAATAAGCACTTCCTTGCTCCTATTCTCTACTGGCCAAATCCATATACAAATTAATGACCTATCACAATGCCAGTAGAGGATACAGCATCAAAAACAATGGCATTACAGAACTTACATAAAAATACTTACACAATTTCATTTAAGACTATTACAGCTTTTCTGAAAATGATGTGACGTATGCATCGCTACCTGCATTTATTCCTGTCTGACAGATATCACTGAAGCTCACCAGAACTGAGATATTTACTTAAATGATTAGGATCTGACTTTTAGTCCTATGATAAATGGAAGCAATAAATAACAACAATTGTGTTTAGCAATTGTCAATATCTATTTTGCACCTCTTTATACAATATCCACTAATCTTCAGCATCAGGTAATTCAAATTCCTTATCGTATTTCTGATACTGGCATTTATAACACTGGCTTTATTTTAATCCCAGGTAAAAATACATTAAGAAGGAACTATGATCGATAGTATACTGTTAATTTAGAATAAAATACTTTTAATTATCCCTAAACTCAGCTTACAAATCCAAGACACAGGCAAGCCTAATTTAATAAAATTCAATATGTGAAAGCATAGCCTACGTCTACATTACCAAGTTGTCTATCACAACAGAGTGGATCTGAAAAACAGAATAGATAGCACTTAGGACCTAATATCCACAACATGTGTTTCAGAGGTTTCACTTTGGACCAGCTCTAGTTTGATCCCATGGACTGCACACACATTAGCGGTGTAAGTCCATCAGTTGTACTCCTAGAGGACATCTGCTTGTTTAGTTTGCTTAAGAAGAAATCCAGTTTGCATACCCCAAGTCTGCTCTACAATGTGAAACAATGTGTAGTAGGCATGGACAGCGGGGAGATTCACTTTAAAAAGGCACTTCTGACCCAAACTAAAACACAGTTTTTCTCACTCCCATGGATGGTCCTTTTGCAGACCATGGGCAGTTTTAGTTGGCTACAGAGCCATTCAGACAACTCTAGGATTTCTGAAGGCTTATCCAGAACACTTATCAGCCATGCCACTGATGCGTGGTGGCTCTGCTCAGAGCAGCTCACATCCAGGGCTTATTAGGTGCCTGGGACCAGGCTGGCTTCACAGTCACAGAAGGTGGGATTTGGCTCCTGTTTGAGAAACCTGCAAGAAAGTCTCTTACAGAGAAGCTAAGAGTATAAGCTAGGGCTTGATTCACTTGCTGGTACCTAATGCCACCAGGCCTGTTCTTCAGTTTGTGGGACATCCCTGTGCAGATGGGAGGTATGGCAGAGAACCTGTGGAAGACTTGCATCCTTCTGGAAAAGTAGCCAGAGGTCAGACGGGATCCTTGAGGCATTTTAGGCACAGACACTTGGATGCAGGCAACTGCTTGATGGCTTGGCTTCCACAGACTGAGTATATCTCCATTGGCCAGAATGAGGACTTAAGAGACTTGTGATCAAACGCCTGCACTGAGATGCTTCATCTCAGATTGACCTCTACGCACCCAGCAGACTCTGTACTGCAGTTGTCAGATCTCTGGTCTCCCAGAATGATTATTTCCGGTTTATTACAGCATGACAGTAAGCAAACACTGAGAGAGCTTAGCTCTGACATTGTATCTTAACTAAGACCCTGAGCCCTACTGAATTTGCTGCAGAAACACTTGAGTGGCCTTGCAAGAGCCCGTTTAGGTCTGCCAAGACCTGTGAGACCATGCTACTGCAGTCCGACAGGCTAAGCCAGACCTGTGCAGTCAGTGCACATCCTCTGGCACATCCCCTGTATTGTACCTATGCTTACCTAGTATCTGATGTAGCACAACTCCTCTGTTCCCCCATAAAATGGAGCTGTCCGTAAAATCATGCTTTGCATTTGGTTCAGACTTGATTTTGGAAAAGGCAGTCCCAAGGAATAAAGAAATTACACCTCTTGGGAAGAGACAAAAGTGCAGTTATAATTTCCCAGACAATCTCACTTTTGCCTTGGCACAATTCCCACAGCATACCACATAATTAAAACTAAATGAAATGTTGCCTTATGTGTTTAACACTCAGCGATTAAACATACCATCTTAGGTTAATATAGAGACTCGACAAATTCAGTGAGGCTAAATTTCAACTCAGATACTTGTGTCTGCAGAACTGTCCCTGAGGGAGTAAAATCCTGATTAGGCATTTTTACGTACGCATACTGCATCCAAAAGCTTCACAGAATCACGGATTCATTACGGTTGGAAGAAACCTTCAAGATCATTTGGTCCAACCATCACCCTACCACCAGTGTCACCCACTAAACCATGTCCCTAAGCACCACGTCCAACCTTTCCTTAAACACCCCCAGGGACATTTCTTTCATAGAAACGAACACGATTAAAAGTGTTTGCACTGAAGCTCAGGGTGTGCCCTCTTTCCACGGAGTTCATATACAGTTTGATGCACTGAACACTTGTTTATCCCAATGATGAAGTGCTCCCTCCCCTCTCTCCCTCTCAGATGGTCTCAGGAAGCAGAAAAGGAGGCAGAAACGAGGGGACAAGGAATAGCACTGCTCCCCTTCCCATCCTGCACCCACGAAGACTGCCCAATGAGCTCGTTCTTTCTGCAATACGCAGTGCATTTGACACAAACCTATTCTCACCAGAAATGAAGCTCCCAGTAAAATAACCATATGAAGAGATTTTACCTCTTATCTCAGCTATTGAGGAAGATCACTTAGGTAGCAGCATGATATCACAAAATAATGACATGATGAACAGAGTGATAACAAGGGGTAACTTCTGTAAGAAACCTTTTTAGCCAAACTACATCTCAGGTTAGCCATACAATTGATGATTTGTAAACTGTTCTGTCTGAAAACTTGATATTGCAGAATATTTTAAAGATTGGTTTTTCAACTGCTTTCCCTTTTAAACATCATTGAAAGTATTACATTCTCCTAAAGGAAATTAAATATCCAAGTCACATGAAAATGTTGAATACAAAAGGAAGATGAAGCACATTACTCCAGCAGCTGTTGAGGTTGTTTTGCTGGGAATTTAAGGAAAATCCTGGCTTCTTTGGTCAGAATGCCAGGCAGGAATGGAGACGTCTATTTTTAATTCTAGAAGAAACTGAGATAGGAGTGGTTCTGTTTTTGAAAAAACAGAACAAATGAGACTAGAATAGTAAAGACCATTCACCCAGATAAATTAGTTCCGAGAAATGGGAAACTGAGGAAGAAGGCACGCTGCTACAAACATCTCATCCTGTAAGCTCTTCCACACACTCATCTGTTTCCAGGGTACAGCTCAGTATTCTGCCAAATCTACTCCCTTAAGAAAGTTGTTGCAGAACCTTGCTGCTCTACTAATTAGAGACTTCCTTTTAATTTCCAGGCTGGAGTGATTTATAACCAAGTTATATCCATTTGTTCTTGTCCCACCGTTAGCCACAGGTTTAAAATCATTAGTTTTCAATCTACGGTCCATGGACTCAGGAGGGGTACATAAACTACTTCTAAGAGATTTTTAAAATGTAGTGGTAATGAAGCAAAGCGGACCTAACAGGATGTAATTTGTTCTGACAATGCTACAGGGTATGCAGTATTATCTTTGGAAAAAGTTTAGAAATCCACAAATCAAATCAAACTGAAAAACACTGGCTTAAACTGTCCTTTTCTCTTCCTCTTGTTTATTAGCTCTCTGATATATTTTCAGACAGGAGACATGGCATCTTCTCAACATTTCTCCTTCTACAATAAACGCACCAAGCTTTCCTAGCTTTCTCCTTGCAAGAAACGTCACTGTTCTCCTAACCATCCTGCTCTCCTTGTAGCAGCTCTTGCCATTTCAAACAGAATTGGACACAGGTGACCGGAATCCCACAAGCAGTATCACGGTGCATCACACAGTTATGCTAACATTGCCCTAAATCAGCTGGAAATACAGGATAAAATCCATCCCAGGATCACATATGGCCTCTTCACAGCTGTGTTACGCTGACACCTCACTGTCATCCTTTGGTGTACTGATATACTCAGATCCTCTCTTCACTCATTTTTATTCATCCCCAGCTGCATGGCCTGTCCTCTGCATTTGTGTGCCCATGCCACTACTGTCTCCTCATTCCTCAAGGCTGGCAAATTCCTTCCGCGTGGTATTCCAGCCTGCCCTTGCACAGAACCACGAGGGCATGTGCTGAATAAGGGGCGAAGCATCAACTTGGAAACCTCTATCGGTAAGCCAGCTGATGGTGCCACACTGACTGAAGAAGCTGATCACACACAAAATGCCTGACATGCATTAAATGCAAGTGATTGTGGTTGGTAAATCATCAGCATATTTGGACTGATATTAAAAGGGGGCATTTCAGAAGATGAGATGTGTTATTTTGAAGCCAGATAGTCATCAGTAGCCAGGTTTCTAAAAGCGTTCAGCTCCCATTTAGGCAACTGAATAAGGTGCAGCACTGCTATGCTGCACAATGCCACTACCTAGGCAAAAGCAAAAAAAGAAAAGATGGCTTTAGTTAGAAACAGGGCATAGAGCATTTTTGAACAGTCCAGGTTATACAGTTTTTATTAACTAACGAAATGCGCCTAACTAGCCCAAAAATCATTATACCCAAGTAAAAAGTCATGGTTTGATTTCTCCTCCAATTTTATCTTCGTATTCTCTACCCGTACACAGAGGAAGTCAGATCTAGAGCAAAACTTCTAGATGCCTAACACCAAAACCAAAACCACCACCAACAAAAACCAACCACCATATTTTTCTTGTATAATGACCATGAATTGCAATTTCAAGATTTTTTTTTTTACTAATGTTATCATATTACTGCACCGGTAATAGGAAGGCTAAATACAAAGACGCAGCAACCAAGTGATAATTAACTTTCTGCAGAGGAACATAAAGCTACAAGGATGAATAATTTTATTGTCATGGAAAGGCTAATACTTCTCTCATGGAATTAATCTTAAAACTTTGAATCATCTGTTTGGGAAGCTGCATTGAACATCTCTCAAGGAAAGACTCGATGGGTAACAGTTTTACCATATGATGTTCAAAGAGGTATTAACCAAGCTGAAGATACCTGGGGAAAATCTGATTTTGAAGAATAGGGTATATACATCAGAAAGAAGATCCATTGATAGGTTTTATGCTCATGGGCCACATTTTCCCACTATCTGTCGGTCAAACACTTTTGTGGCTTGTTCTACAACATTTTTAATAGCTTTTTCCTCCTACAAAGCTTATACACATCTTTCTTTTTCAGGGACGTTATTAAGTCTAGTTTCAAAGCTAACTAGACTTCATGCAAATTTTTCATCCACAGATTTTTATTATTAATTTAAACAATAAAAATCACAAATGAATACTACAGCACTGAGCTGCAGGTACAAATTGACTTAAATTGAAGGAATAAATCCCATGCCACCTTAAGTTTCCTGCACAGATAATTCTTGAGATCCTCATTTTGCGGCTCTGCTGCATACTGGTTATGTTTATACAGATAAATTAAGCGGTGCCAGGGAACATTCTCAGGCATCAAAACTCAATTGTCTATGGTATTAAATTGTTAGAATTGTCCCACAGCATGTGCCACAGGAACAATTTTAGTCTGTTCCAACTACCACTCTTCCAAAAAATTGCCAGGGCACAGTTTGCAAGGTAGAACGTGCCAAGAACGGTTCCCAAGAGGCAGTTTCAGTTGGGTGACCCAGTTTTAGAAGGGAAAAAAAGGTAATACATGGACATTGTGCCAGCTGACGCTGCAGCAGGGGCTGGTTCTGGACTCAGTTCACTTGTGGGTATGGGCACAGCCACCGTGTCCCTCTGTAGGGCTCCATCGAGCAGAGGAGATGCCTTGATACCAAACCTGAGCTTAGCTTTGAAGCCTGCTAATCTCCAAGAGGCCAGCAAGAGCACGTGTAGCTGCTTCACGCTCATGCTGTCATCCGGGCTGCTGCAAAACAACCCTCTCCAAGCTTCCTCTTGCCCACATCAGGGGACTTTTGCGTTACAAAAGGAGCTCAGGACACGCTCGCTTTGCTGCAGGCACTCCAGGTGCCTCTTACTGCAGAGGAAGAGGCAGGAGGTCAGACAGGAGGAAAATATGCTGCTGCCAGCCCGCCCTCCTCCCTTCCTGCTGAAATCTTCCTGATCCTGAGACCTTGCTCGATTTTGTTCACCCTTCTGCACACAAAGCTCATCGTGACAAAGTACCAAGGCTGCAGAGACAGTGTAGCCCGGCAATACAAGGCACGCTCTGGCGGTGTTACTCCCCGAGATTACTGGCCCTATTCAGTGAACTTCTGCAAGTAAGGCACGTGGCTTTTGACTTTTAACGGGAAACAAAAAATCTCCCAAGGTTTCACGAGTAGCATCTTCTCAACATTTCACCTCGGAATATTTGTATTTGACCTTACAAGTACAGCATGTCTATCTTTCTTCCCTATAAACTTTTACTTTCTGAAAGATAACCATGAAAATAAGGAAAGGGGAATGGATGTGTGACATCTCATCAAGGGTTTGTAATACTTTATTTTAAACCGTTTATTCTGTAGCTCTCTCCTTCTGATGAAGTTTCAATTACTTGATTGAATAATATTCTCTGAAACAGCACATGATGTGCTTGTGTCAAAGAGGCTCTCCACAGAGGCCATCAGCTACCTTTTAAAATCAATGACATTCATGAATTTGCATCTGGCTTCTCAAGGAGAAAATAAAGGAACCTCTTCCCCTGGTACGTCTGACCTTCTCATTCTAAGGCCAGCTTGTTTCGAGTCTTCTGCAACTCTGAACTCTGACGTGAAGATGGATAATATCATTCTTGGAGGAGATAGATCTTAAAGTCTATTATATTCCCCTTCTTAAGGATTCCAGCCATAATTCTCTCTTAGTAATTGGGATTTGCTCACTGCTCCACACAGTAATGCATATTCTAGCTATCCACTCTGTCATGCTGCCACTGCGTTTTTAACAATGCTGATAGCAACTGATATTATCGAATTCTGCAGACTTTTCAGGCTCTAGGCTTGTTCGTCTCTTTTTTTCATTTCACCATTTCTGAGCAAAAATGTTTTTATTTTTTACTCTGTGATGCCTCACTGCTGTGACCCTGCCATTCCTCACAGCTGGATCTTGTTAGTTTTCAAATATTGAGTCCACACTGCCTGATCACGCCACAGACTTTCCGTCCTGATACGTTTGCTGTCTTTATGTTTGCAAGATCAAAGCTAATGCTGTTTATACCACAGTGCTAGAAAGGTTCACTTCTCAAAAGGTAAAATAACCTCAGTGTTTGAAAATCTAGCATTATTTTTATACCATGTCTTCTACTACTGATAATATCTGTGTTTCTCCTCGTCCTTGCTTCGTTGTTCTATATAGCAATTTTCTTCATTAAACTTCTAGAAGGAATTTTGGAGAGAACTGGGCAGCAGCCCCATGCCAGTGAAGCCCCTTGGGTTGCAAGGAAGTAGAGCTGGGCCAGCGCCAGCTGCTTTCTAAAACTCCTCTTCCATTTGTGTTTCTCAACAGTATTCAAGTTCTCTGCTCACCAGATTCTCCTCTTTTAAATTCTCCCCCAGTTTCTTTCTCCCCTCCTACACATTTTTTTTTTTCCCAATGAAATGGAATTTGTCCTCAAACTGCCTGGCTAACTTCATGCATTTCCTTTTATATCTTACTATTCTGTTATCTTAGTGTTTCTCAAACAGTGGACCGCAACCCCCAGGATATTCATAAAAGGCAATTGGGAGAGTTATAAGACGCTGAAATTTTTATTACACTGTAAAACAAAAAACATCTCCTCTCCAATCCCAAAACACCTTTATCCTTCAAAATCAAGTTTTGCTATCAAATTCTCAAATCCCTCATACAAATAAATGATATACACTTCTTAGATGATACATTTTACTCAGGTTCCCTGTAGGATCAAGGCTGTGTGATTTTCAGCCCGATGACCACATTTGACTGATGGCAGGTATCTCCAAGATACTAAACTTCTGCAAGTTTTGTGACAAAGCTGGTATGAGGACAGAGCAGAAAGGATCCCAAATTCCCACCAGCAGAAAGACGGGGAGATTTTAACAAAACCAGGTGGCAACTTGAGGGCACGAAAGCAACACACAAACAGCTTTCAGCCAGCTGTAACACCACCGTGTCCTTGTAAAGTACAGAGATAAAGAGCCCTTGAGGAGTCTGCAGGTTCAACTACCGAAAGGGAACTGATGCTGTCCGAGGCAGGGATTTAGGAGAGAACTGGTGATGCTGTGGATACAGGGTATTTGGGGAAAGAAAGGTCTATTTGGGATGCAGAGGGGACACTGAGGTAGAGCACTTCTCCCTCAGTTCCCCCATTCACAGAACACACCTTTTACCTCAATTTTTATAGCCAAAACATAGAATATGTGAAAATGCTTCCATGTAATGAAACTGGGATGGCTGCACAGCCACATCTCTCATCTCACCCACAATTTCCCAATCTGACCTTCAGTTCTTCATCTTCAGCCCTCTGTATCTTCTGCCAGAATTTTCTGCCGAAGGTCAGACACCCACTGCTGCTCACACACCACTGAATAACCTCAGCTCACCTGGTGGGTCAGCACCGGTGCTGAAACCCAGATCAGAACTTGCCTGGTGCTCCTGGACTTGCTTTCCTCTCCCTTAGGCTTTCTGCGCACGTCTCCCCTTTGCAGGAGGGGAATACCACAGGGGCAAGCGTGGGCAGGAATGGTGGTTAAGGACCACTGATTAGCCTGGGATGTAGAATAATCCCAAATGAACATTGAGAAGACCTCAGTGCTCTGCCTCACAAAGTCCTTTGCTTCTGGTAGGTTAGGCCATATCTCTTAGAAAAATGACTTAATGACTTAAGTGGCAAAGAAACCACTGTAAAGGTAATTAACAAATGAAACTTTAAGTTACAAAGGTATATACCTCATGGCTAATGCAAATTTGCTTGACTTCAGCTTCCAAACAAAGCATTTGTGAAGTTAAGGAACACTGCACTGCTTGAAATCTCCCCCTGTAGGCCTCCATACACCATAATCTGTCAATTTTTAATCTTCTTTTGAATAGCAAGAAAATTCATCCCTTTAGCTCTTCTTCTTTCATTCACTTAAATCAGTCCTGAAACCTTTTCAGCCTTACACTTGAAAGGGAATCTTGACAGGTGTTAGAACTGGACAGAGTGTGCATGGGCACCACTGTGGGCAACCGAAATCCCTTTTTTCTGGCATACATATTTAGGAACTACATTGGATTTCTTAAGTGCAGCACTGCAGTGAGAGTCCCCACTCAGAGGGCCATCTATCACAGCCCCTAATTTATCTTCTAGATAACTGTTTTCTATAATATGGTCTCCTATCAATTGGCTGCCTCCCACATTTTGAAGAAATCTTACACTGCATGTGGCATATTAAAAAAAATGGGTTGTTCAAGCAAGCCCTGTTTATTGTGACATCAAAACCAGTCTACAGAATTATCTGCCCTTACTACAATTTATTAAACAAATAATTTTTGTGTGTCACCTGCAAATTTCAGTGGCAATTAATATGTGTTGCTCTTGTAACTAATTGGTAAGGATAGCGAGGAACACTGGGCTGCAAACAAGATCCTTGTCTGACTCCACCAGACACCCTGCTCGTGTGCTGGCATGAGACTGGATTTTTCTAGTCTTCCACAATTCACCTCTATACCAAGATCCAACAAAGAGCAGTAACAAAGGCTCAGGGAGCATCAAGGTCAAGCCTTTTAAGACTCTTATATAAAAGTCACCTGGTCCTGCAGACTTCTTTCAAGTATGAAGGCAAACAACAACACAGCTGCAGTGAAGAATTTCACCTTTTCATTCTGAAACAACGCCGTGTTTTAGAGGAACTTTTAACTGTGGCATGTAACCTCTCTCTTACGGCTGCTTTGGCTCCAAAGAACTGGAAATCGGGTAATGTGAAACCAGTTTCTGAAAGATTTCCAGGGAAAATCTGGGGAAGCATGGAAAGCAAGGAAGGTAGGACCAACACAGCTATTTTAAGTCACGTTTCACAAAACAACTAGAGTGCTCTGAAGAAGTCAAAAATATGCATACTGTGGAAACGTGGTTAATGAAGTCCGCTTGGATTTCAATAAATCTGTCATTCTCAGGTCTTAAAAAAATGAAACTCCCAGAGGACAAAAATAAATGTCCTTGCAAGGAGAAATAATTAGAAACAGATGGTAGGAGAATACTGTCAATTTTCAGAGTGGAGAGAGGTCAATGGTGGAGTCCTGCAGGGATCTGTGCTGGAACTTGGGAGCTGTTCACTTATTTATAAATGAGCTGGAAAACAGGGTAAATAGTAAGGTGACAAAATTTGCTGCTGATATTCATTCAGGGTGGCTATGATAAGGGCTGACTCTGAAGAAAGACTTTCCAATACTGAGTGACTAGGCAAGAAAAAGGCAAATTAAATTCCGTGTAGATAAACAAATACGAGGTTATTTCTTTGAGGGGAAAATACCTAACCACACAAAATGATGTGCTCCAAGGTGACTATTACCACTTCAGGAATGAGATCTTGGGGTTATAATAGGTAGTTCTGTGAAAACATCAGCCCACTGCTCGCTAGCAGTGCAAAAGTGAGAATTAGGAATTACTGGGAAAGGAACAGAGAACGAAAGAGAGAATATTATTATGGCATTGTATAAATGGATGGTTTGTCTGTCTTGAATGCTGCATGTATTCTGGTCCCACCACCTCCAAAAGGATACAGCAGACTGGAAATGGTTCAGGCAAGGGCAACAAAGACAATCAAAGGCATAATACAACCTAAGGACTAAGGAATGACAAAGTAGCTAAAGACTCTCCAGGTCTCACAAACAGGTAAGGGAGGGGAGACAACACAGGTCTGATCAGGACCAGCACTGGGAAGGTGTTTGGGGATCCACTGTTCGCAGCCTCTTCCAGTACATGAGCTGGGGGGTTGCATAGGTTCAGAAAGGGACTAGATGAAGTCATAATACAGAAATTCCACCGAGAGCTTTCAGATGCAAGGACTCTGGCTTGGGAAACCCCTGAACCCATGTGCTGGAGGCCAGGAGAGTACCATGGGCCAAAGTGAGCTTCCTCTGAGCTGGCACTTTTTTGGGCACATTACAGGCGGCTGTGTAGACAAGACACGGGACTGGGCAGGCCTGAGGTTTGGCACAGTATGGTTGTTTTGTCCAATTGTCCTCTTACTGCACACATGGACTCAGGTACCTACTGAAAAGCACACAGGTTGGCTTTATCTTACTTGTCCAGGGAACATTTCTATGCCTTTCTTTAGCTTTGCATGGTTTTATCTTCTCTGTAACTTGCAACATCACAGTAAAGGAAAAAGTAACGACAAATATCTAATAACAAAACAAATCACAGCAAAACTGAAGTGTAATTTATTTAACTTATCTAGGAGTAGGTCTCAATAAAAGTCTTTATTTGTGAGGTTCCTTGCAAACTTTAAATGCAGCGTATTAAAGAGCAATAACACCTCATCTCTAATGCATTCACTAAGTGGTTTTGTTCGTACAGCTGCTCAAATCAGCTAAGTGTACGTGCCAGCATTCATACGTATAATTTTGAAACTGCAGGGGAGGCTAGAGGCTGGAGAATGAGGCTTTCAACACTGGCTCTCAATATATGAAGCACACCCTGACAGCAATAAGTACATGGAGCAAAACAAAACAATATAAGCAATGGCAAAAGCATACAGGAGCCTAACGTATGATGTACTCACATACACACAGAAAATACCTTTTGTTCTACAATTTTTCTGTTTAATTGTGTTTATTGACATGATTAGATAGAGACACTGATTCAAAATGCATGTGCTTAAGATATTGCTTACCTTTTCCTTATTTAAAAGCACCTCTTCAAAACAAGAGCTATATCATGCTGACGAGTTATAATGACTCATGCGGTTGAGAATGGGATCAAAATGTTTCTTTTAAAGAACTGAGATCCTGAGCTATTATTTGCAATCCTAAATCAAGCATGACCCCATGTTGAAAACGAACTTCCAAGGACATTTAAATTACATGAAGTATTATTGTATGATCTAACGATACTCACATTACTAAGGTCCATAATAAGCAAAATCAAAGCTACACTCACATACTTGTTTATTTTACTACTTCAGGTTCAATTTTGCTCCTGTACTATGCAGAAGTACATGCATATGTGGTTGACTTTACTATATTGTTACCTGGGAGATAAGCATCTTAAGCTTGTTATTGCTCATCACTTATACTCTCAAAACAATAAAATAGTAACGGAAGCAGATCATATAACTTACAGGAAAACTATCAGAACTCATTAAAACTCTCTTGTCCTGCACATTTTGCTCTACATTACACTTCTGTCCCATCACCATAGCTTTCTTCTTCAAAGGATGCAACCCAAACCAACACAGATTTTCTGATAGCTTTCTCTCCTTTTGAGGAAACTTTTTTGAGGTAACACAGAAACGTACAGTCAGGTAAATGCTAAATTATGTTACAACATTCATCAAACAACAAAATCAGCCTCTTGCAATAGCCAATATTGTTACAGTTCTTTAGGGGCATTTGGGTACAAGCTGGGAATGATGGCCACTAATCACCTGCTATAGAATTATTCCCCTATTGTTCTAATTTTGGAGTTAAGCAGCTGAAAATTGGTTCTGCTACTGATGTAAAACTCATTTTGTTAACTTTTAATGCCAACAGCACATTGACTAGCTTCAGAGATGATAATTCCATGTTATTTTGTCTGAAAACATATCTCTAATGTCATGCCTGCACATGTGCAGGATGCTGTACCCTGGTTGGGCTCCTGTGGGTCAGCTGCATGCACTGGTTTCTAAACATTATTATTCACCTGAGCAGAAATGCAGCAAAGGAGGCAGATTCATTTTTATCTACCTTCTAGTGGCATAAAACAGTAGAACCATATGAATAAAACACTGTTATCCCTGATGTCAGTAAGTATAAGAGATTTGGAAATTGCGCTGTCCTGCTGCATATGGGGCACAAACAAAACAGGCTGAGGATGCACCAAACTGGTAAATATTCATGCCACCCTTCAGCAGCGGAGCAGTAAGGAGAGGAGACAGCTGAAAGCAAAAGTCCTTAATGGAGCAGAGGAGACGTCAGTGGTGCAAAGATGAAACAGTTTGCTCTGCCTGGAGCCAAGTGACATGACTATGTACAATTAACAACACCGTATCAGAATGCGTGTTATTGAACAGAAAAAGTAGCTACCAACGTCAAATAGGAATCCCAATGCAGAGAAAATGAACCCTGTCCTAGTCCCGCTGGGACTGAGGGGAAATCTACCAATCTCAAGCGACTGCAGATCAGTCCCCAAGTGATAATGAAAGAAACTGCACAGAAACATAAGTAACAGAAACAGCATAAAATACACAGAACACGCATATAAACGGCATCTCACGGAGAAATGGATAAAGCTGTTTCACCCAAACCAGAAATTTCCAGTAAGCCTCATGGACAAGGTGGCAAATTGAACAATGCTGAAGCTGCTTGGCAAAGAACTCGGAAGAATTATTGCTCATGAACTGCAATGAATGTAGGTCAATTTGGGGGACTGAAAAAGTGCCCGTGAGCCCATTTTGGAGACATCTGGCTCTGCTTCCCTAACAGCAAACCCCAAACTTCTCAATTTCAGGGTCCGATCGGGAAGACGAGCAGAAGGTATGCTTTGACTTCAGACTTTTTTCCCCCAGAATTATTTGAGGTTTGATCTTTTCTACCTTACTGAAACTGGTTTTATTCCTGTCTCAACTCCAGAGCCCATTCTTTACTCCCCCTCTGCCTGCCCGCTGCCCACAGCTGGCCAGATCTCCATAACTCAGGAGAGATGTGCTGGAAATGCACAAGGGGTGTCCTGGTGTTCTCCCTCCTTCTCATCATGCGCTTTCCTCGGGGAGACTCGGGATGCGATGGGGAAAGTCAAATGAAGTCGGGAGCCCTCCTGAGCCAAAACCAGTGCCTGAGACGGCATTTTTTTTTTTTGCGCTCCTAACCCACGGAGGAACAGAAGCCTTGAGCACGGCAGGAGAAGACCCAGACCCCAAGCCCAGCTCTCGAACCCCGATGACCTCGGCTGCCCTTCCAGCCGGCCGGCAGCATCCCTCGCCGACCTCCCTCGCCCCTCAGCTGCCCGAGGCGCCCCCACGCCTCCATCTCCTCCCCACCACAAGCCCCAAGGGACGGAGGAGGGGACCGGGGAGGGGGGGGGGGTCTCCTGCTGCCCCCCGCCGAGCCCCCCCCCCCCCGGGCCGGGGCCGCTGCCCGCACTCACCCGAGGTGAGCTGCATCCAGGCGCAGATCTTGTAGACGGTGGCCGTGTTGCAGAAGAAGAAGAGGATGAAGCAGACGATGCAGGCGATGATGAGCATCATCGAGAGCCCGATGAAGAAGGAGGCAGCTTTGAAGGCTCCCGAGGGCAGGCTGGAGAAGTCCGTGAAGCTGCCCCGGCAGGTGAGTTCCCGGCTGAAGCCGTTGCCGATGCAGTAGTGGAAGAGCCCGAAGTAGCCCGCCTGCGGGGTGTCCACGCCGTCCCCGATCCAGTAGGGCTGGATGAAGCACACCACGTTGACGATGGCAAAGCAGATGGTGAAGATGGCCCAGAGCACGCCGATGGCCCGCGAGTTCCGCACGTAGTTGGTGTGGTAGATCTTGGCCGCCTCCTGAGCCGGGAGCATCCCCGCTGCTGCCGCTCCTGCCGAGCCCGCTCCCGTCGCCGCCGTCCCTGCAGCCGCTCCGGGCATCCTCGCCGAGAAGATCCCCCCTCCCCTTCCTCCTCCTCCTCCTCCTCCTCCTCCTCCTCCTCCTCCTCCTCCTCCTTCTCCTCCTCCTCCTCCTCCTCCTCCCCGCTCACTCCTCTCGACGCGACGCGCCCCTCCGCCGGGCTTCAGGCCAGCGGCAGCTCCAACATGGCCCGCCGCCGCCTGCCGGGGCTCCGCGCTGCCGCCCGCCGCCCTGCCCGCCGCGGGGCCGCCGGCGCCCCGCCGCCCTGCGCAACCGCGGCCCGCGGCGGAGGGGAGGGTGGCGGCGGTGTGTGGGGTGGGGGCGGAGCGGGACACGCCTGAGGCGGCGGCGGGGCCCTCGGAGCCCTCACGTCCCGGGGAAAGGGGCGCCCAGAGCGGGAGAGCCCCGCGGAGGCGCTGAGGTGGCGGCCGCCGTGGGGCGCGGGCGGGCTGAGGGGAGCCGCCATCCCCTCAGGGGCTCGTTGCCCGGCTGGGGGTGCCTGGTCGGGTGGCATATCCCAGGGGAGGCGTTCAGGCAACATTTTAAAGTTTAACCGCCCCCCCCTCCCCCCCCCAACACACACACACACCCCTTTGGGTTTTGGTTTATTTCTTTTAAACCTGTGTTAGCTGTTCCTTTGCCAGCCGTGGAGCTGTAAGTGCTCCTCTAGCTGCGGTGGGGCGAGCAGTGCCCTCCTGCGGAGCGCAGGTGCTCCCCTCTTCCCCACACCAAACCCCTGCCAGGCTGAGGTAAAAGCCGCCAAAGGCAGGGAATCGTCTGGGCTCGCTTCCCTCCTCATGGGGTGGGGAGGCAGCAGCGGGCTCCGGAGAAGACCATCGCTGTGCAAACAGGCCAGAATCGCCCCAAAACAGCAGCGGTGCCGAGGCCGCTGCTCCTGGAGGGGTTCGGTGCGGAGCAGGAGGTGACACCAGCGCGGAAAAGCCGCTCAGCTCCAGTCAAGCGACGTCGGCCTGGCACGCTGCACCTTGAACGTTTTGGCATGCAGCAGTAATGAGCATATATTAATGAGCAATTAGCATCTGGTAATAATCATTCATATGCCAGTGACACTTGGATTCACAGTCCCCGACCTGTGCATTGAGCCTGAGTTAATAATAATAATTGATGGTGCATATATAGAGCTCTTTGAAGATTGTTCTCCCCTGAGAGGCGCCTCAGCCGGAGCGGTGGGGACGTGTGGGGAAGTGGCTGTGCGGACCCAGAGCCGGCAGAGGGCCGCATGCGATGAAATATTAGTGATGATCAGCCCCCGGCAGGAGAGACGCATGTGGGAATCCTCCCTGTCATCTGTTACAGCTTTTCAGACGCTTCAGACAAAGTTTGATTTCTCAGACAACTGGCAAAAAGTACGGGCTGTTCGAAAAAAAACGCACATCATTTTTTTACACCTCACTCCGCCTCATCTTGCTCCTAGGATGTGTGACCAGACTGCTCATCTGCTGCCTTCGGAGGGTAGCTGAAGGAGGAAGGATGGTCTTGCCCTTCAGTGCTTGTTCCTCTTGTCTCCAGGCTGGGATTAGCTGGACAGGTCCCATAGGATGCCTGACATCCCGGTGCTCTAAGGGGCCATCACGCACAGAGATAGAAAGGATTAGGGCCAAGCCTGAAGGCATCCAGGACAAACAATTCAGGGATGGAGGTCAGAGTGGGAGTTGGGTGAGGAGTTCTGAGAGCTCAGAAAGGAGGTAGTGGGGGTGTGGGTTGAATGAGAGGGTTGGGGATAGTTGGCCTGAGCATGTGCACACAAAGAAGGTGAAACCTGGAACCAGGGTGACAGGAGGAAGAGGTACAGACCTTGGAAGGAGACAGGAGAGTAGAAAAGAGGTGCTCTGCAGAACAGGTGGGCCAAGGGAACTGGGGAGGTGGAAATCCTGAGACTGGAGGAGGAGCTGGGGAAGAAGAGTCAGACTCAGGTGGGGAGGGCAACATGGGAGCCAGACTGGACAAGAAAGGGAGAGGACAGAAACAGGGGAAGGGACTAGGACTGTGTCCACAAGCTGAGTGAAAGAGTGTGGGAAAGGAGATAGGAATCCTGTATCTGGTTTGTGGCCGCTCTGGTTGTCCTAGGATGCCTCTCTTGCTTCCAGCATCAAAAAGGCAGAGATTTCACATCAACTCTAAACAATACCCACTAGCCCTTCAGTTTAGCACACCTGAAATGGTAAAGTGGTACTAGGTATCTATTTTTTGGGGGGCACCTGAGTCACTCCAAATGTGTCCCTCACTAGAACTTTGAATCCTCAGAATCAGAAATTTCTGTGAAATTCAATCCCATCTTCTTCTAGTCCCATCTCCTTCTAGTGTTAATCTCTAGAGGATAATAAATTGTGAATCCTTGATCTATTACTCCAGGAGTTCAAATGGCAAACCCTTCTATGTTGGATTCAAAAGTTCCTTCCAATGTAATTAACCCAGTGGTATCAATATTCTGTCACACGAAGAAATAGCACTGGTGTTTTTGTAAATGATGAATGGAAACATAAGCAAAAATGCAGAAGAGCTTGATTAAGATTCAAAATCAAAAAAAAAAAAGACAAGATAAAGGTTATCTGTGCAATCCTTAATTGGTTCTTTTGTATTTGTTTACTATGATATATTTTCTAATAACATAATCACTTACTTTTCTACAGGCATCCTTGCTCATTTGATTTACAGCACTGGCAGTTGCTACTTGATGAGAAGCTTCTCCAGAGTTTGTTTTTCTCTCCCTGCTCAATGTGCAGCCCAGATTTGCTTTACTGCACTTTGTATTTGCCACTGAAGACAGGCTTAGGATGCTTTTTTATGCTTCTTATCACAATTATATGGGTGCTTCACAGTCTTGGAAAACATCATGTCTCTATGAGATAGGAGGCTGGTATATTCTGGACAGAACAGTTAAGGTAAAAGACAGCTGGGACTTCATTTCTCAAAGCAGAGCTCCCATGGATTTTGTTTGCAGCACTTCTCCAAACGAGGCCTTAGTAGGAGCCACACTGAGTTGCTGTTCATCTATAAAGGTTTTAAACATCTTGCCTGCCATCACACAAAAAGTCTGTGGTGGAAGCAGGGATAGTCTCAAACTCTTCAGGACGGCATTCATCATCTTAATCTTCAGAAGATTATCCTTTCTCTCCAACAATCCTCTTCATACCTTCACTATTTTTTTCTCCTTGGAAATTAACTGAGTCCCAGCTATGTGGCTGCCATCTAGTTTCATCTAAAAAAGTACACATCTTAAACTACTTACGCCAGGCTTTTCCCCAAAAGCTTCTTCAAAAGATGAGGCAGGATTCTCATCATCATGATCTTTCTTGACAGCAGACACAGTCTCACGCACCTGGTAAGGCAGGATCCTGTTTACAAATTAGCAAGGAAGTATGCAACACACAATAAAGGAGATGCAAGTCATGTGCTATGGACAGCTCTTTTTTTTTGGCACATCCTATTGAATACTGGATTTTACAGGAATAATGTTATTTTTAGAAACATTTTTGTGTGCGTGTGTGGTTATAAAATGGGCAAGTTTAAAATGAATTTATATAATCCTTAAAAGGATTAACTAAGGATATATAAGGATATTCAAGTAAGGATATAATCCTTACTTATTGATCAGTTTATCAGATCACAATGTCCTCATTTTTTATGTGTATAGATCATTACACAAAGCATAAAATAAAGGATGCTGCTTGGTTTATGTCTCCAATAACCTACTCTCTTTGGAACTAATCAAGCTTTTGCTGTGGTGGAGCAGCTTAAGCAGTTTGTCTGTCTGGAGTGCTTAGGGGAAGGGCTGTACGCTGTGGCAGGCAAACCTTCCCATACTGTGGGTGAGAAGTACAGATGGATGCAGTCTCTGGGCCATGGGCCATGTCTGGGAAGAGATGCACATCTTGGTGTGATTAGTTTCACCGCACTTGAAATTAAGAGAAAGGTAATGGAGAGGAGGAGTGAAAGCATAGCTGGAGAAGCATTAGCAAGAAAGAGAACTTAGCACAGAAAAGAAAGAAGCTTATGAGGAAGGTGTGTGGTAGTAGGCTATTATGTGTTAATGAATAAATAGCAATAAAGGCATCTGACAGTAAATGATCTGTTTTGGTGGGGCTGGACGCTGTCAGCATGGCAGCTGAGGGAACTGGAAAAAAACTGCTGAGCATGTGAGAAGGTGCCCACACGGACACATGCAGACTCCCATGGGAGGGAGATGTCCCTGGACAACTCTGCAAACAGTGTCCCCCATCTGGCCCTCTTAAAAAGCAGCTTTGCCTTAGAGGTTCATTTTTTGTTTCATGGCTGAGTCTAGCTGCTGGGTAGCTTTTAATACCTGTAGCTGCACGTAAGAGTACATGAACTGCTCCACTTCTTTGGGACTTCCCTCCCGAGTTTCTGCGATATCACTGGCTTACCCGATGCCTATCCACAATTGGTAATTTCACTCTGAGCCCACTTAAATAGCTACATGCAACTATTGTAACCTATTAACACAATCAATGTGGACATTTCCAAAGAACACAGTCATCTAGTTTGGACTGGCCTAAATCTCGAGGTGGGAAGAGGAGAAATGCAAGCCATGGGAGTCTTGAGGCTACACCAGCTTGCCTCCAGCCCTGTGCAAGGATACGTGGGGCACCCAAAGCAGAAGCTGGAAAAGCCTGAAGTCTCTGCTCTGCTCCCTCCTTTCCTATGCTCACCGTGAGCTGAAGGTGGGACAACCCTTGAGCCCAAGCAGGAATATCTGCGCCACATCGTTACCGACCGAGATAACCTCAGCATGTTTGGGGCTCGATTACCCTTGAGTGGGTGCCAGCGCTGGTAGCATCTCAAAACGCACGTCCCACGCTGTCTGAGGAGCAGAACCGGCTGCAGCTGGCGGCTGGCGACCACCCAGAGCAGCGAGGCTTCCCGTTAAGCCTGGGAGCAGCGATGCTGTGGAGGGGAGCGCCGAGAGCAGCGGCAGCCCCAGCGTGCGGCCCCGTCGCCGTGGCAACCCGCAGCCTCGCCACTGATGAGCCTTTGCTGTCGATCAAGAAGCATTAACTTCTACATTATGTCTTTTTTATTACCGTTTCTGCACATTTTGGCTTCCATCCCCCCGGGGGCCTGGCTGCGCTGGTGAAATGTTCCTTCTCGGGGCGTGGGGATCGACATGTCTTCTATTTCTGTAGTGTTTACGGCTGTGGGAGAGACACAGCAAAGGGCTGGCTGGAATTACTGTTATCGGTGTCAGTGAAACTGCCGTTGCCATCACAGTTTCAGTCAGAAACAGTCCAATATAGGTCTACCTTAAAAATTCGAGAGCACTTAATTTAGAAGATTTACCCCACTTCTCTTGAATCTAATCCTGCTCATCTTATGTTGGTGATAACAGAGGGGGATCCTGTCGGGCACCCATAAAACAGGGCAGAGCCAGGAAGCACAACGTGGCCATGCCGGAGGTGCATCCCTTCAGGCTGCAGGACCAGATTTCCCCCAAACCGGGTATGGGGTGCAATTGTCAGGGAAAAGTCACATATCCCAAAGTCTGCCCTATAGCAAGATAATTGGGTACAAATGAAAGAAATCCGCTTTGGTGGGCAGAGAGGGGCTGGCAGGAGGGTGGTGGTCAGGCAGGGAGCAATGGCTGCAGTGATGCGAAAGGACATGAGGAAGGTGAGAAGTACCTAGGTTGCATGTGGAAGCAAGGACTGAAAAGAAGAAAACATCCCAGCAGCTTTCAAAAGAAAGACAAAACTGGGAAAGGGGTTAAGTAGCAGGGCTCCCAGTGGCAGCAGACGATAGGTTTCCATAACCCAGGAGAGATTCAGTTCAAGGTTCCTGTGAAGAA
Organism: Anser cygnoides; assembly: GCF_040182565.1. Classification (NCBI taxonomy): domain Eukaryota; kingdom Metazoa; phylum Chordata; class Aves; order Anseriformes; family Anatidae; genus Anser; species Anser cygnoides. Next base: position 14,037,870 of record NC_089873.1, on the reverse strand, counting down.
GCAGGATGAACAATGGCTGTTGAAGGGGAAGGCAGATGGGGAGTACAAATGAATGTGATGAAGTAAGTACAGAGAAAGTGGGACCATAAATAATTGAGATCCAGAGGGAAGAAGAAAAGCAGCACTGTTTGGCACAGCTCAGCTTCCTTCTCTCGGCCCATGTAACTTGGAGAAGTTGCAAAACTACTCTGAAATTTCTTATGACTAATATAATACACTGTATCTACCCCAAAACTATTGGGATCTAAACTTTCCTGTCCCTGCCCACCAAGAAATGCTTCCTGTCTGGTCCTGCTAAGCTGTCTTACAATGCCAAGGACGTTCTGCACTGCCCAGTGCAGTGTCTTGCTCTCTAGGGCTTCTCTGAGCAGGTCAGGTCAGTCCTATCAGCAACCACACAGTGCATTTCTCAGCCTTGCTAGCACATCCTGCTCGTCAGTGCCGCTAATTAACTCAGACAGAGCTTTCAGGTGTCTTGCTGTGTTGTGCCGTTCACAGACATCTTCAGAGACTCCTCCTGCAATGCTGGAAATTTTGGCTCCCTTGCTGTGGCAGCTGTTTGCCAGAGGGTCAGTAGATTCAACACTAAAGGCGCTGTGAAATGCCATGCTGCAGGCTATATCCTGTACATCTTCAAAGATAGCTGTGCAGTGAAGGCTGGTGTCTAGACATGTTTTTCCTACGATAAAAGTTTAGTTAAGATATGTCTCCTAGGCTGGAATTCACATGGAGAAAGCCTTATATTTCTCTGGACCAGCCTGGTTTAAGATAAGCACATAAACTTTTCTGCAAACAGGATGCATTTTAGGTTTTCTTTCCAGACCCCCAAGCAACATGGAGGTGGCTGCAATGGTATTACCAGGAGCCATGTAATTGAAGACTATACAATGCTAAACATTAAGGAAGCTTTCAAGAATTACACCTGGTAGTGCTGAAGTACCCTCTCAGCCCTTACCAAGACAATATTAGTGCAATCAGGATGTGACTTATGATGTTCTCAGGTAATTTTCTGCAAGGCAGAGAAGAATGACTAAACATATTCTAATTCACACCGGTTAAAAACCATGTTTTAATTAAGTTAACGTTCTAATCCATTCAAATGTATATTACATATATTTCCAAATATTTCTTCTTGGGAGGTTAAACACCAGATCAATCAGGATGTAGCAAAGGACCTTCTGATCTCCAGATTTTAAACTCCAGTAAGTCAGAAGCTGGCCAATTACTTCACCCGCATGACAAGCCAGTTAGGATTCTGCATAGCGTTTCTGCTTGTTCCTAATTTATACAGCAGTGAGGTACAAGTAGGTGATATTAACTTCTCTGGCATCGATCTGCTAGAATCACGGTATGCCTGCAATCTAATATATTTTCAGGAAAAACAAGAAAATTACCACTCTTCTAGTCAAGGTATCAGGGACGGTGCAGACCTTTCCGATGCATAGGTCATGATCAATACTTGGTTAGAGGAATCTGCAAGGGAAGCTTGGGAGCCTCAGAGAGTGCTTTTCATGCTGCGCGAGATGATATTCTAGCCTAGAGCGAGCATTCACCCTGTCATTACACAACATGGTACAACTAAGTCCACTGTGTTTCCAGATGGATTTATGGTAAAATAGTTAAACAGACCTAAGTGACCTGCCAGTAAATCAGCACTGTGACCTGGACCAGACTGGGGAAGGAGATTAAATGGAAAAAGCGTGGAATTTCTCTTTTACAGAGTATCTCTATGGCATAATGCAGTGCCATTCAGGGATATCGCAGCTACCGCAAGCAATGTAGCCACATTAGCAAGATGTTAATGTGCTTAATTAGCCCTGATGACAAGCAGGTTGTACAAACCTGGGCACAGCATCATGCTTATGTACTTAGCTGCTTAAGTCTCCAGAGTGCTTGCAGCTCACTTAGGTTAATATAATCTAACGAATTAATAAGCATATAACCTATTTCGTTGTTCAAGCCATTTATAACAATATTGACTAATACCAAACCCAAGGCAGACTCTCGTGGAACTGCTGAAGATGCTTTCAGCATATCAGTGAGCTAAGAGTAGCCACTGGTTTAAGTGATCCTTGTCACCTACCTATGTGTTCACCTTCCAGCAGCTTCACCTAAACCACCTTACCTCACTTGGTTATGAAAATATTACATAAGAAGGTATTAAAAGCCTTAGAAGAGACAAGTTATAGGACACCTGTATCTTTGTATTTATCCAGAATAAATTAAATCTAACAAGATTGTTCGTCAATAAATCCATGTTATGTGTTACTCATCCCTGTCTTATCTTCCATATATTCATAAACAACAAAACAAAAAAATATTTCCATATTTTCCTAGGAATTAAAGTTTGGCAGACTGATCTGTAACTCTTTCAGTTCTATTCTCCATGTTCATATTCTTCCCTCATCCTTTTCTAAACATAGACACCGTATTTGTCTTTTTCTAATCTTTCTAATCTTCTAAAACTTCTTATCCCCCATGGACACCATGATATTGCCTCAGATTTTTTGCCTGAAAGAGTTTTAATTCCCTCAGTAATTTCCATGGAGTCCCCTGATCAGCAAACACATCTAAGGGGTATCCAACCTGTTCCTATTCCATACCTGGATTCTTATCTCATTATAATAATGTTAATGGTGTTAATAGTATAACCAAATTTGACATTCACGGTGAAGAAAAACAAAAATTACGATTTTCAGTCCTGGTGTCAACTGTTATAATTTTCCCTTTCCTCTGAGAAATGAAACACCACTTCCTGCAGTCCCTTGGTCTTTCTCCTGCTGCTAACAGGCTTCGGGAATTTTAACTCATTTTTAGCTCCAGGATGTCATTTGAATAAATGTTTACTTCATGTGTACTGCTGAAATAATCTTTCACTCAAAAACGTCTCTAAACCTGTTCTCCATTTTAATGGTTGCACTGAGGAAAAGAGCTGTTGAGTAGAGCCAACACTTCAATAGCTCTGAAAAAAGTATCAAGAGTTTCACGGTGGGACATTGGCAATACTACACACTCTTTGCATAAACTAGGTGTGCATAATGGAGAAAATGGATGGAGATAACCACTAAAATGAACAGGCTAATGAAACCGATGATCAGTAAACAATAGGAGTTAACAGAGTGCAAGTTTTACCCAACATACAGTTTTTTTCCAGTGACGGGGCAGTATGAGGGAAGGGGGGCTGCGTTCTGATTTCTTTGAAAGACTTGCTCAAAATATTCCAAGTGGCTTGGCTGGCCTTAGTACCATGCATTCTGAAAACCTTTGGAAAGACAACAAATATGATAAAAAACAATATTTAACCATGTTGAAGCAATATTTATTCACATACCCAGTGGGTCCTTGTTAGATACAATTTTAATTAATAGCTTCATTATCTGAAGGAGGCAATAAACATCATGTTAATGAAACTTGCAGTAGAGGCTAACTAGTTGCAATCACAACTAACAGTAGAAAAAATGAAGGGGAACTTAATGTGAATGAAACTATAAGAAGATAGCATCTGGGGAGAACCACAAATTACTATATCTGGCAAAAGCAAGTTTCCATAACAGAGCAGAAGGCTGTGGAGAGCAGTGTGTTGGAAGAGAGGCACTTATTTATAGTGAATTGAGTTGTGAGAATAATAGATTTTTCTGTTTGGTGGCCAAAGTGAAAATAAATTAGGGAAAACTAATATCCAATCAGATATATTATTCCATTTTCACATATTTTTGCCATTTATTAAAATGAAACAGATCAATTTTAGAAAGAAACAGTATTAGATAAGAAAACCAAGACCATTTCATTTTGAAAATATTGGAACAGAGCAGTTCTGGTTTGTTTTTTATTCCCCTTGTACTATTCCTCAAAATGAATTTCTCAGCATGTGAATTGATTTTTGATTCATAATGTAACTTTTTAGAGAACTCAATGTAATAGACTCTTCGGCAAAACACAGGTCATATCAAGTCACCCAGAACTTCCTGCCTCCACACCAAAAACATGTGTTTGGTCTCCAACACGTGTATTTAGGAAAACATCTGACAGATTTGAGGCTTTTTCTGTCAAGCAACAAATCCCTTTTTGTCTCACCAAAGTCCTGTAGAAGTCGTCATGGGTCAGAGCACCCATTTGATAGCACTGGCTTGGTCCTCACCAGCCACCAGGGGCTGAGCACCTGCGACAAAGCTGTTGAGGTCCACCAGCAGCACCCAGGGTTTGCCTGATGTACCAGTGAGGTTATTAGTGCAGGGCCCTGCGGGCTGTCTATCTGCAGAAGCCCATGATGGGCAGAGGCCAGAGGCACCCAGGAACCTCTGTCCTTGCTACCATCATGGGAAATGCCCTGGCCAAGGAGTAGTGAAGGGTTCATAGAATCATAGAATCATTCAGGTTGGAAAAGACCTCTAAGATCATCTAGTCCAACCTTAATTGAGCCAAATGCGGGTTTTCCTTCTGGAAATCAAGCGGTGACACTCAGATCTCTCTGTGCAGCTTCTTCATCCACTGCTGAATTGAATAACATACCCAACCATTGGTACTAGTGGAAAATTAGGACATGGGAGACATCCTCAGTCTGTCCTGATGTCTTCTTTTGGGAAGATCAGATGTAGTTTTTGATCTTTTCTCTGGCTCAACTGATTTGGGATGGAGGGCAGTGGGACAGGCTCTCTGCTGGTAGGTAGAGTAGCAGTTCTGCAAATATTTCTCAGACTCAGTGACTCAGAATGGTCCCTGCAAGTCCCATGTCTCAAACAGCTGAGTAGTCCCTTACTGGTCTCAGGCACAAATCCTACAGTTGACATGCCTGGGCTCAGGGTGACCTGGCAGAGGGAAGCTGCCTTCAGGCTTTGCAAGTTTCAAATGCTGCAACTCATAAAGGAAAACTATTCTGAGTAAAAAAATACTGTGGTTATTTCCTTTGTAGTGTTCCTTGCTGTGCCTTGCCTGGGGACCCTAGAGCTGAGGACAGTAACTCATCAGAAGCTAAATGTGGGCTAAAAAATCTACATGCTAGACTGGAATATTAGATCTGTTTTGCAGATCTACTTGACTAAGAAAGTGTCTAGGGACAGTCTGTGACAAGATTTAAGATACTAAATAATGATAATTGTTTGTCTAGGTTCAGCTTCCAGGTATTACATTTTGTTATACCTTTGCCTTATAGATGACAGAGCTGTAATGTAGCAGATGCTTTCTGCTTCCCACGTACATACCTAAAGACCTTGATTGAGTTATTTCTTACTCTTTCAAAAAGCCAAGCTGCCAGAGATCCCTAATCACCATAATATGCACTTCCCAGATTGTGGCTTACTCTCCTCTCTTGTTTCTGAACCTTTGCCAATTTATCAACAATCTTTTGACTTTTGAGATGGAAGAAATGTTTAGGCAGTGCCCACAGCTTTATTAACTAGGAAGTACAGAATAAATGACAAGGTAACACGGTGCATGTAAGCTGACCTGCTCAGGCCAAGGACTCCAGCTTTAGTGAAGCTAAAATTTTTTTGCTTCTGTAGTGGATTTACGTGGCAAGGTTTTGGTAGCAGGGGGCCATAGGGGTGGCTTCCGTGAGAAGGATCTAGAAGCTGCCCCATGTTTGGTAAGGGCCCCACTGCTGACCAGAGCTGAGCCAATAACTGATGTTGTTTTGCGCCTCTGTGAGAGCATATTTAAGACAGGGAAAAAAAACACTGCGCCACAGATAGCAGCTGGGAGAGAGGAGTGAGGAACAGCCTTGCAGATGCCAAGGTCAGTGAAGAAGGAGGGGGAGAGGTGCTCCAGGCGCCGGAGGAGCAGAAGTCCCCTGTGGCCAGTGGTGAGGACCATGGTGAAGCAGGCTGTCCCCCTGCAGCCCATGGAGTACAATTGTGGAGCAGGGTTCCACGCTGCAGCCCGTGGAGAGGAGACCACGCAGGAGCAGGGGGTCTGGGAGGAGCTGCTGCCCGTGGGGGATCCGGGTTGGAGCAGTTTGCTCCTGAGGGATGGACCCCGTGGTACGGACCCATATCTGGAGCAGTTCTTGAAGAGCTGCTGCCTGTGGGAAGCCCACGCCGGATCAGTTCAGCAAGGACTGCATCCCGTGGGAGGGACCCCACAGCACAGGGGACGAGAGTGACCAAGAAGGAGCGGTGGAGAAGAAGCGCTGCAGACTGACCACAACCCCCATTCCCCCGTTCCCCTGCGCCGCTCAGGGGGAGGAGGTGGAAGAGGGTGGATGGGGGGGAAGGTGCTTTTGGTTTCTTTCCTTTGTTTCTCACTTCTCTAGCTTGTTAGTAATAGGTAATAAATCTTACTGTCTCCCTATATGCTGAGTCTGTTTTGCCCATCACGATAACTACTGTGCAATCTCCTTGTCCTTATCTCAACCCTTGAGCCCTTTTCATCATATTTTCTTCCTGTTCCTCTTTGAGGAGGGGGAGTGAGAGAGCGGTTGTGGTGGAGCTCGGCCGCCCACCCGAGTAAAACCACCACAGCTTCCCAGTACAGCCTTGCAGTGGCAGCGCTATCACGAGTGCTTATGGTCAGCTGATTTCATCTGTCATGACCCATAAATATTTTCAGTCCTGTTTATCCTAATGTAAGGGTCCAGTCTTCACAGGCAGAACTGCAATCTGTGCTCATGGATATGTTAACTTTTGTCAGATGTTGTTAAACAAGTAATGTGAAGCCCCATCCCCATCTCTGTAGTAAGAATCTTGTCATTGCCTGCAGTAGGACATTTTCTATGCTTGTCGTTGTTGCTGTTTTGTTTTTCCTTCAATGTGTTCAGTTTATAAAGCAGTTCAGAATCACTTTGTGTAAGTCCTCATCATCATTTGCCATTCTGCTTGTGTGTGAATTTTGGCAAGCTTTATTAGCCAGTTCCTATTTTATTAAAAAGGAAAAAAAAAAAAGCAAAAAAAAAAAGCACTGGGCCAGGAACTCATTACTGCAGATCGTTTCAGAAACACCTTCTTCCATTAAGCATTCTCTTTCAGAAATAACCCATAAAACATATCAGTTACTTTTTAATCCACTTAGTACCTGCAATATTGATATTGGATAGCATTAACTGTTAAATCAAAATGTCACACAATAGGAGGTTAAACGCTGTATGGAAATCTCCCTATGACACACTAATCTGACAAAAAAAAAAAAAAAAAAGCATTTTCCATTATTTTACTGGGAATCACTGTAACATTGACTGACCTACAATTTGCTGGCCATCCATTTAGCACGATTAAAAAATGCCACAAGTTTCAAACAGAAGTTCAATTTTTCCAAGATGTATAAAGAAAAATTAACATTAGTGGTTTGCAGAATTTCTGCTTTAAACACATGCCCAGTAATCTCAATAATGCTGGGAAAGTTTTGCCACAAGTATAATTAAATCCTGACTCTTCTAACAAGTTGACAGACTTGGAATTAAAGACTGTATTACAAACCACTTTCAATTATTTGTAGACAGTTTGTTTTGCACAAAGCTCACTTGGATTTTCATCTGCTTCAGCCTTCTCCTGAGGATGTTGGATGCATGAAAGGAATCAGAAGCTGTGAAATCCCACCATAACATCTTCTCCTGACCTTACCATGTTCTCTACTCCCCGGGTCACACTGTGCATGCACAGTGTCCCCCACTGCAAAGGTCAATATTGACGATGGATTTTTGTGCCTAGTGGTAACAAAAATGAAAATTCTGGAATCACAGAAGAATTCAGGTCATAAGTGCTGATATGACATTGTCAATCCGCCTTGTTTTCACAAAATGAAATAAGAAAAGTAGTAAACAAACCTCTAAATATATCAAGAGCAAAGGTAATTACAAGGAATTAAATGTAAGATTCCATTTCATCCTTGAATTTATAGGAATTTTCCTTTCAAATATAATTGATGTAATCTTTTAAAACAGCACAATTGCATTTCTAACAGAAAACTGCTCCTAAATTTTTAAATCTTTTGCTGTACTTTCTGCAAATTATAATCATATGTTGTTGTTGTTAAAAGTAACTGAAGAAACATTACAGTGTCTAGGATCCCGATCTTCTCTGCAGGAGGTTAAATGTAACCATTTGTCCACTTCTCTTGGAGTTTGAAAATGGATGTTTATTAACCTGCGAGTTACAAATCCTTAGCAAATCACGTCAGCTGCATAAAAGATTGAATAAGGTGTGCCTGCCTTTCTCACAAAACATTTATGAATAAATTATGCTTCTTAAATTGGCTGAAGATGTTTATCTAACACATACGGACACCTATGAGCTGGCTCAAAAGGCAGCGATGCTGAGTGCTGCAGTGCTCAGCGCCCTGTCCCTACCTGGGAGGCTGGCGGGTGGCATTGGCAGCAGCAGTTTGCCTTCCAGAGCTGGCTACCAGAGACGTCCACAGCTACAGGCAGACTGTTAGATGTCTTCACAGGCAGAGATGCGGCCACTTGTCTCCTGATCCCTCTTTGCGCTAGGAGAGGGAAGTAAAGGAGCACAAAGCACACATGGGAATTAGGGCTGAAGATGCACCTTGCTTCTGTTCTTTTCCATAAAGAATAGAATGAAATTACCTAAAAAACAGACTTAAGGATGGGAGGTGCAGGGCAGTCCCTGTGGCCGAGGGGTAGCCTTTATCTCTGGCAAGCCAAATGGCCCAGGGGAGCCAGCCCCAGAAAAGGGACCCTCAGCCCCCCCAACCCTCCTCTTTGTCCATGTGAGGGCATCCCAACACAGCCACCTTTGGCCACGCGTGGGCCACTCCATCACAGAGACTTGCTGAGGTCGCAGTGGCCACCACTGCCCCGCCATGGCTGCAGGCCCTATAAAACAGGCCCCCTGCAGCTGGCCCGCCATTCGCTGAGCATCTAGGCCCTCTGACTGCCAGCTTGCGTGGCAGGAAGCAGACTAGAAGAGCAAGGCGAGCAGCAGGCCTCTTGGTGTGCGAGGACAGCGATGCAGTCCGGTGAAGCACCAAGAAGGAATGCACCTGAGCAGAAGGAGATGTGTCGTGGGCGGAGGGATAGCGCCGGTGGCACAAGAGACACCAGTGCCCAAGGGACCTCTGGCACCCAGACCACAGACAGATACAGGTGATATCATTGGCACTGCAACAATGTGGGGAACAGGCCGGCCCTTCAAACACCCAGCGACAGGGGGCCTGGGCCTTACCACAGGAGCAATGGTGATTTGGGGCGAAGGTGGGAGTATCAGGCAGAGGGCCGCGGGGAGCAGAGGCGTGCCCGTAGTCCGGAACACAGTGCAGGACCCAGTAATGGCTGTGAACTAGACAGCACCATTGGACCCATGCATGAAAATCAAGCCAACAGTGGCATGGGACCGAGGTGTGGAATTGGACGACCCCGTGGTTCGGCACCCTGGCCTGAGAACATTCCAGATGGAAGGCATCCCGTTTGGGCAGTCCCAGGCAAGGACTGGCTTAGCCTTCTGCCCAGCACCACGGAGCCCATGGAGCTGGATCCACAAGATGTGGAGGAACGGATGGAAGTGGATCCACCTCTGCCAGAACAGACCTGGGACTACCGCTGCATTTCTTTGTGCTCTGCCATCCAAGAGCACCAACAGCATCGCAGGAGTGCCCGGCGAGCCCCCTACCCATTGCTCAGGCTCCATCGCAAGCATTAGCTTGGAGCCACCAAACACCACGGACATCCCGCAGGCTTATCTGCAAGATGTCCTGGCAATAAACAGCTCTTGCCGATTCTCAGGGGTTGTGTGAGTGCTTCTTTTTTGGGGGGAATGGGCTAAAGTTGCGCCAGGGGAGGTTTAGGTTGGATACTAGGAAAAACTTCTTTACCAAAAGGGTTGTTAGGCATTGGAATAGGCTGCCCAGGGAAGTGGTTCAGTCACCATCCCTGGAGGTCTTTAAAAGACATTTAGATGTAGAGTTTAGTGATACGGTTTAATGGAGGACTCGTTAGTGTTAGGTCAGAGGTTGGACTCTGTGATCTTGGAGATCTCTTCCAACCTAGGTGATTCTGTGATTCTGTGAAATGTTTTGTTGTTGTAGGTAACCACATTACTTCTGTTTGGCAAACCTGACCCAGCTGAGGGCTTCGCTGCATGCTTCTGCTCCCTCTTCTGTATTCTTTTTTTTTTTTTTAATTATTATTTAGATTGGTATCCTTGTCTGCACCTTTGTTTTTCCTTATTCTCGGGTATTTTTACTCTTTTCCAGGTCTGCACTTTCTGCTCCATATCCTTTTCCTGCTATCAAACTTCCTCTCAGCCATCTGGATGCTCAAAAAAACTGTCCCCTAAGACAGAGCTGGTCTCAACAAGCACCTTGGTGACTTCCCACCCTGTGTCTCATCGGTGCATCCTGTGCTGCTTCTGACAACCAGTAAGTGATGGTGGCACCAACCTGGGAAAGAGCAGTCCAGCAGACACAGGGGAAGGACCAGGCTGTGCCTCTGAACCCACTGTTCAATACTTACATGTCACATCTTCTTTGCCACCTGCAGAACTGCCTGGTTCCCTTCTGTCTCTCACACATTTTGCTTAGGAATCTGTACCCGTTGCTGCCTGCACAGGCTGCTAGGGCAAGCAGAATGAAGGATGCTCATGAGACCATTTTCCCAGCAGTGCTGAACCAGAACAGCCACTGTGCCCCAAGCAGAGCCATGCCCAAAGCCCCGGTCATTTCCAGCTTGCAGAACCATAACAATTTCCCAGGGAAGGTACAGAGCTGGTGTAACAACTTCTGAAAGACCAACAACAGACTTACCTTTTACTGAAACTTCAGAAACAGTCCAGTGGTTATCAGCAGACCACAGTCCAACCTCACTGGGTTATGATTTACCTAGCATTTATGTTCCAGGAGCAAGCAGAAATCCCAGCTTCCAGTGGTGGACCCCAATCTACAGCACACTAAACATCCTATCTACACCTTGTAAGAGACAGTTGTGTGCCTCACCTGAAAGCTTGTGGCTGATTCGGTGGTTCATGTTGGTGGAGTTCTGGTGGCTTCAGAACTCAGCAGCTTACATGTTGTCAGCTCCAGGAACATGGCTTAGGTAGACAGAACAGAAAAAGAATCACAGAGTCACAGAATATTGTGAGTTGGAAGGGAGCCACAAGGATCATTAAGTCCAACTCCTGGCTCCACACAGGACCACCCAAAAATCAGACCATGTGTCTGAGAGCACTGTCCAAACGCTCCTTGAACTCCAGCAGCTCGGTGCTGTGCCCACTGCCCTGGGCAGCCTGTCCCAGTGCCCGACCACCCCTGGGTGCAGAACCTTTCCCTAACCCCCAGCCTGACCCTCCCCTGTCCCAGCTCCATGCCGTTCCCTCGGGTCCTGTCGCTGTCCCCAGAGAGCAGAGCTCAGCGCCTGCCCCTCCGCTCCCCTCGTGAGGGAGCTGCAGGCCGCCATGAGGCCTCCCCTCAGCCTGCTCTGCTCTGGGCTGAACAAACCAAGGCACCTCAGCCGCTCCTCATACGTCTTTCTGTCTAGGCCCTTCACCATCTTTGTAGCCCTCCTTTGGATGGTCTCTAATAGTTTTATGTCTGTCTTATACTGTGGCACCCAAACCTGCACACGGTACTCAAGGTGAGGCCATACCAGTGCAGGGCGGAGAAAGAAAATCCCTGCCCTCTACCGACTAGCAATGCCATGCTTGATGCTCCCCAGGGTATGGGTTGGCCCTTTTGGCTGCCAGGGCACACTGCTGGCTCATGTTCAACTCTCTGTCAATCAAAATCCCCAGAGTCCTTTCCATAGGGCTGCCCTCCGGCCTTTCATCCTCCAGTCTGTACATACAGCCAGGGCTGCCCTGTCCCAGGTGCACAGTCCAGCACTTGCTCTTGTTAAACTTTATATTGTTGGTGATTGCCCACCCCTCTAATTTGTCAAAATCTTTCTGCAAGGCCTCCCTACCTCTGAGGGAGTCAGCACTTCCTCCTAATTTAGTGTCATCTGCAAAATGACTGGAAAAGGAAATTGTTTACCAGGTTTAATACTGCCCACAGAAGTTGTGTTTAGCAGCACACAGATCCACAGATCTGCTGAGCTGGCTTTCTAACAGATGAATCACTGAATCCAGGAAAAATTTAGCTGATCAAAAAGTTTTCTTCCCTCCAACTTGTTTGTTGTTGTTGTACAGAGGAACAGAGCAGGGAAGTTCATGAAGAAATCTTCCTGCAGAGAAATTTTCTTAAAGTCTTTTTGTCAACTCTTTTGCATGGATGGTGCGTGATATTACTTGGTCCTCAAGCAGAGGTATAAATGCTTCCTGCAGGAATGCAGTGGATAGATCCACTTTTCTCATCGTGTATGCCCTTGTTCTCAGAATGATGTGATGTTTAAATATTTCCTCTTACAAGAGAAGGTCACTGAACCTCCTCTTGTTGCTCCTGCTTTTTGTGCAGTCCCCAATAAAGCAAAACTGTTGCCACTTTTTAAAATTTTGTTTTGAAATAAATATATCCTATACCAAAACAAGGTAAAATGCTGAAAAACCCTCCTTTGTAACTTTCCCAAAAAGAGAAAATACTTGTTGTGACAGCTCAAACATTTGTTTAGACAAATGGCAGAAAAAGATAATGTTGTTAGTTTCTGCATATCATACAAAAGCAAAACATGCTAATATTTGCTCATCAGAGGTAAATTCTAGAGTGTAGCAAACATAGACTGAAAGAACTTTTATATCTCTATATTATTATTTTTAATTGAAGCATTTGTTTCTGATTGGAGAGAAAGGTACTAAAATGACTGTGGACATTAGACCAGGCTCTTAGTGCCATCTAGGCACAACATTCCCAGTGACTTCCTTGAACTTTGAAAAGTTTGATTGGGCTCGGCTAGAAGTTTTAAAAGACTGATCAATACAAAAAGAGTTAGCAGCTCCCAAGCAGAGGTACATTTCACTCTCTGCAGCCTTCTCAGTTGTGCATGACCAGCTCAATTTCACCTGCTTTTCCAGTGCTCCATGCATGGGAAGCTGGTGTAATTCTGCTTCTCATTGAGTGGCTGTCTAGATGCCTCACTTGAATGTCTGCAGGCACTATTTGCCTGTGAGGGTGCAGATAAGCAGTGAGATGAGTGTGGGGCTGTGAACACCTCACCATGAGTGGTTATTCTTCCAGGACAGTGGGGAGAGGAGCTATGTCACTACCATCACTACCACCAACAGGGCTACATCTCCTTCCTGAAGGACTTGCACATTCAGTCCCGCCCACCTGCTTTTCACAATCTCAATGTCATGCTGCATCACTAAACAGGCTAATAGCTGTTCTGTATAATAATTACAAGTCCCTTAAATACTACTGAAAGTGTCCAACCAATGCATTTTTACAGGCTGAATCCATCTCCAGACATTTCATCTTCCTGCATAGGAAATCTACAAAGAAGGGTTACTATTTTAATTTTGCATTTTGAATGGGATCGATGTTTTGAGCTGTTCCAATCATAACTGCTTTAAATGATGAGCATTTGACTCCTGACTGTTCTTGTCATATGCCTCAACAACAAAAACAACAATTAAACGAGAAGTATTTCACTCCCATAGATGCCATAAAACTTTTTATCTGTCCTGACAAATAAAACATGAGCATCTTCTATTTTTTACATATACAAAATACCATCCCTAGGAAAACTGAATAAAAACCTTAAGGGCACTAAAATATGAATGATGAAGAGTAACGTCACTACATTGGATTTGTAGGGCTAGCATCATTAACTGCATTATGCCAGCAAAAGAAACAGTAATTCTCCATAAAATCATTTTCCTAGGATCACTTCCAGAGATCAATTTTACAGAGACTATAGTCTCTGAAAGTCCCTCTCAAAGAACTATACATTATAATAATGTAGTGTTTAGATAGTGAGACAGACAAAGCATTAAGTCCAGATAACAATTTCTTGTGGGATCTGAATCAACCTTCATTACACATCCAAAAAAAAATTAAAAAAAAAACTTACAGAGGCATCTTTGCTTTTAAAGGAAGTACTGTGTACTTACACAATACCACTTGGATTTCCATGTGTTATTAAATTTAGTACTGCATAGCATTTCATTTTGCAAATTGAATTTATAAATAATCTACATTACATATGAATGATGGAGAGCATCTCTAATAGATGTGATTTTGTGATGCACATGCAGAAGAAAATCAAGCTGGAGCATCTGGCAGTGGTACAACTAGTATGTGTAATGCTGGAACCCCAGCTAATGAAGGTATTGATTAATTACAAATTGTTCAGAGAAAGGTCATTACAGCAGTGAAAGGAGAAGACATGCTTTAACCTGAAAGACCCACATCCCAAATCTGTCTGATTAGCAAAGGTAAGGATACAAGAGGACTTGATCAATCCATGCATATATTCAGAAGAGAAACTTGGTAATAGATGTCTTCTTACCATAAGACAAAAGCAAATGATGATTCAACTGGCTAGAAATTGAAGTCAGATAAATTCCAGCTAGATATAGACTCTTAAAAGCAGTGTCAGAATCTGAAAATTGTTGATTCCCATGTCCCAGGAACCCTGTAAGTAATGAATAGAGGTCTTTCTAGGCAAATATTCTCTCCAATGCAATTCATTAATTCATTCTGGCCTGAACTATGCAGATCAGGCTACTTTCACACTGTTTTATAATGTAGAAAACTCTGGCTTGGCATTCACATGGTGTCTCTCAAAGAATGAAGACACCTTCAAACACATTTTAATTTTTAATGCACACTTACATGGAAATAAGCATTTGAAATAATATTTTTATATTTATTTTTATTAAATAATAATAATTTGCATTAAATTTATTTGTATTAAATAAGTTGTACGAAGTCCAAGACCAGTGTGCTTTGTACACATTCCCCATCTCTGTATTGCATAAAGTTCATTTCAGCCTGTTCTTTAAAAAGCACAGGACTGCAACAACAACCTCTGATTGACTCTTTCCTATCTTCATAAAACATTTTGAAAGATCAAGAAAAAAAAAAAAAGAAGAAGAAAAGAGCAAAAAAATATTTCAAACAATTGAAGAATCAGTTTAGCGGGATTACTGAAGCCCAGCCCTGTTCAATAAGATAAACTGAACTCAAGCACAGAAAGGAAAGAGAAAACCAAAAGGAAAATAGATGGTTCAAAGAAAGATAGAAAAATTACTCCCAGCTTCATTGTCTCTCTTTATTGCTTGTTTTCTAATTCTCAAAACATAATCACACAACAAAAATTCTCATTCTACATATCCAGACCCTTTGCTGCCTGGCTGATGCTGAGGGACATGGGGTGACACCGTGCCCTGGTTCTCACTCCTCTTCCTCCCCGGTAGTTCCTGGCCAGGGCCCATTCTGTCCTTCTCGTGGCACAAAATGCTGCAACCCCCCAGGCCCAAATTTTCCAGATAGTGAGCAAAACACCCCGTTTACTGCAAACCCATCCAGCAGGTGCCTGCAAGCCCCGATCTCTTTGAATTCATGGCCTCAGAGTTAATGCATGCGCTACAGGTTCACCTCAGCTTCAGCAGCTCGTCGAGTTTAGCTATGAAACAAGACAAATGGAAAAGCAAAGGTTAAACTCCTGATCACAAACCACGTTCTGGAAGGGAAGCAACAAACAACAAAACCAACTCCCAGTGTACTTGTCATTGTAAGCTATCTCTGGGGCACAGAAGCCAAGGTGACAAATCAGCAGTACTCTGCTCCTTCAGTGGTATCTTAAGGATTCAGGATCTCTCTTGCGCTCCAGTCCCTCCTGTGACAGTGACAGTTGTAGGGTTGCCTCTTGAGTGCAAATGAAGTATCAAATGATTTCCTGGGGACTTTACTTCCCCTTCCTCCTTATCTTCTAATTTAGGGGAACTTAACCGTGTCACAGCTTTGATTAGCTCTTCTTCTCTGTGAGAATGCAAACATCGCCAGGCTCGTCTGGGACCAGGATGTGTTCTCTCTGCAGAACCTCTACGCAACATCAATTTCTTATCTGTGCTTTACCCTCCCAGACAGTCGGATGTGCAATGGAAATCTTTTTGCTCATTTAAAAATATCTTACAAATCATAGCTGATAAATAAGTATTAATTGTGCAGTGCCCTAGATAGTCTGACAGTATGTGAAACTTCACTAGCTTTTTGCAAAAATAACACCTGACATGTTCATTGCAGAAAGAACAAATTTGCTGTTCAGAACGTCTTCTCCACACTGCTTTGTCATTTGCATCCCCACATACTATTAGGGAAGGCTTTAGAAAATACATTGATGCTATATGCAGGGGCTCTCTTCAGTTCCCCACCCCTAGGTAACAGCCTAGAGAATATCATTTCACTTCCAGCTGCCATCTCAGAAAGTTCTCCCTTCATATGTCTCTACTAGTGCTTATCCCCGTCTTTCAGTTGCCCTAGGGTATTTCACAACATATTTTCTGGAAACCAAATACAGACCCCTTAATTTCCATTACTGCAGAAGAAACCAAAGCAGGTACCTGTTTTCGAAGATACATGGAAATCCACATACATTTCATACCCACCCCCCAAAAACAATGTTACGGTAGGCGTCTTCTAAAGACATGAGTACTTCCAGTGACTCCTTTATCTGAGCAGAGAAGTATTCATGTAGCAAGAAAAAGTACTTTTCCTACTCAACTGATTTGCAAATTTATTCAAGACCCTAAGGATTGATGTGTTCACTGGAACTGCCTCTGCAGAAGTAACAGTCATGATGAGAAGCTGTGTTAGCTCCTAGAAACTAACCTTCAACATCAGTTGCTGTTTATTTCTGTTTAATGTAGAGCTGTACATTAACATATATATATATTCTGATCCTTAGCAGTTATTTACTGCTTCACAGACATTACTGTTCAGCAGCTCTGAGTTAGTTTTAAGGACCCTGATTTGTATACTTAACAATTTCATGTCAAAATAAAATATATGTATATATTTAAAAACAAGGGCTTGATTTTACAAGATTCTTTACAACTTGAAGATAGCATAAATTTTCCCTTAAGTCATTCTTGGTAGGAGAAATCGTTGGTAACATGTAGGCACCAAGTGGGCTTTTGTGTTATCCCCTCTCTTCTGGCACCATTCAAAGCTTGGCTAAGAAACGTCGATCCTTGTGTTTTTGTTGAATCCATTGACTCGAGCAATTTTAGCAATGTGGATCAATGGTGCCTACTCTCATTTCAGAGGACTTTCAGGCTGCTCTGACTTGTGCTAGCAGATGATGTTAATACCTCTAGAGATAACCTTATCTAACATCTGCTTAAAGTTGTGCTGTCACTGCCCCCAGCAGCAGCCAAGAACTGGAGCCAAGTTCTCAATCTACAGAGTAAATGATGGTAAAGTCAGAAGCAGTGCAAATAATGAGGAATAATGCAATCTGCTTCCAGAGGACATGGATCATTAGGTTGATTAGACCGGCAGATGGTAAAGGAAATTCATTGTAGAATTCTGTAAAATAATTAGTCCAAGATCGAGGAAACAGCCCAAGAAATAGGTGCTGAGTGGAACCATCAAATGAGACCGGGAGCTTGTATGGAGGCAGTAATTGGGATTTTCATTTCCACAAATACCTCAGAAAGCAAAATACACCTAATGTTGTATCAGTAGAAGACAAACTACAAAAAGGTGATGCTTTTTCTGCATAAGACACTTGTCAAGCACTATTTCAAATACTGCACTACATCAGTCACTGCACACATCGATAGGTTATTATTACATTGGAGCGGGTACAGACTAGGTCAACAGAGATTGCACTAGCTCTGCAAAAGGGGCTGTAAAGAAAAGTTAAAGGAGCAGTCTTTTTATTAAAGAGTCCTCAAGGGGCTATAGCAGAACTTCTTTCAGGTTATGAACTAAATCGATACAGTCAACGTGGATGATGCTTCTAAACCAGTATGGGTAGGAATGAAACAGGAACATGTCACTAAAATGGTAATGTACAAAATGAGTTATAGGATAGGCCTGCTGGCATCTGAACTGTAACATCACTATACCCAAACAAGGGAGAATTAGTTATCTGGTCTTCTGAATAATAAATAGTTTATGAAAAAACAACCAGGAGAGGTCTTTTTTGCTTCTCAGAATATGCAAAAGTCCATCCAGTAGTTAATGATATTATTAACTGTTATTACACTACTTACCCTGAAGAATCCAAAATCCATAGGTGTGGAACAGAAATCACAATTACTGGGAGCCTGTTCCTGATTTGCACAAACTGGGTGAGTTCATAAAATTGAGTATGAAGCACCTCAGCTTCTTTGGCTCTTAACTCAGCTTTCCAAAGTGCTTTGAGATAACTAACTAAAAGGCACTAAAAGAATGCAATTGTTAATTGTTTTTCTTGCTGGGTCTCTTGCTAGTGAAATAGAGAGCTACTAATTTCTCTTTTAGATTTTTTTTCTTAATTTACTACCGGGTAAAATAGGACTGTCATTAATACATGATGTGCAGCATCAAGACTCCAATTGTGCATACCAGCACCTCCCCAGGCGCTGCCCCAGGACAAGTATCTTTCATATTAAGCTCTACACATTGCATTCTGGAGCTTCAGCTTTCCTGCCTGCTCTGAATTGCTGGAGATTGGCTGCAATAGCGAGCAACTGCGTTAGATCATCTCACTGTCAAGTTCCCAGTCCAAATCTTAACTAGGGACAAATACGGCATGTGCAAGTGTAGGAAGGAGTACAAGGACTGCATGAGACCAACAGCCACTGAAGCTTTAGGACAGAAATTAAGAGAACTAGAGGCAGCGCTTGGTAGGATCTGGTCTACAGCTGGTCCTGGTTTAAAGACTATCAGTAAGAGATGGCCAGAAATACATGGGGTGTACTTGCACTCATCTGGTGCTCAGTAGGTGTATGAAAGAAAGCGTCTCACATGCTGGAAGGATAGAATAATGCTGCATAGGTGGAAATCTAGCAGGAGAATGTGCTTAATAAAGCCATCCCTTTGTAGCTTCACTGCAATGACATGAAGCGTTCTGGAGCATGAATTCATGCCTGGCAAAGGCAGGCAAGAGCAGTTCAGCTGAAGGCAGCTGGGATCAAGGGGTGATGAAAAGGGGAAGTGTCATGTGAATTCTTTTCCCTTGAAGCAGCTGATCATGATCTTGTCCTCATTTTACAAATCTGGAATCCTGTTGAGGTTGTTGGATGCTTTGCGATGCCACTCAGACAAGACACTTTTCAAAGTATTCTCAGCTGAGACACAAGCCAGGCACAGCTGGGTTTCTGATCCTGTGGGCTGATCTGCTCTGGATTTGACTTGATTAAAAATATCATGATGTAATTTATTCAAGATATTGATAGGCACAGGGTTTAATTAAACTAACTTTAAGCCAGTTCTGAATTCCCTGTTAGCACCTGCATGGCACACAGGCACTGATTCAGGAACAGGGAGAATTTGCAGCACTGATGGTGTAAACACTCACCCTGGTAATATTTCAATAGAGTTCCCTTCCTTCCCCTCTTCTTTGTACTTACTTCTCACAATATTCATTCCTGGAAGCCCCATTATTTAATAGGGAGCCCAGAGCCAAGAGGTGGCTTCATGTGCACACAATGCAAGTGTGTAAGTGGCTCTCCAAGGTTTCTCTTCCTCTTGTCTGCTTCAATTTGCAGGTCAAGGTAAAGCAGGTTTTACCACTTTGTTCTTTAAGTAGTTTTTGCCACCCTCAGTTCTCCTTGGTATTAGCTTTGAAGTCTTGAAGTTATGGAAATCAATTTGATAAAAGCAGTATTACCAAAATTAAATGGAAGACTTGAGGTCTGTTCAGAGGGAAGTCCTTTCCATTTCTGTGGCATTTCTAATACTATCTGTATGCCCTCACTTGTGTTATTTGCAGCAGGCTTATCACTGAAGACTGCAGAGGTTTAGGTAAAGAAATGACCTGCACAGAGAAATAAATCACTTTATGCACACTTCTGAGAAAAACAGTGAAATCTTGTGGTAGCAGAGTTTGAATTTCTCTTGTTCAGTTTTTGCTTCTGTTGTGGGCTCCATGGCTGTGAGATTTAATCCACTAAGACTTTTATACGACTTTGCTTTGCATAAGCGTATTTCATTTTATATTATATGGACCAAATTCAGCTGTGGTGTGCTATGTGCTGTTCCTTTTGAAGTCATTGGGCTATTAGCTCCCAGAAAGTGAGCTGTAAAACTGACTTTTATCTCTCAGAATGGGCTCTCTGCACTGAAGAAAATAAATAATAAAGCCCACAAAATAAATAATGAAATCATGTAAGCAATTCACATTCTTTGATTTTTTTCCATGGACGTTAAAAGAGTCTAAACTCTGGTTCTGGTGGCTCAGGTTTTCACAGTCTCATTAATGAAGCTTTGTGCACATTCAGTGGAATTTGCATCTTAAAGGTTCTGAATGAAAATGCAGATAGAGATTTTCTCCAGCTACTTGGATAATGGTCTTGTGATCCCCAGAAGTAAATTATTTGTTTACCCTTATACAGAAGATTTAATAGTAAAAATATCCTCTAGTAATAAACCATCTCTTGTATTTCATATGGATTTAGGAGAGCTGATAATGAGAAGTAAAATGTATTCCATAACATTACTGACCGTAACCTTCTTCCCATCACAGCTGCAGTCACCCTCCAGCTGAGGAAGAGCCCATGGGTCCTTACCTGTCGTTTTCCCAAAGCCCAAAGAGAACTATTTATGTGTCCTCTCCTCTGCTGAGTGCTGTCTGAAGTGCTCACTGCTCCACAAAGGAAAGGGGATGGGGTGGGGGAGGAAGAGAGGATTTCACCTCCTGGCTTCCCAGATCCCCAGCTGAACACAAATGGTCCAAATCTCTGAGAGCACCACACCTTTTTCACGTTGAATGAAGTCCCCTGTACCTGTGGATCAATCTTCCCTTCTTAATTTCCAAAACTCTACACTGCTCCCAAAATAGCTAAGTAGAGGAAGTAGAAGGAAATATAAAACTTACAGGAATAGTATTTCTAATAATATTTCTTATATAGGAAAAACTAGAATGAAATATAAAACTTACAGGAGTAGTATTTCTAATAATATTTCTTATCTGGGAAACACTAAATTTTACTAAATTCATACTCTTAAATAAATACTCTTGAATTAAAGTAACAGCAACATTTTACTGAACTAAATAGAATAATTAAATAATACAAGGAATCGTCCCTACTCATATTGAATACAATCCTGTATTAATCCTTTTAATTCACCTGAAGCTGTTGAAATTGTCTTTGTCACAGAGTTCATCTTTTTTTTTTTTTTCCTTTCTGCCCAGTTTGGCTTTGGTGTGCTACAGCCTCTCTGAAGGCAGACAATGGAAGGAATAAAAGATGAAGTGATTTTCCAATCAGCCATGCGTCATAATTACTTTTAGTACTGCCATCTTCTGTAATTAACACAAACCGCAAATGACGTCGTGCACAATTCCTGCTGTGAGGGAGGAAGCAACACCAAAATAATGCTTCCTGGAAGGATTACATTATGAGGAACTGATGGGGAAAAATATCATAAATAATTAGTTTTTCAAGAAACAAAATGCTCTAAGCTTTATAGTAAAATTGTGTACTGTTTTTGTTATTAACTATCTTCATACTGTCCTGCACTTTTTCGTAACTCTCCCATGAAATCTATTTTTACGTGTTTTGAGATCGTCTTCTGTGAATCACTGAGGAATAATTGCTCTGGGATGTTTCAAAAACGGTTTTTAAGCGACGGATGCAAATTTACTTTCTAATGGAGATGCCATGAATCTAGCTGACATTCTACTACGTTTCCTAAAAGGCACGTGAGGCTGGTGAAGCATTTAATAAATACCCATGCAGAGAAAGGTCACGCATATCTGTGGGATGTGAGCCAGGTAAAAATGCCTTTGAAAAATAACTGAAGATTCACTGGCTTCCCCAAAGTTTTGTCCCTGATTTATTACTAGGACATTTTTTTAAAACGACTAGCTTTGATAAAGTGACACAAGCTGAAGGGAAATATATACAAAACAATTTTATTCCTAACTTTAATCTCCATATGTCAGGGAAAATGCTTGAAGAAATATTTTGATCTTTCTGCCTTCGAGCAAAGTGTCATCTCTTTTAGGCTCGATGAGTTCTGACCTAGTGCTGGTGCCTTCGCCACTCCCCTTTCCTCAAACAAATGAATTGTTTTCCCTGTGGCTAGAAACGGTAAAAAATAAAAAATAAAATCACACACACAAAAAAAACAGAAGTTCAATTTATTTTCATAAGGCATCCTGCATACCAAAGCTAGGGATGCTCAATAATTGCAGCAAGGAAAAACATTGTAAAATGTAGCAGTATAAAATCAGAGGAGATATGGGGCCGTAAGTGAGGGAAAGCTTTGGTAAGAGTGAGGCAGACTGTGGGGCACAGCCTGCAAGGCTATAAACAAAATGACTTCAGCGCTTCTGAGCTGTAATTTTGAAAGAGATGATGTGTTAATAAAGGAGTTGTATAATAGATTATACATAATAATCATGTTTGCAGCTGGTGTGAGAGCAGCACTGAACCCTCTAATGGGAAAGAAGGTCCAAGGTTACAGCTCTGGCTGGTCTTTGGTCTAAGGTGAGCCACGACACTGGGGTCAGTGGGAGCAAGCATAGCAGTGTGCACAGATACCATCCATTAGGCCCATTAAGGGACACTGGGATCATTAGAGTATTTTTGTAGATGATAGGAAGCCAAGAGAGGTCTTCCAACTGAGGAGTATAGATTGGAGAATATTCCAATCGTCTGGGCAGCAAGTACAGGCATGTGAAAATAAGCAGCAGAAAACTTGAAGATGTGGTTTATTCTGTGGCAGATTCATGGTAAATTGTGCAAAATGCAGCAACCAGCAGGATAAAGGCCAGTTCCCAGGTGTGGGTGACTCCAAAATTGTAGGCTTTTCTGACGAATTGGGAAGACATCATCTCTAAAGGTGATGGATGAGACAATGGGCATTTCCCTTGCCAAATGCGATATTTTTTTCTGGATGCTCAGCTTCAGGAAACGAACCCCATCCAGCTCACAGAAAAGTTAGTGTGGGAAAGGGAACAGGCTTATCTGAAGAAGGTTTCAAATTGGCTAGTGTCAGCAAGTGGTAATGAGAAGTGGAGGTGATAATAGATAAAATAATAAGCAATCTGTCCAGGTGGGGGGAGATGAGAAAAAGACATTAGGACACAGACTAAATTTTCTGTCCTAACACAGCCATACCATGCCATACCATGCTAATGCAAATGAAACAGAGAAATAAATCTCCACTGCATGAAGCAGTCACTTTCAGAGGAAAGCCAAAATTACCTGAGAGACAAAAGTATGATGCTAGAATCACCAGTATGGACGTCAGAGTAATGAGAGCATAATCCTATTACTGTATAAATGATGAAAAATGATGTGCCTCTGTCTGGAGTATTGTATAGAGCCAGGAAGGCCTGTTAGCACGTGCAAGTGCCCTTTGACCAGCCTTATAGTGAAGTTCTTGTACACAGAATAGGATGGATTGGGATGAGGTGCTACACTGGGAAGTACCTCTCAGTGCTCTTTTCTTCTGTGTTTGGCAGCCGGTGACAGTATGCAAAGAGAGGTGAACTGGTCCCTCACCCCTTGAAACAGTGGAGGCAGAGCGCACAGGCAGTGTCAACGTGCTTCTACAGACAGCACTTGTGTTCCTGCTGCAGTCCCTCTATCATCTGATAACAGCAGACCTCCCCTTGGCAGCATTCACTGAGCCTAACTGCCCCATGAAACATTTCCACCCCCCTTTAGCTGAAGTGTTGTGGGCAGCTTTGGCAGTTCCACTCCTTCTTTTGACTTGGAGAAGATTGCAACCAGACAAACCCAAAGCCCATTCCAGCACTGAAACACGGTGTATCTGAGCTGCGGGTGGCAGGTTTATGTATCGCACACTGCAGCTATAGCTGCAGCAAGGAGCTCCCTCGGAGCTGCCATAAACATAACATAATGATGTCAGTACCCACTGCAAAATGGGGAGATCTGGGTCTGCATTCCTCTTCTGTGGACCCTGATTTTCGTTCTGCTTGCACGTGTCCCTTCGTACCCAGCGTGCGCATTTGTTAGAGAGCCAGGTGCCACTGCCATTTCAAAATCGGATTTTCTCCTGAATTGAGGAGACATATGGGCTCTCACTTCTGCGAGTGAAAGCTGGAGAGATTTCAGAGACACGGTGTTCGTCCCTGGGGATTCCCTGCACGCGCTGGTCGCAGCCAGCCAGGCTGCCACGGCCGCTATCCGGGGAGGCGGCTCTCCGGGTGGATTAGCCCTGCGGACGTCAGCAGCATGATTGGATTAGGTGAGCTGTCTGCACACCTGCTCATTTCGGTAACCAGCTCCTGGCATTAAATGACCCAGACGTGTCCAAAGATATTTTTCCTCCCCGTCAGGCCCAGGTGCCAACCTGTGTTCCCAGGCGGAGAGGGCAGAGGGACCTGCAGCCCGCAGGGCAGCAGTCAGCAGGGGGGACGTGGGGACAGGCGGCTGGGACCCAAACCCTGGCATTCGGGAGCAAAATGCATAGGCTCTAGGTCAAGAATGGCATCCAAAATATGCACACCCCTTTTCTCAAGGAGGATGAGCAATCTGTTTGTAAACAATTAACTGAAGAGTGTGTTACTGGAGACAAACTGGCCAGTACTTCTTTTGCTTCTCTTCCGGAGCTTTTCCCCTTTCTTCCACACTGTTTCCCAAAATGTTCACGTTACAGAAAATCTAAAGCTCTCCTTTAATAGGAACTCCACGTCTAATAGAGATGGTGCCACTTTTTTTTTTTTTTTTCTGGATTGCTTTTTTCCCCCACAAACACTTCTGCCCCACTGCTTCCCATTTTTGTCAGATTTTTGCAAGCTTTATTGTTATCTCTTTCTTGGGGCATATGTTTCTTTCTCCAGAAGGAAGATGTAACAAGGTTGCTAATTTATCTTTTGTTCCACAAAATATTATGTATTCTCATCCCACTTGTACTCTTCTCTTTTTCTCTTCCTGACCTCTACATCTCTGTTAATTCTTCCTCCAACACCTAACCTCAATGCACTTTGAACCTAGCAGACTGGCTTTTTGTTTTGTCTTCCTTCTTATTTTATTTCTCCTTCATTCTGTTTCCTCCATTCCCATCTTCCTTCACTATCTATTAATAAGAGTTCTGGAAACACAGGGAAGACCATTCCGTCCTTTTCAGCAGCCAACCTAGTGCCCATATATTCATATTGAATAGAGACATTGCAGTGTAAGAGAGAATCATGGTGCTGGAAGCGAAGAAATATTAAACATGTCATTAACTACACTGATAAATCTATAATATCAGTAATAAAATTAGATGTTAAAAGTTGGAAGACAATGTGAAAATTTACGCAGATTATATACTGAATAAGCCATTTACATCCAGCTAGAGTGTACCTGGCAATTGTAAGAAGACATGAATATTAACTGTGTTCAGCTGGAACTTTTAGATCAAATATTCAGACAACAGCAGTATTGGCATCTTCTCAGAACTACCACACCGACTGGTAAGAAGCCCATGTGGATTTGGAAAAGGACTTTCTCCAAAGTGATACTAGCAGAGTGGTTGAGCCAGAATGGTGGGAATCCACAAAAAAAAAAAAAAATTGTCTATCGGCAAAAGGTAGACAGAAAGTTATTAGAAAAGAGCAAAGGCAGAAGCTGGATGGAAGGTCAAGCTTTGCTTAAATTGGGGTGATTTTGGGGGAATGGTAGGGAAGAGGTAGAAGATGAATCCGCAGCTTGTCACCGACCCTACTGAAATTGTCTTATATGTTTATGGTATTTGTTCTGGACTGTAAATACAAAACCAGCCAGAGTGGGCTACCACAGACGCTATGGTAAATACATACTCTTTTCAAATCAAATGTGAAATTAGAAAAAAAATTCATCTGAAAGTGATGCTAAGACAGCAGGTTGTGGCTGCAACAGGGTTAACCTGATGGTTTCAAAATGTCAGATTCTCCAAAACTGGCTGGACATGGTCCTGGGCAGCCTGCCCTGGGTGTCCCTACTTGGGCAGGGGTTGGAGCAGCTGGCCTCCAGAGGTGACTTCACATCTCAGCCATGCTGTGATTCTGTGATTCCGATTCTGTTTCATGCCTGTGACTTAATGCAACAGCCCAGGTAAAGCAGCTGATGTCTTGGGTGAGACCAAGAGTCTTCCAGCATCAGGCATCTGCTGTCTGAACCCAGCCAACTTGGAAGCAAATTCAGATGTTCAGAAACCAAGCGCCTGCTACAGCTTCCCTATGAGACGTCATCACGTCGCAGATTCAGAAGGCAGATGGCACCATGTACTGGCAATATGAAGAGCGTCAGAAGAGGAATCTCTTTTCTTCCAGTGTTCATAAGCTGGGCCCAAACCAGTGCGGCTGAATCTTCTGCCAAGGCAGCCCCCTGTAGCCAGAGGTGTGTATCAGAGCCTAGACTTGACGCGATGCTGCTCTGTGAGACCTGAAGGCACCCGTCCCACTGGAGAAACATGGAAAACTCCCACACCCCACTCACACCAAGGCTCTGCTGGCCTCAGCTGCATGCAGCCAACTCTCAGCAAAGCGACCCAGGCCCCCAGCGCTGTCGCGTTTGAGTGCCTACAATTTCCAAACCACAAAAAGCTAATAACAGGCCTTCTGTTTCCTGCTTTCAGGTTTGTAGGTGAAACAGCTTGACACATTTGTGAAGGCTTTGAGGGAAAGCCAAAGCAGACTAACTACCTGTTAATAGCGGTCTTAAAAGGGGGAAAAAAAAAGTGTTATTTTTACCAATTTGAATGTTTCCCACTGCTACCGAGAAGTACTGTATCACTGACGTCAATTGTAGCCTGTCTTTTCTTCAACTTTCACTATGTCCCTGTCAAGAACCATCTAAAAATGTCTGACTTTTGATCTTACCCATGGGAAGCAACATGATTAGGGCCGGCTCTTTCACTGCCTCAATACCTCTAATTGTGTGAAAAATTACTTCAGCATAAGAAAAACTGATCAAATATCCAAATGCAACAATTCGAGATCAGACATCGGGTTGTGATGAAAGAGCACTCTGAGGTTTATGTGAATATGTCCCATAGTGGATGTCAAAAATGGTTTATAAATCTAACTTGAACAGTGCATCCAGGGCCGCAGTGCCCCAAAGCACATTCATCTTCTGATTCAGGCTCTCACAACTCTCAGATTCCCAGCAGACTCATGGGCTGCGTTCGGAAGAGTGTTGCCAGCAGGTCAATGTGATCCTCCCCCACTGCTCAGCGCTGGTGAGATACACTGGGAGTGCTGGGTCCACCTCTGGGCTACACGGCCCAAGAGAGTCACGGACGTACTGGAGAGTCCAGTGAGGGGCCTCCAAGGTGATGAAGGGACTGGAGCCCCTCTCCTGTGAGGGGGGCTGAGGGAGATGGGGCTGCTCAGCCTCAGAAGAGGAGGCTCAGGGATCTCGTCAGTGTCCATAAATACCTGAAGGGAGAGCGCAAAGAGAATGGAGCCAGGCCCTTTTCAGTGGTGCCCAGTGACACAACAGGCACAAACAGAAACATGGGATATTACATTTAAGCATTAAAAAACACATTTTTTTTTTTTTTTACTATGAGTGTGACTGAGCACTGGCACAGGTTGCCCAGAGAGGTTGTGGAGTCTCCCTCCCTGAAGAGCTTCAAAACCCAGCTGGACACAGCCCTACACAGCTGCTTTAGGTGGCCCTGCTCCGAGCACTGGAGTGGATGATCTCCAGAGGTTGTTGCCCACCTCAGCTCTTCAGTGATTCTGTGACTCCACCATTCTGCAGTTCGCTGTTGAGGTTCTGTTGTTGGTTTTTTGTTGTCATTTTGTTTGGTGTGCGTTTTTGGTAGCCTAGGTCAGAAAAAAAAAATGTATCATAAATGTCAGTAAAATACTGCAACTGTTTGGCAAAGGAAAAAAAAAACCACGGTATTTTTAGAGACAAAATTATTCTGCCAGCTGCATTTGGCATTAGAAAGGGCCATGTTACCTGGGCTTCATCATTTCATGGTTCTTTCTCAAAAGAACAGAAATAATTCCAACTCAAACTTCCATCTGGAAAACTGGGGAGTTGGATTTCCCTGTCTGAGGGCTGCTTTTAAACTGATTTTATACAAGCAGGACTTCAAGAAAGGAGGAGCACAACAGCAATTTTACAAAGCCAACTAACAAAATAATAATGCTTAATCAAGCCTTCATCTCAGTGCATTGTACTTCAAGTCAGCCCTGAATCCCCTGATGCCGGCTGTGAGCAGCCTCCTGCTGCCCCCGTGGGTGTCCCCTCACACAGCTCAAGGACACGTCTTCCCTACCCTCTGCTGGTGACAGCAGTGCCTTCTGACCCTCTGGGACTCCAGACCCTGTAGTAAGCAGCTTTTCCTGAAATCCCTCAGGTAAATTGACCTTTTGCTGCTTCAGGAATTCGTGTCATTGCACACACTTGCCACATCATCCACTTTGGTGGGGAGCTCTGGTTTTCAGCAGAAACCTGCCATTTTATCAGCGGCCTGCCCATTCTCAGGTACCAACCAGCCACCTGGAAATCCTGGGTGAATCAACACTGCTCACAGAAAATGGGCATCCGAGGCACAAAGGGGGCTTCTCCCCAGACCCACAGTCAATGTTTGTGAGAGGGTTAGTAATTATTATTTTACAGCTGAACTGGCTCCAGCTCCCACCCAAATCCGCAGCGTGCAAAGGGGAACACACGAGTTGTTTTGTTGTTAGATGCAATAAGCCCCTGGCTGCTCTTCTTCTGGAGGTCATGCACTGTCTGCATCATTCAACAGGTTGTGTACAACAAGTCAATATGGGCATAATATATTTCTATATGTGCATAATATACTTTTATTTCTTTCTGTATACATAATGAATCAAAACTTAAGGCAGCACTTGAGCCCTCTCTACATTGGCCCCTACTAACCGATTCCATATTTCTCATCATTTATGTTTAATTTTGTGCAACAGGCTGTGCCATCTAGTTGTCTCTGTTTTCTGTGGGCTGTCGATGCCACAAGGTGACACTGTGATGGATGTGAGCTATCGGTAAGCAAAGTGCAAGCATTGATTTGCGTGCAGATGAATGAGCTGTGCAGGGAGGGGAGGGCTGGCGGTGTGTCTGTAGGCAGTGCAGACACCTTCCTCTGACAGGTTTCTGGGTCCTTGGTGTGTGCGGTAATGCAGATCCTGTCCAGAGAAAACTGCGAGACTTACCTGGCTGCAGCATTCCCCCTTGTGGTCAGCAGGGCACCGCCTCCTCTTTTTTCCTCTTTGCCTCTTCAGATGACCCAATTTGAGGTGAAACCAACTAACCTTTCTGCTACATTATGCTAAGGTCCCACATCCCCAGCATACAAAAGTCTAAATAGAGGGTCCAGTCTACATGCACACACACAAACAATCTCTGCTACCCTTTCTGGACACTCTCTTAATCAGGCTTCCATCTCTGTATGGTCTATGCAGGTTTTGCTTGCCAAGTTCTTCCAAATCAGCTTCAAGATGACAAACTCTGGCAGCCAAAGATGCAGCTGTGTCCTGTGAGGACAGCCTCCCCACAGCGAGGGTCTCGTGGAGATGCCTTCACGTTGTTGTGTTTTTTGAGGACCACCAGATCTCATGCATGCTGACATCCCATAGTAAGTCCTTTTAGCAAGAGTCCCCTTTTGTTTGCATAGCACCATGGAGAGATGTTCTTCTGTTGAAAACCTTAGTGTGCTCTGCAGCAGGGGCAATTGCTTCATCATTCACCTGGCTTAGAAGGGGCTGATTCTTGGGGATTCACCCACCCCTGCCATCACTGTCTCATCACCGACTGGCCTTTGTGTGCCTTTTGGATAGTGGTTAACCAGATATCCCTACAGTATTAGCTGTGGCTCATCACCTCACGCAATTTCAGGCTTCCTGACCGTGCTTAAAACACCGAATTGTTAGCTCCCATCATAGCCCAGTGCTGAAGAAAGCCAACTAGGTTCACCAGCAGAAATATACTGATGTGAACAAGAAAGTGGCCTAAGCTCAGATATTGAGCCTCTAGTTGGCGTGTATGTCACAAACATTTGGATGCCTGAAGCTGTTTTCCCCTCTGTGCTTTGAAGATCTTGTCGAAGGTCTCATGGTCTTCCCTATCCCTCTGTTCCCTGGTGCCAAGTGGCTCCGCTGTAAGACAACCTCTTCTTTCTGAGAAGCGATTCAGTGCAGTAATCAATGTTGCATGCTAAAGAGATCCCTGAAGCTGTAACACTGAAATTTTGGTCAATATCAAAAAGTTTGCAAAATCACATAATTGTGGATTTTGCTAAGAGTTGTCGCTATACCCAGGCAGAACAGCCAGTCAGTGCAGCCACACAGCAAGAAATGCCTGTGCTGGCCAGCACACAGCACCAGTTAGCATTGAGTTCCTGCTGGCAGAATGTCTCAAGACTAACTCCTCATGCTTAACCTCATCAGAGACCTCCAGAAACATCACAAATCCTTGCTTATCCATACAGGCTGGATATACAAGCAGCATAGTGAGCTGGAAATTGACGCTGTCAGCTGCTCATGGAAAGACCCTCTCAAAGGATCTTTTCACCACTGACTCTGACTGGTGTTTTTGCTTTCAAATAGAACCCATAAAACATTTATTTCCAGGAAACCTGGAGGTATATGTCTGAATTTTACTGATCCAGGAAAAACATGTTTATTTCATGGAATGGTGTCACATGAAATGGCCAGAATTTGCTGTTGTCACCAACTTTTCCTTGTTTTTCTTTGCTTTTGGAATAGTCAGCAGAATGAATGTCAGTGTCCAAACTGTAGTCATTTACATCTGAGCAAATGGCTCCGGAGTCCTTTTATTGTCAATAGAAACTTAGTCAATAAAGTCATGATTATGTAAAGCATGTGACACTGTCCCCCATGATATCCTTGTCTCTAAATTGGAAAGACATGGATCTGATGGATGGACCACTTGGTGGGTAAGGAATTGGCTGGATGGTCACATTTAAAGAGCTGGAGTCAACAGTTCAAAGTCCAAGTGGAAATCAGTAACGTGTGGTGTTCCTCAGGAGTCAATACTGGGACAGGCCCCATTTAACATCTTTGCCAGCAACAGGACAGTGGGATCGAGCGCACCCTCACCACGTTTGCCGATGACACCAGGCTGTGTGGTACGGCTAACATGCAGGAGGGAAGGGATGCCATCCAGAGGGACCTGGACAGGCCTGAGAGGTGGGCCTGTGCGAACGTCATGAGGTTCAACAAGGCCAAGTGCAAGGTCCTGCAGCTGGGCCGGGGCAATCCCAAGCACAAACACAGGCTGGGCGGAGAATGGATTGAGAGCAGCCCTGAGGAGAAGGCCCTGGGAGTGCTGGTGGATGAGAAGCTCAACGTGAGCCAGCAATGTGTGCTTGCAGCCCAGAAAGCCAACTGTGTCCTGGGCTGCATCAACAGAAGCGTGGCCAGCAGGGGAGGGAGGGGATTGTGCCCCTCTGCTCTGCTCTTGTGAGACCCCGCCTGCAGCCCTGCATTCTGCTCTGGGGCCCCCAGCACAAGAAGATCATGGATGAATTAGAATGAGTCCAGAGAAGGGCCATGAAGATGATCAGAGGGCTGGAGCACCTCTCCTGTGAAGACAGGCTGAGGGAGTTGGGGTTGTTCAGCCTGGAGAAGAGAAGGTTCTGGGGAGATCTTACAGCAGCCTTCCAGTATCTAAAGGGGCCTGCAGGGAAGCTGTGGAGGGACTCTTTGACAGGGGGTGTAGTGATAGGACAAGGGGCAATGCTTTTAAACTAAAAGAGGGAAGATTTAGATTAGATATCAGGAAGAAATTCTTTACTGTGAGGGTGGTGAGGCCCTGGCACAAGCTGCCCAGAGAAGCTGTGGCTGCCGCATCCCTGGAGGTGTTCAAGGCCAGGCTGGATGGAGCTTTGGACAACCTGGTCTGGCGGGAGGTGTCCCTGCCCACGGCAGGGGGTTGGAACTGGGTGGCCTGTAAGTTCCATTCCAACCCAAACTTCTCTATAATTCTATGATTGTATGATTGGTCCCATCCTAAAGTAGAAGCTTACATATTAATTGCTCACCTACATTAATTGCTACTGACTACACTGACTAGAGCACAGTTGTATCTTGTGGGACCATAGACAATTAGCTATATGTGGACACACAGATGCCCTCTTGGAGATTTCCCGATTTTCTTTGTAGGCTTTTATTGGCCGCGCCACCAAAATTCACAGCAGAGTATCTGCTTGCAATGCACACCATCTCTTGTCTTTCCCTCACTTTGAAACCATCTTCCCTTCACAGCAGTTTGGCCTGCTGCCCACAGGACTGGGCTGTCCTGGGCTTGGCAAAGATAGACCTCATTGTCTTGTCCATTGTGTAGGACAAGACAAGGCCTGCTGTAGTCTCTGAACCATATTCTCTTTCTGCTGTTTTCTTCAGCTCTGAACGAGCTTCATGCTTCTTCTTCATGCTTCTTCCTTCAGCCTGACTCCAGTCTCTGGGTTTTTGAGAGTTAACGTGGCAGTCTGTGTTACACTGTTTGGGTACTACTACTTTGTACATGCGGTGCTGGCAAATACGGAGCCATACATTCACCTATAATGCTGAGCACCAAGGAATCAGGCAAGAGCTCATTTTTCTCTTCTGGCCATTTCATACCCAGTCCTCCACTTCCCAGCAGTCATGCTTTTTCTTCTGACCATATCTGATCACTCTTTAAATGCAGTTTCCTGTTTGATTTTATTTTACAGAAACATGTGTAACCTGACATCATAGATAACTACGACGATCCCAACTGTATGTGTACTGATTTTTCTGTCTCTGAACTTGTGAACTGTATTAAAAATTCAGGATTTATTGCAGTTGTTTCGAGAATTTCTGACAGACAGGTGAACATTATTTCAGAGGAAATAATTCCTCTATAGTCAGCCTTTCCTGTATTCCCTTCGGCACTCCTTGGGATTGAGGATACTAAAAGTGAAAGAGAAATGGTGAACGGTTAAGGAGAATTAATGAGACTGTGTGTCCTTAGCATGCATAGAAACCACACTCAATTGAGTAGTATTTTCTCATCACTGATAAGCAAATTTATTTCGAGATTATTTCTCTTGGAGGAACTATGTGAATTCCCTGTATACCACCACAGACAACCTCCTAAACCTATCAAGGCCTTTCACTACTTACTACCTGCTCTCAGGGTACGGGTGGACAGCTTTGCAATTACTTCGAGTTGCCTCCAAAGCGTGTGATGCGGCGGGGGGGTGTCTGTACCAAACTGCAAACTCCGGTAATCCTGCATGCTGAACTCACACCTGAAGCTGTCCCCAGCAGGCTGCTGTGTGGCCTTGCAGACAGCTCCTCAGCCAGGGAAGATGGCTGGTGACTCCCATTTAGGTGTCCTTCAGAAGGTCAGGGAGGACCACGCTCTCTCCTCTCCTGGCCTGTGCCTATGGGACACACCAGTCTTTCCCCTAGCCTTGCAGAGAGTGTCAGGAGAGCATCTCAGGGCTTTTACAGGGGTTCTTCTCTCTCCTAAATTTCACTGGCAGGACTGGCAGCATCCCATTCCCAAACTTGCCTTCTTGCCTTGCCAGTGACTAAGGTAAGGTAGGAGAACCAAAATCCAGCCAGAGCTCTGAGAGAGCACACATACGTGTCCATAGGCTGTGCTTGGGACGTTTTGGATGCTGACCTGGGGTCTTGGGCTGGTTACTTGACAGAGCCTCCTGCAAGGGCTCTGCTTGTATGGATGTGCCCCATCTGCATCCAGACAGTAACAGACCGAGCAGCGAGTGCTCCTGCTGCCTCGTGGTCCTTTGCTGAGGTCAGGGAAGGAACATGCATTTTTAGGGCAATTCCAAAGGAAGAGTTTGGTGCCTGCTCTCTCCTGGTGATGATTTAGGAATGGAGAGCACTTCTTCTCAAGTATTTTCTTCTGATGAGCCTAAATTAATCCTCTCTGAGCTCTCTGCTGCTATCACAGGAGTGACAGAGCTAGCTCCAAACCTGGATCAAGCTTGATTTCATTAAATTACAGGGA
This sequence comes from Anser cygnoides, assembly GCF_040182565.1. Taxonomy (NCBI): domain Eukaryota; kingdom Metazoa; phylum Chordata; class Aves; order Anseriformes; family Anatidae; genus Anser; species Anser cygnoides. The sequence goes on along the minus strand of NC_089873.1, from coordinate 14,003,959 downwards.
GAGGGAGGGAAGAGATGAACTGCACAGTTACACTACATTGCATAGTAACTTACCTCAACGTGCTGCATTTATGGGTGTCCCATCAACTGCACAATTCCCTCTACTCCTTCTGGTCCAGCGTCAACACGAACATTTCAGTGCTAATCATGACTTCAGCGACTGCAGTGGAGGCAGTCCCCGGGTCTGGCTGTGCTGATGTGGCAGCACTGAAGCACACGGTTAGGTTGGATCTCTGCTGCTCTTGGCACGGGAATTGCCAAGGGAATGCTCTGCAGTTTTGTCAACAACAACAAAAAAAGATGGAGTTTACTCAAATGAATTTATTTCATCAATTTTGGAAATATCCGAAATAACTATTTTGATCAGAAAAATTATCATCAATCAAAGCCATGTCTAATTTCTTTATGCAGTTTGTATCAAGTGCTTGAAAAAGGATTACTTTTGGACTGTAAATTAATTTGAGGCACATGATATATTTGAAACAGTGATTAGTGCAAAGGTGGCAGGTGCCTCTTCTCTCTGGCTGTATACTGCTCTGTTAACCCCAATGATTCAGTTTTTCTGCTGTTTCCACAGACTGAATTAATGCTCTCTCACCCACAGAGGCAGGACTTTCTGGAGAAAGGAGTGTGGAGAGAAGAAACCATCTTGGGATTTCTTATCGAAATACAATATTTCTCATTAGAATAGAGGAGGGTGTTTTAACCTCTAAGCAGCACCCCGTCTCACTCCGTGAAACACTATCGTATTTCTGCTGGCAGGTAAATGGCACAAAACCATTCAAATCTTCACTTCTTCAACATCACACAGCGCTATGGATTACTTGAGTACCGATGGTTAATATAGATTAACCTGTTTTGTTTAATGATCAGAGCTGTGGATGCTTTATCAGCTTTTGTTTAGATTTGCTTTTAATCATGAGATATCTTGTCTGGCAGGGTCCCAGGGGCTGTGCATGGCATGCTTGAGCTTTCTGTGTTAAAGAAGAACAAAGACAGAAAAGAAACAAGCAGTAAGGAGCCCGTGATGGGGCGGAGGTGCCAGCAATTGTACGAGGCCATACTCTAAGGAGCCACAAGAGAAGAAAGCGGGTCCCTGGATACAGCAATCACAAAGAGTTGAGCAAGGCCCATGTCAGGAGACATTTGCTGAATGTGACTGCCGCCCTGCCATTCACCTTGGCTTGCACTTTTTAATCCATCTCCAGGAGGTAAGCTTTTGTATTGTTGTAAGTCTGATCAACAGATAAGTGTGCATTGTGCTGCCAGGCCATCCCTGCACTGCCTATGAAACACCACCAGGCTGAGTCCCTTCCTAGGAGAGGAGGATTTTGAATTGGTTTGACTTCAGGGCTGGATTATTGCAATTCTTTGTTTGCAGGAGTTACCGACCACATTATCTCCTGAACACAGCAGATATGGGATGCAGCAGCTCACAATCTTTTCGTTCTCAGTGGCTTCAATACAATATTCCCATTTTAAAGTCTCTGTGCTTGCTTTTGGTGAGATTTTGTGTCAAGTTCAAAGTCCTGCTACTAATATAGAATATGTCAGATTCCCTTTGCTTCCCTTTGCTGTCCGGTGCCATGTTCCTAATTATTATTGCAAGGGTGAGTGGAAGGAGAGAGCATCTGCTGCCTGAGGGCACCTGGTCAAGAACCTTTCCAGTGCAAATGGGGATAACAAGAAGAGAAGGAAGCCAGAACATACAGAGACACAAACCTGACAGGGAGGCAGTGATGAGAACCATCAGGAGGGGGACTGTGAGCACAGAGTGTGTGCCAGCAGCTGGCATGCAAGCAGTTGTATCTTCCCCAAACCAGGCATGTGTATCCCCTAGTAAACCTCAAGCAAGGACAGATGGAGAACTGAAGTAAGGGGAGAGGGGTGCTGGGTGGACAGGGAGGCTGTGTTGTTTTTAGGGCATCCCCTAGTACCCTTGGGACATGTGCTGGTGAGCCTGGAGATGTCATGTGTGTGCCTGAACCAGCGATCTTCCATCTCTGCCAGCCCAAGAGGAGGAGGGGACTGGGCTCTCTGAGCTTATGGCTTATGTGAGTGCTATATCGAGGTGCTGCTAAAGGCAGCAGCACGTCTGGCAGTCTGTGTAGCTGGCTGTGTCTGCGCGACAGTGTGTCTCTGGGGTATGTGCTCAGCTTTGCTCCTGGCTCAGCCTGCAAACAGGAAATCAACAGCTGCATCCCTCTTCTGCTGGGTACGCTGTAAATTGGGGTTATGCCTGTAAGAGCTGGAGCAGCTCCCTTACGGAGGCACCGCTTGATGATATACCTCCATAAAGTGCATGCTCCAACTCGAGCAAAATACTCCCTCGCATCCTGGCTGCTCAACTCTCTGCCAGCTGCAGAGTGTCAAAGGATGGCAGGCTGAGCTGTTGAGATGCACAAATCCCGGAGCAGAAGGCTTCAGATGTGCAGAAAAGTAGGTGCAGCAGGGAGCTGTGTGGTAGGGAGGGTGCCGTGGGGATGCAGGGGGATCTATTGGCCCCCTGGGTCAAGCATGTCAAGGATGTCAGGGGTGGTGGTTAGGTAGGAAGACCCAACGGAGAGATAAGAAGTGGGCAAAAGCCTCTTGGGACAGGGAACTGAGGGCCCAAAGAGGAGTGAATAAGAACAGAGCTCTCATTGGTATGGGAAATAACTGGTTATCTGGGGACCTGGGAGAAAGCCTGGTGGGCTCAGTGTGCTGGGAACTCATGGGGATGTGGCAGCAGTTTGTGAAGGAAGGATCTGGAGGGAACCGACCTGTTTATGAAAGCGGGGAGATGAATGTGCCCGTGGAGCTAGTGGGTAAGCTGGTGACATCAGGGTGAAAACATCCTGAGGGAGAAGTGGAGGCCTGCCGGATCTGCAGCACAAACTCTGTCCCCTTCAGCTGTAGCTGAGTGCTGAGCATGGAGCTAGCAGGTTGATGCGGAGCAAGGAGGGGGCAGCCAGGATCGGACTTTCCAGCCTCTTCTGGGCACTCCTGTGGGCTCCTCTCCGCAGGTCCCCAGAGCCCTGTGACAGCAAGGACCGGGCAGGGACACCAGGCACTGCCCAGGGAATAGGCAGACAAAATGCCTGCCTGTCCTTCTGCTTGGGCACTGTGTTAGTGTCCCTGGCCTGTCCCCTCCACTCCTTGTGTTTGGTGCCGTCTGTGCTGCTAAAACTGTGCCATCTGGATGGAGTACCACAGGGGCACTTGCCCTCTTCTGTCCCCAGATACCTCAGGATGTCTCAGCTTGCTCTTTCCGTCTTTACTCTGCTTTATTTTTGGCTCCCTGTTGGTACTGTTTTGCTACTTCAACATATCAGGAACAGCTCCTCTCAGATCTTATGTCCAAAATCAAGAGTTATCAAAAGATAGCACTGAAAGACACATTTAGAAGGGAAGGGTCAAAATGACTGCCCTCTCTTCCCCACCTCTCTCAGGAGTTAACTCTGCCTCTGTAGTGTGCTGCCTGCTTTTGCCATGGATCTTGCATTTGTGCCCTTGGGACCTAACATTTGCTAGAAATGACACAGGCCCGTGACATTTAGCTGCTGACTTAAGCCCAAATTGGATGCATTCAACCAAGTATGGTGGAGGCTGAGACCCCATGGAAAGCTGGGAAGGACTTGCTCAGAGCAGTTTTTGAGATTTTCCATGCATGAAATACCTTTCTATTGAACAGACCACCATATCCCCATCTCCCAGACCCTATCAAAATAGCTGCAAATATCAAAGCAAATGGAAGGTGACCCGTGTGCTCTGGGGAAACCGTCCTCCCTCTCCTTCAGCATGCAGAGCTGATGAAATGGAAACTGGGCCTTTTCTCTCTAAATTACATCTCCCTGTCCCTTCTCTTTTCAGAGGCCTGGTCAGAAGGAGGAAAGAGAAGGGTGAAGGACACCGATGTGTGGGAGGACAGGAAGAGCTGAATGCCATCTATTGCCTTAAAACTGCTCCATACTTTTATGTGTCAAAGATATCTTCCGATGATTCTTAATGCCCAGCAAATGCCTTATCTCCCACTCCTAGGGACACAGTCACCGACATCTTTGCTGCAGTTGTCTGAATTTGGTCATGGATGATTATGCATTGTATTTAAAGCTGTTTGGCTCCATGTCCTAGCCAGAACAGAAACCTTTATTCTGCATTTGAATGCGTATTGCTTGTGCAAGAGATAATAACGTTAGCAGCAAAAAGGTGCAAAATTATGTAAATTGCCTGAGATAAGAAGAATAGCTTATATATAGTGCATTAAAACCTAACTGAACCAGTGGTGGCACTGCTTTTCTGAACGCCCTGCTAAAAACTAGAAATTTGGCTTTGGATTCCTAAACCTTATGGAAATGCAAAGTTCTGCCCTGTGTTGCACAGCTGGGGGCTGTGCGGGGCAGGGACTCCTTGCCCCAACCTTGTACCCTTCTCCCCAAATCCCTCAGCCTCTCTACCCTCCCTGTCTCTCTCAGTCTGCTTCTTTGCAGAACCTCTGCCCTAATTTATGTTACAAGAGAGGTGGGATTACCTCCTGTGAGATCCAGAGCAGGGAGCAGGGCTAGACGCCTTGCCAGGAGACAGCTTTTTGTGAACCACAGCTGAGTCCCGTGCCAGAGAACTTGTACGGGTCACTAATACAGGAGCCCAGACCAGACCACTCAGCAGTCTCCTCTCAATGCTCTGCATTTCCTCTTTTTCTCCTCACATCCTATTTTTTTTTTTTAATATATATTCCTCTAGGTTATTTTTCCAAAGGTAACTTTCTCCATGTAGCTTGGGCTGCTTGCAGACATCCTCTCTCTGTTTTCTGCTGTTGCTTTACCGTCTCTTGCTTTCTTCCCTGAGGATGCAAGGAGGAATTGAAAAGAAAGGCTTTGAAATGTTTTCATTCAGCTTTTAGTTGCATATTTACGCTTTTGCCAGATACAAGAGTTTAGCTCCTAAAATAGCGTTCTTCTTTATAGTTAGTGGAATTGCACTGTGTTCTGTAATCATATACATGTTAGAGATCATTTGCCAAATAAACACAGATGACATACTTCAAATGTGCACTGTTACCCAATCCAGCCAGCCCTATAATAAGAGGAGAAAGTATTTCTCACTTCATGGATGTGTATCCTATAGCCTCAGGGCTGGAAACAATCCAGAGCTGTTACCCTCAGAGCAGCAGCATCCCTTGGCCAGGTAAAGAAATCAGAACAAAGAGCAGGGCAGAAATGGGAAGTGGAAATGCCCTCTAAAAAAAAAAAAAAAAATGTATCTATTTCTCAGGCCTTGCCAAAACTAGAGATTCACAAGCTATTATCTGTATTGACTTAGGTACAGAAATACCATCCTCTTCATGGGGAAACCATTTTCAGTATCATCAGGGGAATAAAGGTTCTGCAGAACAGACACTCACACCTTCAGGATATGCAGCTACAGTGGGTTTCTAGTGATAAAACTGCATCAGTTCAAAAGAAAATCCTGCTGGTCCAGTTCTGAGTCTTTCTGATGTAATTGCTTTGGGAACTGAAGGCAATGAAAGACAAACTATGCTCTAAATATTTTCTGACAGCAGAGGTTTCTAATCATTCAGGAGAAGCGACAGGCATCACCGTCTCAGATTATGCAGTTTCCGAGTAATCACAACAACCCACCAGGGAAGAGAAGTCATTTCCCTCAGAAAGACACCTGAGCATCTTTTCATCATTTAGCACGTATCGCTACATTTCCAAATTTATCTGGTGAAGAATACTGATGAACTTCCTGGAATATTTGTACCTATCACTCTGAAAACTGTGGCTTTTTTTTTTTTTTAAATATTAAGTGATGATGTGGCATATTAATTCATAATTTCTGCAGGAACACCTCTAAAAGGATCATAGTCCGACTGCAAGAGATGCTATGATGAGATGCTAGAAGCAAAAATTCCCCATTCCAATCTGCTTAAAACCTGAAGTGACCAACGGAAAGGAGACGTGGAGGTCCCTCGTGAAGCATCCCCTCTCCACGAGCTCCATGCGGGCAGATGCACACTGATGGGTGCCTGGAGCTGGTGCTGAGCCTCAACAGGTGCCTCTGGCTCTTGGGCAGGATGTAACCCCACGTTAACTGCGGCACTGTGGATCCTGCTTGGCACAGGACAATGTGGCCAGCAAAATTCACACTTATTCAGGAGACAAAGCCACCGAGTAGCAGATGAGGAACGGAACCCGACTGCTCCTCCCTGGGTTCATGCTCTAGCAGATAACCCTGCCACTTCTTCAACACGGCCTTTGTCACGCTGAGAAAAATAATGAAAATCTCTGGGTTTTATTGTGTTGGCTGTAGAGGAAGGACAGTTTGCTTTGATACTGAGGCGCATTATCCTTCAAGTAGAAATTGTCTACAGGGAGGAAACCCGAGTATGGAGAAACATATCATTATTTAGAGCTTTCCACAACAATCAGACTCAGACAGTGAGAAGAGTTTACAGAAGAAAATCAACTTAGAGATGCTAGCAATTCCACATCAGAGCTGACAGGGAGAGATGATGTTTGTTACCTATAGAGACAAGGCTTGTATGGAGAGGTTACCTCTCCTTTGGATTACCTGATGCATCTGGAAACAGAAGAGCTTTCAGGCATGAAAGCTCTTCAGGTAAGATAAAAAGCACATCCTTTTTACCCAACTTTCCACGGCTGTAATAAGACGTTGCCTTCCCCTCAAAGCCCCACCTTGCTTATATTCTCAAATCATCGCAGACACCACTTCTATTTCAAAAATCCTTTTTTTGAACATTTTACATCAAAGTCTATTGAACCCATGTGAGGCTTTCTTAAGTCTCAAACAATGGACTTCTCACAAATAAGTAGATTCACTCAGTAGCAGGTCTTAGCATTGAAGAAAGACTGAACAGCATTTTTTTTTCTTTTCCAGACAGAGAAAACAGCAACTGTTAGTTCTGAATATCCCAGACTGGTTACAGGGGAGCTTCCACATCTCATATTCTGGCCTACTATCAAAGATGGGAAGCGAGGGCAAAAAACTCCAGAAGGTCTTTTTTAAGGGTGATCCTCCCTTCCTGCTTGACAAGCAAGCCATATGAGTGTGAACAAGAGTGCTATATGAATCAGAGCCAGAAAAAGCCATGCAGACGTGGATGTGATGGCTTTCACTAGAGAGAAAGTTCAATAACGTGAAACTCAACAGGGGAAGTACTGATTTTCTCCCACATCCTTCAGTGGGAAACTAAGGTGAGGCTCAAAACATCCAATTGCAGAGTTTCTGGACAAACAGCCGTAGGTTTAAATGCAATTGCTTCAGGTGCACAAATGACCAAGGGTGCAGAAACCTCAGCCAGCTGGCTGTACAGCTCTAAGACTGTATTAGGATCGACTTTGTTCAAGTATCTCTTGAACATTTTTGCCAGTCAACAAGCCCTTCCATACGCTTGCAGCTAGTGAATCATATTGGGCATTTCACATTGCTATTACTGCTCTCTTCAGATTACAATGAAACAAAGTCAGCTCATATCTTTGTTCAGAGGCATTTTGACCTTCTTTTGTTCTGACCCAAGATGCAAACACTGAACATTTGCGTAACTGAAGCGTAGCTGGAACTTACATCGAAAACATGGGAATACTGATGATCTAAGAGCTATTTTGTTTCTGTATTCCTCTGGAGATTAAGATAAAACAATATTTGGGTGATTTACATAAATACATCTTCTGATGCACATATAAAAAATATGTCTGCAGGTAGGACTGCAGTTACTGCCTTAGCAAAGAAGTTTCCAAAACACCTAATGTAAGAAATAAGTGTAAGACAATAGCCAAGTTCTTTAGAAATGTTCAAATTTCTTCACAGTTAAATAGTAAATGATGAGCATTCCCTTGTAGCTGCTTCTTATATGTGCTGCAGCTTTAAGTTATCAAATCTGAAGCAGCAATGATCAACAGCTTCCTCCATAATAACATTTTAATGCACTGCTCTCGGAGAGTTTTAGGAACGAGTGGCTACTGTGCATCTGGCCGCGTAGGCAGTGTGTACTCAGTGGGCCTGACGCATCTGTGATGTGCCAAAAATTCGGTGCACGGAGATGTGGAAGACCTAACTGCACGCTGCTGTCTCATGGCATGCAGCTGTGCCACCCACACTTCGTCTGAACGTCGTCTCCGTTGCTCGTGAGCAGTGCTATCTGTGCTTGGCTAGGAACCGAGCCTAAAGGGAGATGGCTAACACAGGGAACAAAATGTCTGCAGCATGTACAAAATACCCTGAAATTCACCAGGCTTCCCACCACGTCTTCTCCTCAAAACTCTTAACATAAAGCTTCAGTGAAGCCCTTTAAATTTAGGACACTGCTGCCTTTTTGGAGATTAGGGACCACCGGCCTTCAAGCTGATCCAGTGCTCTATCAGTGACCGGTCCACCTGAAAACACTGCCTTCCACGTATCCTTGTGCAGGAACATGATGAGAAATGCTGCACTTCTGTAGGTCCTGAGTGATCAGATGTGCCAAAATCCTAATAAAGACTGGGCACCGCCAGAGCTTGTTGCAAGTATATAGAAAAGTGGGTTTGGCTCCCCTGATCTGCAAGTGCTTCCAGCTGGAGCTCCTGGGCTAAGGTGTGTTTGACTGGATTTTGCACTGAGACAGGGAAATTTGGAAATCCCTTTGATTTCCAAACTTAACCCTGCAGAAGCTTTGCTAGGGTTTTTATGTTTAGCTTAAAAGAGACTGAAGAAGGAGTGAGATACTATTTATTGTTACAGGAGCCGAAATGCCAGGAGTTAAGACAAAAGGGAAGGCAGCCTCGAGTAAACATTAATTCCTTGTGCTCAGAGAAACTTTACTCACAGGTGGTATGGACATAAAAAGCAACATAAAAAAGCTTACAGTATGTAAGCATTCTGGAAGCATCCCTGCTACTCATTGGGAACTTGAATAGCTCGAGGGCTGTGTGAAATTTTCTGAAGATTTCTTCAGATTTTTGAGACTTTTTAAAATCTAAGTGTGTTGGGGCCTCTCCAGCAGTGTTCAATAACTTACAGATGTTGAGAGAAACAAGAATTTGTATCGTGGACTTTGTAAATCCATGTATAGAGGTTGGGTTAAAGAGGACTTTAAATGAGCATTAAACGTCCTCGTCATACTCAGGTGTTTTAGTCTCTGTTCGTGTTCTCTGCGCTTTTTGCTCTGTGATGCTCACAGTAGGTTGAAAGAACAGGCTACTGCTGCTTTGTGACTGTTGCAGGGATCAGTGAATGATATGCTGCTGAGTGTTGCATTTTGTGTGTGTGTGTGTGATTTTTTTTTTTATTTTTTTTTCTGGGAGTAGAGTGGAAAACGATCCAGCTTCTGTTACAGAGATGTTCTTGATAACATGGTCTTTGCAAAAAAAATGCTGAAGATGTACGCCTTATTCCTGTGGTGACAAGCAAGCATGTCTACTCTCAGGTTCACTTGCTTTTCTTGGGCTTGCAGAGACCTTCTCAGCTGGGACTGGGAGGCCAGGCTCCTCCTCAGAGGCTGCAGCAGGGGAAGAACAGCCTCTGAGCAAGCAAGCACATGAGCTGGAATGCCTGCACTCAAGAGGAGGGCAGCAAAGCTTGTACAAGGGCAGGAAGGCACGTCCTGTGAGGAGGGGCTGAGGACACCCAGAACAGGAGGCTGAGGGGCGGCCTCACTGCTCTGTGCAGCCTCCTGAGGAGGGGACATGCAGGGGGAGGTGCCGGTCTCTGCTCCCAGTAACTGGGAAGTTCAGACTGGACATTAGGAACATTTTCTTTGCTTTTATGGTGGTCAAATACTGGAACGGGCTTCCTAGCAAGGTGGCTGATGCCCCATGCCTGTCAGTGTCCAAGAGGCATTCAGACAATGCCCTCAATAACATGCTTTAACTTTTGATTAGCCCTGAAGAGGTCAGGCAGTTGGACTGGATGATCTTTGAAGGTACGTCCAACTGAACTATTCTATTCTATTCTATTCTGTTCTATTCTATTCTATACTGAGAAATTAGAAAGCTGTAATAAGGATGTGTAAGGATGTGTACGTCTGGCTAGAAAGCTTATCTAGAAAGTACAGAATAACTCAATTATTTTACTTGCATTTCCATCTGATTCTTTTTATTTATTTACTTACTTATTTTGTGAAGCAACCTTACACCGCTATTGACTTAGCAGACTGCTTTACAGAAGAAATCCTCCCTCCTTCAATTGTTTCAGCATGTGCAGCCTTCAGGGGAACTTCCTGCTTTTGAGAGTATGGAACCAGATTTGGGAAAAATGATTTAGCGGATGAGTCCTGCTGTCATACATAGAAGCCCAGCGGAGTCGGTTCATGCTGGGATTTGAGCCCAGCTTGCTCCTGAGCTGTAGGAAGCTGCAGGAAAGCAGGAATCTGCGGCAGGCAGGCTATGGGGTCACAGCGCCAGGACCCCTGCTCCTTCAGGGACATGCAGTGCATGGGAAGAGCAGGCTCCCAGCAAACAGAGGTCATTAAAGCTCTGTACTTGGTGCCAGTGGGTGTTAGGGGTGCTGGTGCCTCTTTGTTTTAATTACAGCACATTCTTAAGGCAGACTCAGTAAATTTTGCTGTCCAGTGTGAACTAAGCCTTGCATACAGCTTTCCCTTTGCTGTGCCTGGTAAGAGGTGTGCCCACGTAGTGGAGGAAAGGGGCACAGGAGGTGCTGAAAGAAGCATGGCGTTAAATCAGGATGGTCAGTCTTGCCTCTTGCCTTTCACACTTCAGTTCATTTTAATTGTGTTTGATGCTCAGCGCTCTGCGTTTCTCCAGAGGCTGGAGTAGATGTGCTGACATACAATGGACAACAAAACCCGGAGCTAAAGGAGCGTGGCTGGGAAATCCCTAAGAAGATGGAGAAAAATGGAAGTATTTTGTCATAAAATGAATGCTTTGCACTGTTAATTACACTGTGTTCTCTGGTGCACCCAGTCCAAATCTGTGGGGATGGATGAGTAAACCCAGACAACAGTGTGGGATTTTGGCACACAGTACATTGTTCTTAACGACATAAATGGTATCATTTTCAAAGATCCTTCTTATATTAATGCTAAACCAACATCTTATGAATATAGTTCCCTCTCCTTCTAAGCCACTGTAAAATAAATGCAAAACAAAGGTGGGCAGGAGCCCTGAGTGGCCTCCAGCCTAAGCTCACCCAGAGATGGGGAATCCCATCTGAATGGAAGGAGAGGGGATGGCACTGATGCTAACGAATGTTTTTAGCCTCTTGCAGAGCACATACTACAGAAAAAAAAAAAAAAAAAAAAAAGATAGTTAATTATTTTAAAGGACAGTTTTAACACTTAATGGAAACAGCAGCACAAGCTCTGGTGAATTTGGAAAGACAGTGAGAAGCAGCCCACATCTGTCTGTCTGCCCCAGGACCCACTGCCCCCCTCCATGTTGATTTCAATTCTAATAAAGACCTGCATTTGTAAGGAAGACAGGCTTGAACACAAATTTAGGGCTCCTATTTTTGCCATCAGGAAGGAGCTTTATGAGCTTTTATCGGAGCCCTTACCTTTGCAGTAATGTCTGGTGTTAGTTACAGCCTAAGCGATGCAGTGGGAGCGCAAACATTAGTCTTTCTTACACTGGACGTACTTCTTGCTGGCTTCCTTCACACAGGGTTTAGCAACTGATACAGTACATTACAAAATCAGGTGTTTTTTCCTGAGGCTGTCACATGCAGTAATTAAGTCAAACATGCTTAAGTGTTACACAGCAGGTTTGTTAATGCATTTGAAACTACTGTGGTTCAAATACAGGGTGATGCACATCAGTATAGGCTAATTTTTATTTATTTATTTATTTATTTATTTATTTTCCTGTAGAGGTTTGTTTCACTGCAGTTTGCTCAATTCTGCAAAGATTTAGGCATCCCGATGGCATTTAAGCATATGCTTTGCACTAACTATGTGAATAGATCTTGTTCGTTTCAGCGTGATGCCCATTCACTGAAAATGAAGCACGTGCTTGCTCAGTTGCTTCTCTGTAGCCAGCTTTCCTGGGACGAAGCCCTAGGACAAGGAGGAGGGAAGAAGAAGGAGCGGTTACTCCCCTTGAACAGGCTGAGCAGAACCCAGACCTGCCGCAGGCTGCTACCCCTGTGCTCAGCTAGAGCTCCTGCCAGCAGAGCGGTGCCACTGGAGGGTGATGGGTGCTGAATTTTGTAGAAAGAGAATAAGCAGCAGCCGAGACCCTGGAGCAATCTGGGCTGAGTCAGTTTTCTTCCATTCCAGCTAATGCGAGCTGAGCTAAGTGCTGCAGAGCTGGGTGTGAGCAGGGCTCTGGGCATCACTAAATGCCGTGGCACGCCGCCTCCTGTCCTGTCTGGGTTTGTTAACGGTGACTTAGTGCAAGCCTGGAAATACCAAACGGTTGCTAAGTGGGCTATCAAGAGCCTGATTGCAATGTAAGTGATATAAAAGCAAATAAATAAATAAATAAATACACCAAGCAAACAGAAGAAAAAAATCCACACCAAAAACAAACAAACAAACAAAAAACCAACAAACCACAAAATATTGGAAAGGTTCTTTTCTCTCCCTGCATAAACACAGCTTTGGAGAAATATTATTTTTCAATACCAACTTGCAAATATCTTTCTACTTCAATATAATGCTCTCAAGGTGAAACATGGCTTTGGGGTAACGAGAGCTCCCGAACTAATTTAATAGCAAAGCAATATATCTGAGTTTTGTTTTAAAGATGAAGTAAAAAGCAAAGTGCTTTCTTGAAAGAAAGCCTAGTTGTGTGATAAAATTCATCTTTATTTAGGACAACACTAATAAAGGCTGAGCAAAGTTCCCTCAGTTTTTCTGAGCTGGAGCTGTAGATATGGATTCCTCACATTAGGAAGTTTCAGAATTTATCTGCTCTATGACTAAGGAATAGATTCCACCCGCTCCAGCCCCTGGCTAACAACTTCAGTCCTACCTCCTGATCTACACTAACATATACCAGGGCTCGCGGGCACAAACAGGGCTTCTTCTTTCCAACTCTCTTCTGGCTTCTGGGAATATGCAGCCACTTATAGACCTGCAGATGTTCTGAGGAGGTTTTCTTGCAGCAAGTGTTCATCTTCCATCAGTAACTTTGTATACAGAGTGCGTAGGATCATCCCCACAATCTGTATCAAGTGTAAAGCCCTTGTTTCCTTATTTCTTGGTCTGTCTCTGTGAAGGACGGTAGAAAGCTCTGACTTCCCAGCACAGTTGCCCATGGAGACAGAGTCCAAGCAGCTTCATTTTCCAATTCCAGATGGGGCTGCAACACAAGCTGCTTTCCCTTTCATCGTGTGCTCAGGTAGGAAGGCAAAAAAAAAAAAAAAAAAAAAAAAAAAAAAAAAAAAAAAAAGGCAGTTCCTGGACTCACAAGCTGCTTTTTATACAACAGTTGCATTACAGATGATGAAACCAGGTAGCATTATGTGGCTGCGAGCATCTAATTTGTGCAGGGTTATGAAACCTGTTTATTTACAGCTAACTGTCTGCATGCTCTTCGCATTTAACATGGATTTCTCAGTGCTGTGAGATAAATCTTTGTTTTAAAATCAGCTTTTGAATAAAGAGGCTAGTAGGAAATTGACTGATTGGTATATTAAGAGAGGCATCTGCATCTCATTGCTTCCCAGCTGTCTCTTCAGTTGCCCATTGCTTGAGGGAACGCCTCAGCATGCAGTTTTATCATGTAAGTAATACATAAAGCAGCTATTTAAAACATAAGCAGCAGAGAAGCAGCTCTTCTGATAGGTAAAGTGTGTCAGACACACCCTTCAAGTATTCTTAAATGCTGGGTTGAAGTCAGAAATTCTGCAAAAAATCAAGTGATAATTCACATTTTACAGAAATGGTCCAGTGGTATGAGATGATTTGGGGTGCTTAACTCCTACAGAGCCAAATGCAAAACATTTAAGGCACCTGGTGAGTGTTAAGGCATTTCTGAGAATTCAGTTCTTCTAGGATGTCAGAGAGGTGCCACGAATACATTTAAATCTCTCCCTCTTTTTTTCTTTTTTAATCTACACCTCAGTGCTGATTATATGGTGATAACAAAGCACACAGTAATTTAGCACAACCGAGTTTGTTTCTCCCCTCAATCAAAGCAATACAGCAACAGTACTGACATACAAGATTAGCAAATTGCCACAGCATTCTTCCAAATTGCATTTTCATAGAGAAAATATAAAACTCGTACAGCAAAATTTAAGCTCATGCCTGTGTGGTTAGACCATGTTCTCTTATAGGATTATCATCATGTGTAATGCCACAGCAATAACCATGAAGGACTAAAGAATTTGAAGGACCATAAACAGAGAGGGGTGAGCAAGCCTGAAGATAAATTGTATGATAAAAACCACTAAAACTCTATTAATCAAGATCATGTACCTATAGTAAGCACATACTTACTGGAAGCTATTTATAGCTGATTCTCAGAACACCTAAAAGAAGTGGCTAAGAAAATCCAAGGTTTCTTCCATATTTTGCTTTTGTTGCTGTTGTGAGAACCCAGTGCTTGAAATCAAAGGTGCTGTATAAATAAATGTAATGAAATGCAGAAAATGGGATCTTGTAAATTCTAATACAACCAAAATCACATAATTGACCATGTGATCAAGTCTCACTCACTGGAGGCTAGAAAAAGCAATTGAATATGATTTGGTTATCATTAAACTTGTAAATCTATTCTTAGAAATTCTGCAATGTGCTGGTATGCGTTAGTCGCATCAAACTGTCAACACAATTAACTAAATGTTTGAAGACAGCTCTCAAACTCTAAAAGAATTCATCAGAAATATAAGGTAACAATTCATTAAGCCACAGCTTTTTAGGTTACTTCTTAGATGGGTGAGCTGGACTTATTCATAAGCTGAACAGATAGTTATTGTGATGTAAATGTGAAAAACATGAAGCTTTTTCAAAATAGCTTTGGCGTATTTCATGTCCTGGTGGCCTGAAGGTGCAATACCATGGAAATCTGTTTTAGGGAGCCCAGAAAGTGACCTTTCTGGCATTAGATGATGTACAAAGGCTTTGGTAAATAAGTTCTGCGGCAAGGGTTTAACTCTTGCCACTCCTCAGAGGCATCAGTGCTCACCGTGTTCAGAAATGCCCGGCACTTGGCACAAGAGTGACCTGGGGCCAAATCTTTTTGCTGCCCTTGAGCTGGGGAATGCAAATCGCTGGCCAACAGGCGAAGCCTGGCATACAGGCAAGACAGGCAGCCCTTGCCCCACTGTTACCCCTTTCAGAAAGATGATATATTACAGCTTTCTGCTGTGAAAATGACTGAGATGTCTCTTATTGAATCTGTCTGAATCCCACTTGCACCTCTTGTTTGACTATTGTGGAATTAATATTTTTTTTAGGTCAAGGCTTTTTCACTGCCACTATGTGAGCTGTCACCAAAATGAGTTATATCTGCAATTATAGAAACACATGGGATATCGCACCTTTTGTTCATACTTGTCTCTGAAGTCATGGAAACGTTGTCGAGATTTAGTCTGTTCTCACATGTCATTATTTCACCCTGAATTCCAGCAGAAAAACAAGATACTTCATAATATAGTAACAGCACTTTGCCGGATGCTTTGCCACTCCTTTGCTCTAGAGCAGGCACTCCTGTTTCTGGGAGATATTTTTGTTAAGGAGTGTTACGAAATGTTTCACTAGATGTCAAGCTATGACAAGCTATGTACCTCCTGAAGCAAAAGGCTAACTACATTTTATGCCACCTAAGAGTCTCCATGGCAAAGAAAAACTTTTAGGTATAGCTGTCATCTATGGCCCAACTGGTACACGAAGCATCACTTGGCAAAGAGCCGTGTTCCACCGTGCCCTTCGGCGTGCTGTGATACCCTCTGCGAGTTATTTCACCCCGACCACTGAAACTCCTAATCTGTAAGATGAAGGATTTGAGATTTGTTCTTCAAAACAGCTCTTAGAAAGGCTGTCTTGTGTGAAATTGACTTTTTTTCTATCATTAAAAAAAAAAAAAAAAAGTAAAATGTGATAAAATTTTCAGAATGTGCAAATTTGGACCAAATTAGGAAGAAATTAGTTTTTGGCAGGTTAGAAGATTTTTTGGGGGGTGATTTCTCTAAGAAATAATGCCTTCCAGCAGCTCAAAGAACAGCCCCTTCAAGTATCTCAGTAAGTTGATTTGTGCAGCTTTTTATTTTCTTTTTTTTATTTTTTATTTTTTTTTTTATTTTTTATTTTTTGGCACCGACTACCATGACCCTCAAAAGGAATAATTGCTGTGAGTGCTGGGCTCATTTTAAGGTACTGCTGTCAGTACAGGAGAAATGAATTTATATTTTCTGTTTCAATCCCTTCCCCCTAACAAAGTCTCTATTACTTGTGTCTTGTATGTAACACTATATCTTTTGCCCTTCCTATTTTTAGTGTTGTGATATCTGTCTGGACAGCTATATAAACTGCATTTTCTAGACTATGTACATTAAGCATAACATATATTTCTGTAATGGAGCCAGCCTGTTCCTTCAGGGATGGGTTATATTTCTCTTGATTGACACAGGGACCATAATGCTACCAATGCTGGTCAGCCCCAAGCAAATCCCATTGCCAGAGGGTAGGTACCCATACCTATCTCAGCAACTACTGCACGCTCTTATTGCTCATTTGATGCTCACACCTCCAAACTCTCCGTCACAGCCCTGTTTCGCTGCCCTCTGCCCAGCACTCACACTCACTGAGCCACCACTTTCTGCCTCGGAATATTCTTTTCTGCTGCTCCCCAGAGTCCCTTGGGTCTCCTCTTTCATGGCCCATTGCTGTCATGCATGCTCTTCCCCCCCGGGCCGTTGTGCTATTCCTAATTCAGCCAGTAATTTGCACATTAGAATATATGTAGCAGGCTCAGCAGAGCGTAGAAAGTCTGCCACTGCTATACATCTTTTGCAGGCGGGTGGGGAAGGGAAAAACAGCAAAGATAGCTCTAATTGCTAACTTCCACTGGAAGTAATAAAACCATGCCAAGCAAGTGTGTGAAGTATATGAGGCTTCTGGAGTATTCTTGAACATATGACACCATGAGGTTATATGACATACATGTTTCTTTCATGTCTAGATCCATGAATCACTGATATGCCTGGGTTTTATTTGCCATAGCAGCCTCAATAACCATGAGAACTGAAAAATGAACAACTTTGACATTTTGGTTTGTGAATTAAGTTGGGCTAGAGTAGAGGTCAGCATCTCCTTTGGAATTATAGTGGTATTTTGATCAAGACACGTTCAGTATTGTGACTGGATTCATAAATAATTGATGTGGGTGTTACACCATTTTGACTTTGATCTTGCCAGAACGAAACAGAATTCAGAGCACGCAGTGTCTTGATACGTGTAAACAAACACAACTGAGATATCAGCAGGTTACATATTGACACAAAGGCACGCTTTGGCAGCTTCACTAATTTCATAGAGAAAACAATGACTGTACTCTTAATGTTTGAAATCACCGGTTGAAATGTCTTCAGATGAAAACTGGTTTTACTCATAGTTGAGGAAATTCTTCTTGATAAAGTATCAACAGACATCTTTTCTTTTAAATCTTCTCGTCTTCTCTGGTGAATACAAATACAGCTCCTATCTCTGGCCTAGCTCAGTAATAATAACCCTCTCTCTTCCAGTCAGCCCGTTTTGTATGAAATTAAAATTCACAGGCTCTCTCTGTGATCATTCCTCAGAGACTAAATGTAACGTCGACCTAAAAGGGTCTAAACCAGAGTTCTTAACCTTCATGAACTCTTTCTTTCTTTCTTGACTTTCTGCGGGCAACATCTCCATCCTGCTGGTCACTTGTAACCCAAGCACCATCTTGGATCCCTTTACTCTGATTTATATCTATTTTCAGCAAATGATTTTTTTTTTTTTTGCATACACAGCCCATCACCATACACATCTCCTCACTCTTTAATGGGAAATGTTGCTGCATCTTCGATCAGCTTGTGGTGTCACCCAACATTGTCCTTCCAATCAACACCCTCCACCCTTCAACAGGGAATTATATTTGGGAACATATCTTCGTAAATACTGGCAGAGCTATCTCTTTCCAGTCCTTCCTTAACACTGCCTTTTGCTATGCTATGTATCAAAGAACAGGAAAAATGGCGATAATTAGGCTTCTGCTATGCTATGATTACAGCTTGTTCTGAAATGCAGTCAAATACTGCATGTGGTTTCAGAGCTGCTTTTGAAATACTCAGTATACCTGACTGTGGGAGCGTACTGGTGAGTAAAGAGAAGAAAAAACATTGCTAAGTGCAGAAATTCTCAAAGGCAGCACAGATTTTTCTTTAGATGGAAGAGGAGTATAGGTTGTGTAGGTTAAGTGCTAGGATGCTTTGCGAAAAATGACAATTGTTATAAATATTGACAAAGCAGCTGAAAGACACGAACAAGAAAGAGGTCAATTCTAAATGGTCATTTACAGCTACCCAAAGGGTACTGCAAGGAAAAAAAAAATCCTCATCTACCAAGGTTTCTACAGCTTTTATCCCCAAATCATGTATTATGTGTTCTAGTTGAAAGAAACCACAACATACTAGCGATAAATGCAATGAAAGGTCTACTTCCTAAAACCATCTTGCATTCCTTTCTTTGATTTACCACTTAACTAAACAGAGACCTTTTTATTAATGTGGTAAATTAGAAATGAGAGATTATTACATTATTGCTGTTAGTCTTACCGGTTAATCACTTTCATTTTACAAGTAAATTATTTCAGCTCAGTACAAACACCAAATCAATTTTTTGCTTACTGTCATTAGCACTAATCAATAATTAATTAGGATTATTAAAAATTGTTATCGCAGACTTTTTCTCCTCTGCATTTAGTTAAATACCAAATTTACTTTGCTAAGAGGCTGGCATAAGACTGAGACATCTGTATGCCCATGGAAAATAAGCTGAGGAAAAAGTTCAAGCTGAGAAGTAGATAGGATTTTTCGTTTGTCTCAGTAAGCAGTCTATCTGTCAGGGTAAAATTTAGCTGCTTTTTTTTTTTTACTTTTATAGATTAAAATGGTGATATTAAGGTTTAGTTCACAAATGTGATGACTCAGTTGCTACTTCCTCCTGCAGCGTATATGCTTAGTTGATTTTCTATTTAAAGATTAAAATCATTTTCAGTTTTACATTGACAAAAATGTGTTGGGATCTGCCTCATAATTTACTGGAAACTAGCAAAAAAAAAAAAACAGGAATGAAGTCGAGCATGATACAACTGTGACTATGAAACAGCAACCGACTCAACTGCTTTTTAAAGAAATACCAGGTCCAGGTGAAAGAACACAGGCTCTCAATGAATGGTTCAGCAATTACGTGCCCCATTTAAGGAACCACAATCTTTCCCAACAGATTACACTCCTTGGGAATGTTAAACCTATAACACAGACTATGTCACGGTAGAACCACCACAAAACCAAAAACCACTCTTTACAATTTCTCAGGGCCTTACAAGTCTGCAGAAATGGCCTTCTGACATCATGTCCCCGTGCAGAATGCTTCACGACGGCTGCCAGTCCCTGCTGTCACTCGTCTCTGCTCAAGGGTCCCTCAGGGAACGCAGAGATAAATGCCGTGTGAGTATTTCTTGGCGCTAGGGGAAGTTTAATATAAACGAAAACAAGTTCAAGCTTACTTTAATTTACACTGGGATCTAGAAAGCTCCTGTGTAACCCTAAAATCGAAGGAGTGTGTTTAAAGTGGGATCAATTATGGAATTAATCAAAGAATTAAGGGGTCTCTACCAAACCACCTGTGCAAAGTGCCCGTGGTGGTACGAGGGTTAAACCCACGAGTCAGTCCATGCAGCTGGGCAGCCCTTACCTAGCCCCAGCACAGCTGAATGGGACTGTGGATTTGAGCAGTAAGAACCTGATGCCACAGTTTTGGTTCAGAAGACCCATGAGAAATTCGGATTATGGATTTTGCATATCAGAAAAGCGTATTGAGTAATACTAGCCATTAGCTACTCTCCCAGCTGGGATCTACATGTTTAGTTTTGGTTAATTTCTCGCTAATCCAGGTGCCTTACCCTGCTGTCAATGCATGTAATAGCCACATATTTTTCTATGTCATATCTTAGAAGTGAAAGAAGGGTAATTCCTTTTTGAAGCAAAACGTTTTTAGCAAGCATGTTTTTTAGAAGTGTCAGTGCTGCATTTTAATACCCTGCACTATCACAAGCAGTAACTGGCAGAAATGTTCCTTCCGAACAGACTCATAACACAGAGACACACACATATACATACACACACATGTATATATTTGTATGCTCATGGCATAGCTGTGAGCAACACAATAAACACCTTTGATTAACATATGAAACAGTGCTACATTGGGTTGAATGGCAGGGAGAATCAAAACACTGGCCTACCGCTGAAAAATAGTTTTTCACTGTTAAAGAACACACCCTTTGGCTTTACACAGGGCCCCACCAAGCAGTTTACAGCCTAGGTCCTTGTGTCTAGCCCAACACTGGTGTTTCTCCTGTTCCAGGACCCTCGCAGACCAGGCACTAGTCCATCACCCTCAGCACACGGCGACCGGCTGCTTCTCTCGTGTAGAGACCGAGAGAAGGGAAGAAGCCAGGGTGCTGCCCTGACTCTCAAAAGGTGCATTTGCTAGCAGCAGACCAATACCACAAGCCCTCCAAATTGGCGTGAGCTGGGCTGCAATGCATCGCATTGACTGGCTGCATCATTCCATAGACATGGATGACATGGATATATCGAAAATAACCTCACACGATGCTCTGATTCCATCTCTGCCATGTGGTTCGGCTTTCACATATCACATTTCTAGTGGCTCTAGACATTAAAACAGTGTGGGAAACCATCCTTATCAATTGTGAATGGATGATTTTCCTGTACAGTGATGTGGTACCTTGTTAATATTTCTACTGCCAGATTAATAGGAAGAGAATGTGCGTTGAACCATGTTCTGCACCATGGCAGGTTTGGATGCCACAATATAACGACATAAAACTATCAGAGAGTGTCCAAAGGAGGGCATACGTTAGGGTTTCACCCAGCAGGCAGCTCGGCACCACAGCTATTCACTCACTCCCCCTCAGTGGGATGGGAAAGAGAATTGAAAAAAAAAAAAAAAAGGTAAAACTCATGTGTTGAGATATAGACAGTTTAGTAGGGCAGAAAAGGAAGGGAAAATAATAATAATGATAATGATAGTAATGTATATATACAAAGTTAATGGTGCACAATGCAATTGCCACTCTACCCCCTGGCCAACCCTCCCAGGTTTATTGCTCCACACGATGCCATATGGTATGGCATTTGGTCAGCTTGGGCCAGTTGTCCTCATTGTGTCCCCTCCCAACTTCTTGTGCACCCTCAGCTGGTGTGGAGCTGGGACAGGGGAGGGTCAGGCTGGGTGTTAGGGAAAGGTTCTGCACCCAGAGGGTGGTCGGGCACTGGGACAGGCTCCCCAGGGCAGTGGGCACAGCACCGAGCTGCTGGAGTTCAAGGAGCGTTTGGACAGTGCTCTCAGACACACGGTCTGACTTTTGGGTGGTTCTGTGTGGAGCCAGGAGTTGGACTCGATGATCTTTGTGGCTCCCTTCCAACTTGGGGCATTCTATGATTCTGTGATTCTTGTCTGCGTTGACTGTTTTTAGAGAAACCTGGCAAACATTGCTGCATTTCGCAGCCTATCGGTGCGCTACATAGACCAAGCAGGCCTGAAGACTCAGGTTACTCAGAGAAGTTCTGCCACAGAACAAAAAGTATTGCAGAATCATGAGAGGGGAACTCTCTCTGAACACAGAAAACTGCTCAGGTACAGTTTTACTTTGTGGCTTCTCTGGTGAGTGAGGAGGTTCAAACTCAGAGGAGCATTTCCTTTGCCTAGGGCATTCCTAAAATTTCCCTCCTGTGAGGACTCTCTCATTCCTAATAGTAATAACTTGCTGCGGGCTCAGTAGTTAATAGGAAGATTGCTTTCCTAATGGCTGCTTATTTTCCATAATCTGCTACATAGCTTGTACCACAGATACAGAAATTCTCCTACAGATATATTTGAAATTGGGAAGCAGATACAAAAACAAAGTTGGCAGGAATGTCTGGACTGATGGAGACACTCATGCATGTACACAACATAAAACAGGATCGTAAGCCTAGCTGCTTTAGAAAACTGTATTGCCTATCTGTGACACCAAACTGCGGAGCGATACCCTCACCTCTCATTTCACTGATGGGCACATCACTGAGTGCACTAATACAGATGTTGGAGCACTGATTGTTCCCTGGGTAGTCGCATGTTCTGGTATTTAGGAATTAAAAAAAAAAAAAAGACATGACACATAATGTCATGGAATGGAACATCCTTTTAACTTAATGGAAATAGGAAAGCAAGAGGATTCACTTCCAGCATCACAGGTTACATGAGACAAACATGTATGTCCATTTTTGATTTACAGATACTGTATGTAGGAAGCCAAATCACTGCTTAGTTATGGACACAGAAGAGCAAAAGTCCTTTCAGCTAATGGCGACTAGATTTTTTTCAATGCTTTCCCTCTGAGTGTGTCACTATCCCATGAAAAAAGCAGATAACATTGTTTGGAAATTCCATCCAGCTCTGACCTTCTGCAGGCTTCTGTAGGGACAAGAAACAAAGTTACATATGCAATTTCATTTTCAGTTTGACTCCTGAATAAAATAATTTTGCATATTGAAATGTGTAAATAAAAGGTTGGTTCACCTAAAAATAAATAAGAGTATAAGATTTTTCTAGCACAACTTGAGAAATATTTAGAATACATAGAGAAATATCTAGGTGCTTTGATGATTTGCTTAAATTTTGCATACCCTAAAACCTATGCTTTTCACTGAATTCTGAAAGAGGGTTGCTAAGTCACTGACACGTTAGGTACAGTATCACAAACAAAACTTCATTTTTCTGCAGTGCAAAGATAAAGGCCAGTTCTGGAAAGCCAATGAGTTTAAACTCAGGTGCCCAATTCTTTTAGCCTATGTCCAGGCATCCAGCCAAGTAAAACAAGAATTTCCAGGTAGAACTAAGTCCAGCTAGAAGTGGTACCACTTTGTTATAACTTTCAGAACCTGAGTATCTAATGATAAATAAAAGGTTTTGGATAAGTATGCATAAAGACACACATCTCTTTTGGTCCTCTTCCTTTATAAAGAGTAAACATACAAAAACTCAGTAATTTCATAGCAAAAAAGATATGCTCTTGGTAAAGCATTCTCTATGAGTATGTACATTACTGCAAGCTGCTACATATATCCTTGTAGAAATACACACATTAATTAATACACTAATTTATTTGGGGAGTTTGGTGCTAGGTCATCGTTTTCCCAGTAAAAGAAATTGGAAAACAAACAGTTTTTGAACAGTGCCTAGAATTAATGAAAACATAACTAAAAATAAAACTACTGAATTGACTTTGTTTATTGGCAGTTTGAAGAAAAACATCCATTTTCTCTCAATCACCTTTAACAGATTGTTTCCCTTGGGGCCTAAAGTCTAAGTAAATTGTTATGATACTGTGCAGCTGATTTCTGTCTCAGCAACCAGCTGAAATTTTAGCAGTATTTGGCTATGAAAATGTATTTATCAAATCTCTTTTGGAGAACTGAAACTCTAGATGGTTCATCATACATTTCTGCCTGCAAAATACTTTCCCTTAGATACTGTGGGAGTATTTCATCCATAGAATTACTGTTTTTCATATTAATGAGTTATAAATGAGAGCTTAATTACTACTAATTGCTTGAAAATCCACTGTCAGTGATTATAATCACTAACGATTAGATTGTTAAACATTCATCTTTGTCTATCTTTAGCAAACTTAATGAGAAATTATGGATCGGATCCTCAGCTGCTAAGTACCAGTGCAAGAGAACCTCTGCTGGCTCTGAGCACTGCCGTGTCACCATCAGCATTCCCCCCGGCACAGCCACAGGGGCTAAGAGCGAGGCAGGAAAAGATATGAAGGAGACATATTGCATTCTTCTAATCCACAGAACTGTCTCCAGGGACTACTTCTCCTGGTGTAACTCAAAGCCCTTTGGTCCAAATCTTCTATTTCAGACAGGCCGAGAAGCATAATGATGCCTCATCTTCCTAGTTTTGGTATCAGCAGAACGAGGAGGTGAGCTGATACCCTGAAGGGACCTAATAGCTTCTTGTGGTTATAAGTGAGGTGCGGGCTTGTGCATGGATTTACCTACCTCTGCATAATTTCATTTGACAATAAATAGTAAATAAAATAATACAAAAATAAAATAAAATGTTATAATAAAATACAAATAAATAAACTATAATATATTAAAATATATTATATGTAATTTATAAAAATAAAAGAAAATATTATGATAAAATATTAAAATAAAATAATAAAATATAAAATGAAATAATAGATTGTTAGGCTTCTGGTGGGCACTTAAAATGTGCATGACCACCTTCTTTGTACAGCTGGAGCATACAGCCCCACTTTCCCTAGAATGGAGTGTGTGTGCTTTCAAAGTTGTCTGGTCTGACATACTTCTGCCCTTCATACATTCTTTAAAGATGCATTAGAGATGCATTAAAGATGCATTTGGTTATGCATTTTTTTAAATAACATGCGTGTAAAACTATACTAAGTGGAATGGTAGGTTTCCATCCAGCTAAAATTAAGGAGTTTGCTTTTACTTTAAGGAGTTTGCTTTTACTAGTGTATTTCACTGTGATCCTTCTTATTGCAGCACTGTACTTACAAGATTGCTCTGATGTTGTTTAAAACAGTGAAGAGTATCAATTCAGGGGCATTTCTATATTTAGCAAGACTTCTACAAATTCTGATGGCAGCCACCCAACATCTCTCTCATTTTGTGGCAGCTTGTTCCTATGAATGAAGGAAATTTCAGTCACTGAACCCTTCTTTCTGCTCCACAAACAAGGTTCATAACCCCTTTCTTATATAACTGACGGCAACTCAGCATTAGTTTTCTTGCTCCTGTTATTGGGAAAGTTGTTTGAGAATTTCCTAATTTTAATGGTTAGAAACTATTCGATAATTTCCATACAGACCCCTGTTACAACATTGTCCTATAACTGAAGCAGCTCTTCTCCCCTCTTTGGTGTCTATTCTTCATCAAGCTCAAATCCTATCCTTCTTTAGGATGCGTCATACATCCTTTAGCAGATTAAGCTGAAATCATTTCAGAAGCTACTGTAGAGACCTTTTCTCTTTCATTATTTAAGGTTAGTTCCTCTACCACACTGTGCACAATGAACCACTTGAGAACCCTTCATCACTGAGTTTATATTTCAAATACCGTCTGTCTGGGAATTTAAGTCAAATGGATGACTTATGTAGAGGTGGTTGATGACACTGTCCTTTCCACTGGCTTGGCTGAGGGAGCTGTAACAACGTCTAGCAAAGCAGGGAACATGTGGTTGCAATAATTCCTTATACCACCTTAACTATGCTTTCAAGAGAACATCTTTCCAGGGCAATAATTTCTTATCTCCCCACTCTTCACTGGAGACCCTTTCTGCACCTCTACCAGCTTGAATTGATTTTTCTGGATAGAAAGAGACTGCTAAGTAATAATCCAAATATAGTGTCAATAGCATAAGGCACAATGGCATCTCTGGTCAAATATATCCTGGAAAGACTGAAAGAAATAAAGAATGAAATTCTACACATAGTCTATATGCATAACACTCTCTGTATAGTTCTACATAGATATAGAGCCTACATAAAATGTGTATGATTTTGTGTATATAAGTTAAAGAACCTAATCCTATAATGCACTTAAGCATGTTTATAAATTCAAGGAATATGGATACTAGCAATTTGAATGAAATCAGGGAATAGTTTTTATTTTTATTTTTCCTGAACTGGACAGATTAAGAAATAAAATAAAGAAATACTTCTACTACTTGTACTGTATATCAGTTTGACAGACAAAACAGAATGTAAAATGTCTGACCATGAATGCAATGAGAAAAGATTCTCTTCTGCTGTTAGACAGTTTGCTGTTTCAAACCTCAGTTTACTGTTTGCATTCTCTTTTAGAATACATTTTACACAAAAGCAACTCATTGTCAGAATAAGATAAAATGGCATGTGACAACTTAGTATAAATTAAGAAAATATTTAAAGCTCTGCAGAAATGCATATTCAGCAACATCAATGAAAAATATAGCTGATGGAAGATGTAAGCTGAAAACAAATTATGTCACACATAACCAGCTAGATACTTAGACATGAATCCTACCTCTAGCAACAGCTACTTATGAGTTTTGAACTTC
Organism: Anser cygnoides; assembly: GCF_040182565.1. Taxonomy (NCBI): domain Eukaryota; kingdom Metazoa; phylum Chordata; class Aves; order Anseriformes; family Anatidae; genus Anser; species Anser cygnoides. Next base: position 13,977,670 of record NC_089873.1, on the reverse strand, counting down.
TAGTTTTGACTATGTTATGAGTTCTTGACCTTTTTATTTTATTTATTTATAGCGATCTCTGCTTGCAAAGTGACACTGGAACAGACCCCAAAGCTCAGAATCACATAGCACTTTGTGTTGGAAGGGACCTTAAATATCACCCAGTTCCACCCCCCTGCCATGGGCAGGGACACCTCCCACCAGCCCAGGTTGCCCAAAGCCCCATCCAGCCTGGCCTTGAACACCTCCAGGGATGGGGCAGCCACAGCTTCTCTGGGCAGCCTGTGCCAGGGCCTCACCACCCTCACAGTGAAGAATTTATTCCAAATATCTAATCTAAATCTTCCCTCTTTTAGTTTTAAGCCCTTACTCACTACTTGTCCTACCCCTACACCCCCTGACAAGGAGTCCCTCACCAGCTTTCCTGCAGGCCCCCTTTAAGCACTGGCAGGCCGCTCTGAGGTCCCCCTGGAGCCTTTTCTTCTCCAGGCTGAACAACCACAACTCCCTCAGCCTGTCTTTGTAGGAGAGGTGCTCCAACCCTCTGGTCATGCTCACAGCCCTCCTCTGAGCTCATTCTAATACGTCCACATCCTTCTTGTGCTGGGGGCCCCAGAGATGAACTCCAGCAGTACTCAAGGTGTGGCCTCACCAGAGCCGAGTACAGGGGGACAATCACCTCCCCGGTCCTGCTGGCCACACTATTCCTGATACAAGCCAGGATACCATTGCCCTTCTTGGCCACCTGAGCACACACTGCTGGCTCATATCCAGCCAAAAGTCCACCAACACCCCCAGCTCCCTTTTCAACTGGCAGCTTTCCAGCCAACCCACTCCTTTAAGCTGTGCTTAAACATACATAAGTTACATGCACAACCTCATGCTTGTTTTTACGCTCTTCTCTATTGGCAACATTTATTCTCCACCTGCGCGGGAAAGGCAAACACGACACCTGTGACAGCCCCAGAGCCTTAACACAAAGGACCTCAAAGCTGGGAATAACAGAGACTTGTCTGTCAGAAAGAGAGGCTGACACAGTTCAAGAAGCAGCCCTCTCACAAAGCACTCGGACGCAGCCATGCCTTCCCTCACACTTTATTTCACAGCCCCATCCCTTCTCCTCCTCCTTCCCGCCCTTTCCCTCTCTGCCAGTCCCACAATGAGGGCAGCCAGCCTCACTCCGCTACTGCGCATGCGCCGGCGGCGCGGCGCGCATGGGCGGGAGGCGACGGCGGGAGCTGGCGGGCGGCGGGGCGGGCTGAGGAGAGGGGGCTGCAGCCGGCCGGGCTGCGGGGGGGCGGCGTGAGGTGAGGGGCTCCTGCCGCCGGTCCGAGCCCAGCTCGCCCTCAGCTAGGGCTTCGCTGCGAGGCGGTATCCCCTCAGGGGGAACGCGGGGCTTGAGGGGAAGCCGGGCGCTGCGAGCCTCCTCACGGCTTTCTCCTTTTTTTTTTTTTTTCCGCGATAAAGCGGCGGGAGCCGTGCCGGGCGTCGGTGGTCCAGCACCGGGGGGCTGAGGGGCGTCCTCCCGAAGCGTCGGATCCAGCCGAGACGCCTGGCTTGTGCCCGACGTGTGCTGCTTGTGCCTGCCGGGGAAGTAAGTGGGTGCTGCTCCGGGCTGCTCCGAGTCCGGCCTCCACACAGCCTCTAAACAGCTTCCTAACTGTCTCCACACAGCCTCCAGACAGCCTCCCGACTGTCTCCACGCAGCCTCCTAACTGCCTCCCAGCAGTTTTCCAGCCCTGCTCAGGAGCATCCTGGTTGCAGCCTGGGCTGCTGCTAGGCCGTTTATCGTTGTGCCAACGTAGCTGTTTAATCAAAAGTAATTGTTTCTTGAAAATATCGCCCTAAACACCCTTTTTCTAGGATGGTATCCTGCTGGAGAGCAAGGCACGTACATGCAGTCAGTAGTGATGTAAGGTTTTCATTCAGCGGCTTAAATGCGTTTGGTGGAGGTTAGCCTGGCTGAGAAACATCTTCACAGGGCTGGCAGGTACAGTGTGATCAGCAGGAGATCCGTGCTTTTCTGGAGTTGCTTAAGCAGCAGGATAGAGGGGCCGAGACACCTAATGTGGCTTTAGGTGTGCTCGGGGTGCTGTGTCAAGCCCTAGAGAGTGCAGCCAGTGGAGCAAGAGAGCTGTCCTTAAATCCATGTGAGCCTTTCAGCTGTTTCTGAAACTTTCTGACTTTGCTTGTTCCCTGTTTTGGAGGCTGTCTGCATATTTTCCTTCCATCCTTGATAATTTTTCGTAGTTAATTTACAGAGAGAAACTGTAAGGTATCAATTTTTTTAAAATTTTCATTACATTTTTGAAGATACTTGAATAGGTACTGTTTCCCATAGTATTTTTAATCCCCTTTTGCTAACCTAATAATTTCTCATATGGCATTGTATTTATGCCCAGCAAGGCATTTGTAAATACAGTGGAGCGTGGAGTGCTTTATTTACTGTCTTGATAACTTGCAGATACACTTGTCTGCTGATGAAGTATCTATTGTACTACCAAAACTTCCAAATTTACTTTCTGGTTGTATTAGGTTTGACAAAGTCAGATTCTAGCTCTTGAGGTTATTTTAGTTCTTTTGCTACAAACAAATGTACCATCTTTACAGCGATTTTAGAAGGTTGAGGCAAAGCGTTATCTTTAACTGAGGTGCTTCTCTGTGTTTTGTAACTAAAATCCAGTCTTTCTAGTGAGTGGACAATCAAACTATGGTGAGGCCCTGGCACAGGCTGCCCAGAGAAGCTGTGGATGCCCCATCCCTGGAGGTGTTCAAGGCCAGGCTGGATGGGGCTTTGGGCAGCCTGGTCTGGTGGGAGGTGTCCCTGCCCATGGCAGGGGGTTGGGACTGGGTGATATTTAAGGTCCCTTCTAACCTAAACCATTCTGTGATGAACCTTTAGTCTTTCATGAATAGTCCTAGTCTAAAATTATACTGTAATTTTATGTTACAGCTTTACCTAACTGGTCTGGTAATTGGGCTCCTACTATTTTTGAGCAGTATTTCTGGACTTCATCATCAGCTGGATTTTCTTCAAATGTCTCTGCTGCTTTAAATTTAGGTTTTTATGCTGTTGTATTAACATACAAAGAGCTATTATTTTGTGTTCCTCATCTTTCCTTATGCCCCACCTGTTTGCTGTTATATGTAAATCCTAATTTATTGGTTGTCTAGGGAGGAGATGATCTGTGACTAATCTGCTTTCCTCATGTTATTCCCTTGCTACTTCTAAATGTATATGAAAGCAGACCAAAATATATGTTTCTCCAGTTGACTAAACTGTGACAATTCTTTGGCATATTCATTTGCTGATACGCTGTATGCCTTCCCCTGTTTATTTTTGTTTTTGAATTCTGCCTGGTGTGAAAACATCTGTATAATGCCATATGTAGTAAAGGCCTATTTCGATGTGGTCTTTAACTCTAGCATAATAATACTGTTATCCCAAGCTAGAATGTCTCTTTAGATTTTACGTCAATTCTTGCTGCCGCTTCTTTATGTATATGGCAAGAGATGATAATTAAAATCTTTGTTTTCCAGATCGCTTGATTTCTCGTCTCCACACCTCAAGAGGGACGTGCATGTTTACATCGCTAACTGCAGGAACATCAAAATGCCTAATCTTGAACATTCGGCGTATCCAGCAGCTACGCTGCTTCGCTTGGAAAGTTTGGTGCCTTGTCGAGAATCCCAAGTGTCCATGTTGCTGTCCATATTTGGAGAGGTAGTGCTTTCTATATTGCATGTTTGAGTAGAACAAAGATGCTTTATTATCTCAGAGTGAGCAGTAGAAGTTGTGTAAGCTTTTGTGATGTCTTTTTTTTTTTTTTTGTTACCCATCTTTAACATCAGTGTTTGGCTGATAGATTCTAGTAAGTTCTGGGTAAATTATTTTTCAGTGGCACTGTAGAAATTCTGTTTGTATTTTTACCTGTAAATCTATTACCTGTGTGAATGAACTCTAGGTACCTGAAGTTGATGTAGTTGGTAGTTCTGTTGCAGGCCATAAGGTTTTGAAATCGCTGGGTTATTAACTGATTCTGCTAGTGGTTGGCAAAGCTGTAGTAAAAAAAGCAATGGAGGTTTTTATCTGCAAACTTAAAAGCAGCTGATCTATTCATTTACATTCCATTAACGAAATGGAAATTAGTATCTGCTTCTACCTTTAATTGTAGATAATAAGTATGTAAAACTTAAACGCTGTATTTATTACAAGCGTAGTGGCAACAAGCCTTCTAAAAAAAATCTTAAATTCTTGTTAAATATGCAGGTCAGATTATCCTCATATCTTGCACAAGAATGCATTCATCTTGGGTTAATTGATTATCATTGTTATTCATAAATAATGTTTGTCAAATTTATTTTTTCTTCAGTTTTTAAGTCAGTGTACAAGATTCTTCAAAATGACAACACAAGAATAAATGCTTGTTCAGAACGAAATAAAGTAATAGGTTAATTTCCTTGTATTGTAAAAAATAGATGGAATGTACTGCATCAGTACCATTAATTAAATAGTGATGTTATATCGAATATTTCTTCACGAGGGAAGAGCAAACTTCTTTACCATCTCCTCAACTCATTTAATTCTTTTCTGTGTAGTGCTGATGAAATGAAAAGCAGCTTTGTAGTATTTGTAGAAGTTAGAACATTGAAAAATTTTCCAATTTGCCCTTGCCAGGATTTTGATTGTTAGATAACTAATTTGAATTAAGAGCCAACTGTTTTTCTTATTTCTTGAGACTTTTAACTTTTTTTAGTGAAAAAATGTCTCCTCGCGTAGCAGTTTCACTGGTGGCTTCATGTGAAACTCGATTCTTGGGACTGATTTTCCCAACGTTTCAATGGTCACAGTATCAATGTGATCAAATTTTGTGTTTCGTCTTTTTTGGCATGTTTTATATTTAATGCCTCGATTTTAAAGGTAACTTTTCTTTTGGAGGAAAACTTCATTGATAAATCCTCTATCTGATGAACAAAATAGAAGAGCTATTGAAACAGCAATAACTTTCCTGATTATTTTTTTTTTGTTCCCTCTCTCCTCCTCCTCACGTAGCGTCAGCAGTTTAGTTTTCCATCCATCTTTATCTACGGACATACATCCAGTGGAAAGACCTATGTGATGCAAACTCTTCTAAACACATTACAGGTAAGTTTGTTTGCAATCAATACTGAATTTAGAACTGTGTAATGGAGGGGTGATAAAAATATATTCCCTCAGACTAGCTTCTGCTTTGCCAGAATGGTTTGTTTCCTGAGCTGTTTCTGCCTTCTTGATTCTTTTCCTCTAATTACTGTGTAGTGAACACGATCATAGTTTCTGCTCACTAGTACGTTTAGGATAATATGAAATAGTGCATGGTAAGATATATTTCATCATAACCTTTCCAGGAAACGATTAAAATGAAAATAGTAGCCAAATTTTGTTCAGTCCCTATAAAAGGGACTTAGCCTCCAGTGACAAGCGAGTACTTTTACGATGGTTCCAGTTCAGTCTAAAAGTCACCTGTAGTGTACCTTTTTCTCTTGTAATTCTCCTTTAAAATTTTATTTGGATATGAAAAAAATACCTATGAAAGTTTCATGAATAGAATTTTGGTGATACAAATGTCCCAGTAATGTTTAACATGTGTTGTAAAGATCTGTACAGAGTAAAGGGAATCTTAACACGCTTAGCTTGTTACTAGCTTAAAATAATAGGGGCCAAATGCAGGAGCAGTTGCGAGAGAAGATGAATAACAGCGAGGAGAGTTTGCCAAAGTGGAATTTTATTTATGTATTTATTTTGTCAACAAACTAATTTGAATTACATTCAGTTGGGTGTATATAATCTCCTTTAAATATAATCCTAAAAGCTTGAATTTAGTAAAGTCATTAAAAGCATTCTAAGCAAACATGCAAGCAATGTGTTTGCTGAAAATTAAAAACAAACAAAACCACCCACAAAAAAAGTGAGTCAGTGAAATGATGAAAGTCACTGGCTGGATACAAGGCTACTGCCACTTGTTCCAATACTTTTGCAGATTCAAGGAGAACATTGTATTCATTGTAACATGTTTAGTTAGTTCCAGTCAGCACGCTTGTAGACACAGAAAAATCTTTTTTACTTTGAAGAATATTTAACACTCAAGATCTAAGATCTTGAAGCAGTGTTGCATAGGATGAGTTATTTTAGTTCAAACAATAAATGGTTATTCTTTTGCATAACGAATCAGTTCTAAATGGAAAAAATGTAACAAAAAATAGTTTTCAGTACATTTTCAGAGTCTTTTTGATAATATGAAATTTTTCACTTTATTTTTTTCTAGATCATCCAAATACAGCTTGATGTGCATCCTATGTTAAAAATCCCAGTAAAACAGTATGCCACTTGCTGTTTGTAATGTAATAAAATCACTTATTTAAATTTTTTTCAAAATTTTTGAGCTATTGAGTGCCTTGAATAAATATTTGTAGATAGTGTTGTAGCTAGATGGTTAGCAACAAGTGAATTGTATCAACTAATTGGAATCAAGGATTTGTTGGGATAAGGAAAATATAAATGTGAAACAAAATATACATCAAGGATTCCTGCTTTCAGTAAAAGTAAAATCATCTTGATTTTAAGTCAGTTCATGCCATACGGATAATCACAGAAAATAAATATACGCACATTTTTCAGACTAAGAAATTTCAAAAGAACATCTAAATTATTTTTTTATATTACGTACGTCAACTTTGAATTTAACTTTTTAACATTAACATTTTGTCTACCCTGTAGACTTCTCTTCTTCCTTCTGTTTTAGCTAGATGTATCCATTTCATAGTTATGGTTTTTATTGTATTAGTAATGTGCTTAAAAGGTCTGGGACATCCTATTCAGAGCTTTGGCTTAAGTATGTCCAAAATCCAAACAGTATATTTGTTATGATGTATAGAATACATTTTCAGAATTCAGTCCCCGGTAGGCCAGGTGTGAGAAAAATCTCAATTTTCTCAGACAGGATCTTCTGTGAAGCTATTTTATTTGTGATTGCAATGGCGGGCGTCCTGCAAGCAGGAGTGCACAGTAAAAGTTTATCATAACCTTGTATTCTCTATTACCCGACACCTGATTTCTCCCGTTTCCTCGCTGGCTGGGTACTACAGGTTCACAACCTACTCGATGCCTTTCTATACGATATATGTACAATTTTATTTGACCAACTGTCAATTTCTCCTTTTCCTTTTTTTTCCTTTTTCTCTAGTGACTAGAGGGCCTGTAATTTTTGTTTTTACTGACTTCGCATTGCTCATCCTGTTTTTCTTAGCTATCCTCCTTATTTTGGGACAGTGGGACCTTCTCCTTTTCTTCTTAACATACTCCACCCTGCTAGGCTACTGTCATGCCTGCACAATGACTTTTGAATATGCAAGGTTAGTGGAATTTTCCACTGCAAAAACACCTTCTATTGCAAAAACACAACTTTGTTTCTCACGCGGGAAAGATGCATGCATTCTTCACGTGTGTTTCTGTTTTTACTAAGCTTGGTACTGCCAGACCTTTTGCTGGTGGGACAGGTCTTATTCTCTCATGCCAGTACTGTTGCTGTTTCCTCCTGAATGAGCATCACTTTGAGAAATGTTAGCACTGTATGTCCTTCTTCAGCTTTGCCATCCAGCATAAACTTCCGTTGGATTCCTGCTCTTAAACAACAGTGTGGGGGTAAGTATGAAGTAGGTCAAAGCAGGACTGAGAAGGCATGTTCTTGGAATGTATGAAATGGATACTACTGTGGATTTAACGTGCTGTTCTGAATTTGGGGTCTTATAATCCTAGCAACAGGGACTACAAGCTCTCTTTTCCTCAGTTGTTAAGGAAGAAAACCAAAGCTGTCCACTGGGAGATGAATTATATCCCTGATCGCTTGTACTGGAGTTCCTGTGTGTTACTAACCAGAAGAACTTTGTCAGGAATGGAATTATTTCAGTTTCAAGGACTGTAGGCAGAGAAACCTACTCATTAAGTGTCGTGTGCTGTTATCTCTGAAGATCTGAACTCCATAGTAGTGGGTCATTGTGGCTGAATGTGTGCTTCTCACGAAAATACTTGTTTGAAACATGTAGAGAGGTATGGCCTTAAGTCCACTTCAGTCCCTATCTGGTCAGTGCTGTCAGATTTCTAAGTACTCAGTCCTTGCCACTTCTGTGGCCCTTCTTTTTCTTTTAGCACATGTATATATGTTGTTTTACTCGTTCTTCTAATCTTTCCCAAAATAAGTTTCAAAGTCCTCCCAAGTTGAAGGGTGTTATCACAGAAATTTCCTAAACCTGTTAGTGCCTATGCTTTTATCAATCAAGTTCTTCAGGGATTTAAATCCAATGACCTCATGTCCAAACCGTATCTGAGTTCATAAATTTCTTCTTATCTGTTCTCATAGTCATGATGTTTCAGGCTTGTTTAGAGTGTACACACATCACAGATCTGCAGGACTGTTTTTTCTTTGTCTGCAAAACAGTGTTCTTGTCTCTGTCATTAAAAACTGTAGAGAATTTTTCTACACAGAAAAGTGGGAGACAATGGCCACAATCTTCTTTTGTATAGTTTCTAACGCTGTGCCAGCCAGTTGCAACGTAATCAGAGACAGCCAGGTACTGGAAGGAGTAGGATTTAAGCAGCAACTCATTCTATGGAACTTGCTGTTGCCAAGTATAGGTATCTGGTGAAGGCTTTTCTGGTGGTGAAGGCTTTCCTTCTGCTGTGGAGGTACAGCATGTTGAATAAGTGATTTTAATGACATAGCCCCGTTCCTTTAATAGTGATAAAAATGGTAAGAATGCTATTTATATGTCGTTTGAGTGGCTTGCCAGCACATACTCACACTTCCCCACATCTGTTGAATCATATGCCGTATATTGTACTTTAAGTAGAAAGACTGGAATAAAGTACCTATATATATGTCTTCATACACACACCCGTGCTAGGAGTTTAATTTTGCAAGCAATGCGTATATATCCCAGTGACTAATGCTTCCCAGAGGTTTTGATGTTCAGTGTAAAAGCAGTGTATGCTTTACTGAAGAGTATGGAACTGTAAAATTATCTATTTTCTAAAACCTGAGTTGCTGGAAAATTGCCTGTTTTCCTTATATATGCTTGAATACTACTACTGTTAGAATCATAGAATATCGGAGCTGGAAGGGACCCGCAAGGATCATTGAGTCCAACTCCTGGCTCCACACAGGACCACCCAAAAATCAGACCGTGTGTCTGAGAGTGTTGTCCAAACGCTTCTTGAACTCTGGAAGGCTCAATGCTGTTCCTTCTGCCCTGAGGAGCCTGTCCCAGTGCCCGACCACCCTCTGGGTGCAGAACCTTTCCCTAACCCACAGCCTGACCCTCCCCTGTCCCAGCTCCATGCCGTTCCCTCGGGTCCTGTCGCTGTCCCCAGAGAGCAGAGCTCAGCGCCTGCCCCTCCGCTCCCCTCGTGAGGGAGCTGCAGGCCGCCATGAGGCCTCCCCTCAGCCTGCTCTGCTCTGGGCTGAACAAACCAAGGCACCTCAGCCACTCCTCACATGTCTTGCCCTCTAGGCCCTTCACCATCTTCATAGCCCTCCTTTGGACACTAACAGTTTTATACCTTTCTTATACTGTGGCACCCAAACCTGCACACAGTACTGGAGGTGAGGCTGCAGCAGAGCAGAGCGGGACAATCCCTTCCCACTACTGACTAGTACTGCCATGTTTAATGCACCCCATGGTACAGCTGGCTCTCCTGGCTGCCAGTGCTCACTGCTGGCTCATGTTCAGCTCGCTGTTGATCAAAACCCCCAGATTCCTTTCTGCAAGGCTGTGTTGTTCTGTAGTCCTTAGCGTCTTCTATTTCTAGCCAAATGACCATAAGTTTTCAATATTAGTGAATCGGTGCTTACAAGTACATTTTATGAAATGTATGTCATACTCTTTATTTTCACATACTCTTTGCTCTGAAAAGATCTGGTTTTCTGAAAATGTTCTGCACTAGCAGGCTGATCACGTGTCTGATATAGAAGCTTACACTTCATCTTGGGGTCATTTATATGGAATGAATGCCAAAAACATTCAGAGCGATTTTGAAGTGTGTACTCCTGGATCATTTTCTTTGTAATATGTTTGAGAAATCCGTGTTATCCAGACACCGTAATTTGTAATTGATTATTTTATGAGATTGTAGTGTGTTATGGTAGTTTAGCTTTTCTTTGATCAAAATGCTATTTGGCTTTCTTTCCGTGTATTGCTCTCAAAAGAGAATTTTTAAAACACAATTAGAAGATACACTACGTGTTTCATGTGAGGATTTGTCAGTTCTCTTCACGTTGTGGTATGTAATATTTTGACTAGATATATATGTAGTCATTCTTCTTTGGCAGGGTTTTGGTTTATGCTCTCTATTCTATTGGCAGGGTCTGGTTTCTTTCAGTGTTTCATCTAGAAGGAAGAGTTGATTTGGTAGTATTTATACATAAAAAAGCACTGTAAATACAGCATAGCACTAAAATTGTATTTTCTGTTCTTTTCAGCTTCCTCATGTGTTTGTGAACTGTGTGGAACACTTTACTTCACGGCTTCTCTTAGAAGAAATTCTCATCCAGTTGCAAAACCGTTCTTCTGAAACAAAACAGGCTGCTCATGTGCCTTGTGATACTTTCAATGACTTTGTACGTCTGTTTAAGCAAGCCGTTGTGAGTCAAGATCTTCAGGATCAAACGATATATGTTGTAAGTAATTTAATTTTAGTGTGCAGGTTTCATCTCAGTTACGAGGGTGTGACTAACTGCCAATAATTTGTATGTGAAATTTATGTACTAGATCGGTTTTCACAGAATTCCTATGTGGACTTCGTTGAGAATCTGTTGATACCGATTAGATTTTTTTTTCCAGTTGGTTTGCTGCCTTTAGATGAGCCAGTTAAGGGTCTATATTTTCCCTGAGTTTAGTTTTTTTTTTTTTATACACAACCTGTATAACTAGTAATGACCATAAATTATACTATATAGTTAATTTCAGTTTGTAATAAGGTCTGTTTAAATATGTTTATATTTAAATAAACATATTTAATAAGGCCTGTCTAAATATGTTTATATTTCCATTAAAAATACCTAATATGAGGTTCTTTAACTTAGTAGCTATGTTTAGGGAAAACAGTACTATCTCATAGTTTCCTACAGCTCATGAAGTTAGTAAAATTTACTCTTTGAAAATTGGAAAAAGAAAAAATGAACCAATACTTTCAATATATAATAAGCTATTCACAGATAATTCAATTTAATGTACAATCACAAAAGTGGTGTTGGCATCCTTCAACAATTCCACGAGAACAAAATTTAGCACTAAAATAAGTAGAAGGAAATTTCGCAAAATACTTAATATAGTACATTTTTTTTGACTTTAAGTGAATATTTGAAATAAGAAAACTGTTCTACATCAGTAAAGAATGCTTCAAGTGTATTAAAATGAGCATTGCTCAGAAAGTTCTTGAAAGATGGTTGTAGAAAGCAAAGCATTAAATATCTAGAAAGGTTCAATTGCATCAGGTAGATAGTTGCTGAATCAGAACAATTAAGTATTAAATTAGTACCTCAGTTCTGTTCTGCATGGGAACAGACAGGAATGGAAGAAATCGATTCATGTATATTAACCTGTGTCATCTGGATTTATGTTAAAGTGCTTTAAATTGAGACTGATGGAAGACCAGCATGCTGGTAACATAAACTGGCAAAACTGATTTATTCTGTTTCATTTTGGTGCTAAATAATGTAATATCTCAGCCGAATTAATTCAGAGTAAATGAAGATAAATGTTTACTCTCAAGCAAAGGATTCTAAATGTTTCTCTTAACCCAAGCATGGATGCTGAATGCTTGTGATTACTTGCAAAAAATGAATTTATTCATTCCAACTACCTGAAAAACTGGAGCAGATAAAACTTTTATTCATTTGTACATCTACAATATTTAGCACTTTACAGAAGTAAGAAGCTGCTATTTTTAATGTTACTTAGCAGTCGGTTGTACGAGGTACTTTTTTAACAAAAATAGCTTAAGCATGACATTAAGGTAAAACTAAATAATAAGGTGGGTGTGGATTTATAGGTCTGTGTGTAGGCTGTTCCTCTGAACCACTTGACATATTGCACAAGCCACTGTCATGTATATTTTATATGCTGTAAATATAAACTCAACTTTCTTTCCCGCATAAGTGAAAAGATCTACTTAGGTTAAGACCTTAAAGCCTGGTGTACAGTAGCTGCACATTACCGGATCTTTATAATCAGTATCTTGTTAATAAAAATACGTAGACTCTATTTTCAAGCAATTCAGGGCAAACCTGGTCAGTAGCACAAAACTGAAGATGATGAAGGGACTGGAGCACCTCTCCTGTGAGGGAAGCTGAGGGAGCTGGGGCTGCTCAGCCTACAGCAGAGGAGGCTCCGGGGTCCCATCAACGTCCATCGGTGGCTGCAGGGAAGGTGCAGAGCGGAGGCAGCCAGACTCAGGGCGGTAGCGTGGCCGAGCGGTCTAAGGCGCTGGATTAAGGCTCCAGTCTCTTCGGGGGCGTGGGTTCGAATCCCACCGCTGCCAGCAGCTCCTTTTAGGGAGCAGTCATCTTGAATGTAATCCCACAGCACCTGCCGGACCACGGGGAATTGTCAGCATGGGCTCAAAACTGTGCAGAGGAAAAGGCTCTGGGGGTGCCAATTGATGCTCGCCTGAACATGGGCCGGCAGTGTGCCCAGGGGCCAAGAAGGCCAAGGGCAATCCTGGCTTGTATGAGCAGTAGCATAGACAGCAGGAACCAGGGAGGTGATTGTACTCTGCTCTGGTGAGGCAGCACCTCGAGTCCTGTGTTCAGCTTTGGGCCCCTCAGTACCAGAAGGACATGGAGGCCCTGGAGTGTGTCCAGAGAAGGGCTACGAAGCTGGTGAAGGGCCTGGAGCACAACTCCTATGAGGAACGGCTGAGGGAGCTGGGGTTGTCTGGTCTGGAGAAGAGGAGGCTCAGAGCTCTAGACCTTAATATGCTCTCTACAACTACCTGAAAGGAAGGTGTGGGGAGCTGGGGGTCAGCCTCTTCTCACAGATAACTAGTGACAGGACTAGAGGGAATGGGCTAAAGTTGTGCCAGGAGAGGTTCAGATTGTAAATGAGGAGACATTTCTTCTCAGAAAGAGGAGTCAGGCACTGGGACTGGTTGCCCAGGGAGGTGGTGGAGTCACCGTCCCTGGGGGTGTTCAAGGAGAGGTTGGACGTGGTGCTTAGGGACAGGGTTTAGTGGGTGATGGTGGTAGGGAGATGGTTGGACCAGAAGATCTTGGGGGACGTCTCCAACCGTAATGATTCTCTGATTCTATCTGAAATTGACTGTTACATGAACCAAACACAAATGTCAATGTAGAACTATATGTTTTATGCAGTTTTAAGTAAATCCCAAGAAGCTTGAACTATTATCTCAGAGATAATACTCTTTCTTTTTTTCTGTTTAGTATGCTTTTGAAATATCCTTTTCATAATATGTTCCTGGGTTGTCCCCATCAAATTATTTTTCTTACTGTGAACAACAGAAATGATAGATGTCTTAATATTTTGGTGTGGTAAGAGGATAGGCATATAATTTTCTAGGGACCTATAGTTTGTCTTTCAACAGCAGTAATTCAAAAAAAGTAATGGAGTTCAAAATTTAGATTTATATTGTAAGCAGTGAATAAAATACAATGAAATACAAAGAAATGTTTCTCTTACTTTTTGCACTCCTGTCAAGATTCTAAGTGTACTGGGAATAATGTGTGGGTTTTTTTTTTTTTTGTCAAAGGATGGACATTAATGTTTTTATGCTCCTGATTTTTCCTGTAGGCTTAAATGTTCAGTTTGGTGTTCCTTGTGTAAACTGTATGTATGCAACATATCTGTTAATATGACACAAAGCTTGCATAAAATACAATAAATTCTGTAAACTTCTGGGCTGCAAACTATGGCAAGAAATGTTTCTCTCAGAATTGAGTTGTATGAATTACAGGTGGTAGTTAATTGTTTGAAGATATTAAGTTGTACCTCTTAATTATTTCTGAGACATAATTTCATAGTGGGGAAAAGACAGCTTTCCTACAGTAGGCAAGTTGATATAGTGTTATAGTAATAACTTTTAATAGAAGAATAATTTTGGACAAAATTGAAGTTTCAGTGGTTGTAAATGATATTACAGTTTTCTCATTAAGATTCTTGACTGTATTTACTTTTAATCCTTACTGCCATAGAGCATAAGAATGTAGCTTTTCTGAGGATTGTATCTTTTTGTTTTTGGATATCAGAGCTGCTTGGACTTTCTGGAAGCACCTCTGAAGCAATAATCTCTCTGATGTTGCTTATTTATGGTGACTTGCTGCTGAGATAGCTCTCAGAATAGGAAACTATCTGTGAGATGTGTCTACAGCAGCTAAGAATTTGTTTCAAGTCCACATAAGAATGCTAGTTAATATTATCTATATTATTTCGTTAAAAGGTACTGGATCGAGCAGAGCAGCTGAGGGAAATGGAAGCAAACATCTTGCCAGCATTTCTTAGGCTTCAAGAATTGGTAAGTATCTGAGGAAAAAAAAATAGCGTGTGTTTCCTGCACACTGAAGGTAACTGAACGTGAGATATCTGTCCAGGCTCGCTTACCATGAAATGTAACTCTTTAGATGAGAAGACGTTGCTTTTTTTTTTTTTTATTTTTCTGGAAATTAAGCAACTGGCAGTGGTGTCAAAACCAGAAAAACAACAACAACAACACAATTTAAATGTTGACGTTTTTCTTACATTCTTCCTTTTCTTTAAAATACATTTTTAGTTCTGCTTAATAACATCTTGTTTTAGCACATCTGATTGTTTATAGATATTTTTTTTTGAGGCTGATGGTCAGATATATAGCTGTATTTTCTAGAATATTTTCAAGAAGAACGTGAAATTTTTCTACGCTTCTGCTGTAATTCCACCATAGTATGTTTCTGCTTTGGAGTTAAACACTGTCTTGTCCTCTCTCACTTCTGAAGTGTGTAGGCTTATGCCTTGGAAGAAGTAAAAATGGTTTGTTCTCTGAAAATACATGGAAAACAAAACCAGAAGATGGTGGCACTTTGGAATGTCTGAACAACTAAATAGAGGAAATTAATTTTTGTACCTCAGGACTTGTGTGTGGTAGTCAGTAATTTCGTGGTGACACTGATACTACTATTTAGTGGATGAAGACTGGTTCACAGCTGTGTTCTTAATCCTGGCAGCTGATGCGTTTTCCAGTCCCTTTTTGTCTGTTGTGCCCATGTTGTGGAGTTTGCTGCCTCTGAAGCAGTAACGTCTGTCTGAGACTTAAATGTGCTAAAGCAGCCTCCTCAAGTTCAAAAGCAATCTACGAATAAGCTTGTCAGCTTTCCTCAGTGCTGAGGTTCCAGTGGTTTAAATTCTGGATTCTGAAGCGCTGTAAAACTTGTGCAGCTGATGTTGCAGAGGAATGAACGTCGTAGGGGCGCATCTACTGCGTTGCTTACTTTCATGCCCAGGAGATGAGAAATTTCACTAGTGATTTGGGGGGAGGGAGGAGGGAGCACAATAGACATTTTTCTCATTGGTGTTATAACATGCAATGTTTCCTTCTGTTCATGTGTTAAACTTTTTTTTCCCTCCTTGTAGACTGACAGAAATGTGACAGTTGTCTTGCTCAGTGAAATAGTATGGGAACTGTTCCGTCCCAATACTGGATGCTTCGAGCCATTCACCTTGTATTTTCCTGATTACAGCATAGGTAATCTAATTCTTTAATTTGCTTTCTGGAGATTAAATAATACTTTCTTTTAAAGAAACATGCATTTTTTTGCCATGTTTACCATTATGCCTTTTACAGAATCCGAAATAAGTAATAGCTGCTGGAATGTAGAAATCTGTATTCACACAAAGTTTAAAACACTCATCTTTCTTCTCTTGCCAAAACATCTAAAAATAACATTTCAGTTCCATTATACTTTCTAGTTCTTTCCATCAGTGTGATTTTTTTTGATAATTTGTTTTCTTAGTGAAAATTATTTTTCCGCTTGTAAAATGTGTTCAGTTTATTAAATTAGTTTTAGATAAGCAAAACTTACTTATGTTTGAACAGGACACCTGCAGAAGATCTTGTGTCAGAATCATCCCCCAGAATATTCTGCGGATTTCTATGCTGCATATATCAATATTTTGCTTGGTGTCTTCTACATGGTCTGTAGGGACCTGAAAGAACTTCAGCATCTGGTGAGATCCTTTTAAGTTTTTTTTGTTGGTATTCCAGACAAGCTATGAGAAATCTAGTTTTATTGTTGAATATGGACAAAGAGAAAATGTGTTAGCTCAAAAGTCAGTTTTTCTAAAGACCCATGACAAAGGTTGCAATTGTTCTGGTGGCTGTAAAGGGTTTCCTGTGCTACATAGTGCTCCAGTCAGGGAGGCAATAAAAGCTGCACTAAGGAGATATCAGTCTGTATATGATTCATTCAGCTTGGAAATTCTCTTGGTGTGTGGGTTTTTTGTTGTTATTTTGTGGGGTTTTTCTTTTTTTTCTTTTTTTTTTTTTTTGCTCAAGCCATTCCACAGTATCAGAGACCGAGAGGACTAGAATAAATGTTTTCCCCTATTGAGATAAGAGGATAAATCTGATAAAACTCTTTATGGCTACTGTAAGTATAGCAGAAGCAATTGTTGCGACCGCAGCAGTTTTTGAAGAGCAGCTCCATTACAGACTCGGTTAGTAGGGTGTTTTTTAGTAACAGTTATAATTTTACTGTTTCAAGGAATGGTAGCTCTCACTGTGCTTTTTTACTCTTCAGATTCTTTTTGTACATCGTTACGTAGATTTGCACTTCGCACACCTACTTGCTTTTTCAGACTTCTGTAACACCTAATAGACTCTTGCATTTGTTTCCTGGACTATTCAGTAGAACAGCAGACAGCTGCTTTCAATATGTGAAGGAATAACTTCAAGTAAATGGTTTTAGATGCCCGTTACTTGTCCAACCACAAGCTTTATGGTTTCCTATGTTTATTAAATGTAACTTGCCACCCAATGTTCTTTATACTTCAACATTATGGGAAATTTAACTTGAAATTTGAAACAATTTCCTATATCATTTAGCAGCGTAAAATTTCCCCTTGATGTGCTTCCTACAGAGGATTTCAAGGTACCCAAGCTACTGAGTCAGAGCAGCAACAACAAGCCAGAGCTGTTACACAATTTTAAAGAAACTTAGCATATTAATTTGAATAAAGGTCTAGAGAAGTTAGGATTAGCAGGAATATTTTCATCATTGTTCTGTTGGAATTAAAAATAGGTAAGTCAAATGGTCTTGCAAAACAGGAATGCTTGAGGGAACAAAATTATGTTGAAGATATTTGGTAAAAGTTGTTTTAGCCAGATATCAGTTGAAGAAAGCGATAGCAAACAAACAGTTAAAAAAAAAATAAAAATTAAACACACACTTTGGTGACCTTTGTGTAGGAAAAGTTGAAGAGCAGTGCCAGGTATTAGCTCAGGTGATTGTTTAAATAAATTTAAGTGCAACATACTTATATAATTATAATATACAGTACTTGTATAATTACATTATAAGTGCATAATTACATAAGTACAATGAAATTTTTCTCATGGGGAGAACGTGATGGAATTTTTAACCACTGCCAACTGTACAGTTTTATGACCAATGAACAAGTTGTGCCAATGAGTTGATCTGAACGTTCTGCCTGCATTTCCAGCAGGAAAACATGTCTAAACTTCAGCTGAACTTATGTATCAAGTACAAAGGCTTTATAATTAGGTGAGATTAGCTTCTGTTTGTCTCTCCTTGAGCACAGACGCAGCTCTGGCAAGGCCAGCAGCAGCGCCGCTGGTGTAGTGGTATCATGCAAGACTCCCATTCTTGCGACCCGGGTTCAATTCCCGGGCGGCGCAGGAAGCTTTTTCCCTTGAGGGAAGCATGGATTCACCAAGGGGAAGTCTAATTGTCATATTGTTTTCCCAGGCTTCAGTAAGGCCTTTTATACTGTCCCCCACGAGACCCTCATAGACGAGGTGTGGGATGTGTTGCCTGGATGAGCAGACAGTGAGGTGGATCAAAAAACGGCAGAGTGGCCGGGTATGGAGTGTGGGGGAATAGGTGGTGCAAAGTCTTGTTGGAGGCACCCAGGCATCAATACAGGGTCCAGCCCCGTTTTACATCTTCATTAATGGTCAAGATGATGGGGCAGAGATTGCTGTCAGCAAGCTTGCAGGTGACCCAAAGTTGGGGAGGACTGGCTGATTTCACCAGAGGGTTGTGCTGCAGAGGGACCTGGATAGGCTGGAGAGATGGACTGGCAGGAACCTCACAAAGTTCAGCAAGGAGAAGTGCAGAGTCTTGCACCTGTGAAGGAACAACGCCATGCACCAGTACATGCTGGGGGCTGCCCAGCTGGAAAACAGGTCTGTAGAAAAGGAGATGGAGGTCCTGGTAGACACCGAGCTGAACAAGAGTCAGCAATGTCATTGCTGCTCTGAAGACAAAGAGTATCCTGGGCTGCATGAGGCAAAGTATTGGTAGTGGGTTGAGAAGGGTGATCCTTTCCCTCTACTCAGTGTTGGTGAGGTCTCACCTGAAGTGCTGTGTCTAGTTCTGGGCCTCCCCAGAGAGACCTGAAGCTACTGGAGAGAAGCCTAACCAAGGGCCATGAAGATGATGAAGGGACTGGAGCACCTCTCCTGTGAGGGAAGCTGAGGGAGCTGGGGGCTGCTCAGCCTACAGCAGAGGAGGCTCCAGGGTCCCATCAACGTCCATCGGTGGCTGCAGGGAAGGTGCAGAGCGGAGGGAGCCAGCCTCAGGGCGGTAGCGTGGCCGAGCGGTCTAAGGCGCTGGATTAAGGCTCCAGTCTCTTCGGGGGCGTGGGTTCGAATCCCACCGCTGCCAGCAGCTCCTTTTAGGGAGCAGTCATCTTGAATGTAATCCCACAGCATCTGCCGGACCACGGGGAGATCAGGCCTAGTCAGCATGGGCTCAAAACTGTGCAGAGGAAAAGGCTCTGGGGGTGCTGATTGATACTCACCTGAATGGTAGCCAAGAAGGCCAACAGCATCCTGGCTTGTGTCAGGAATAGTTTGGCCGGCAGGAGCAGGGAGGAGGTGATCACCCCCTGCACTTTGCTCTGGTGAGGCAGCACCTCAAGTACTGTGTTCAGCTTTGGGCCCCTCGCTACAAGGAGGACATCGAGGTGCTGGAGCATGTCCAGAGAAGGGCTCCGAAGCTGGTGAGGGGTCTGGAGCACAAGCAGCTGAGGGCACTGGGGTTGTTGTGTCTGGAGCAGAGGAGGCTCAGGGCAGACCTCATTGCTCTGTGCAACTACCTGAAAGGAGAAGGTGTGGGGAGCTGGGGGTCGGCCTCTTCTCACAGATAGCGATAGGACTAGAGGGAATGGCCTCAAGTTGCACCAGGGGAGGTTCAGGTTGGAAATGAGGAGACATTTCTTCTCAGAAAGAGCAGTCAGGCACTGGGACGGGTTGCCCAGGGAGGTGGTGGAGTCACCGTCCCTGGGGGTGTTCAAGGAAAGGTTGGACGTGGTGCTTAGGGACAGGGTGATGATTATTTTCAGTGCCAGGACAAGAGGCAGTTGGCACAAACTGGAACACAGGAGGTGCTGCCTGAACGCAAGGCAGGACTTCTTCATTGTGCAGGTGACTGAGCACTGGCACCGGCTGCCCACAGAGGCTGTGGGGTCTTCTCCTTGGAGACCTTCAGAAGCCACCTGGTCATAGTCCTGGGCAGCCTGCTCTGGGTGTCCCTGCTTGGGCAGGGGTTGGGGCAGCTGGCCTCCAGAGCGCCCTGCCAGCCTCAGCCGCTCTGGTATTCTGTAGACATACACTTGAGTTGCTCAGCTTATCAGAATAATTTCTTTGCTTCAGGTGTATTGTTCATGTGTAATACTAAAGTTATGAAAAGATTTGTGTAATTGGACCCTAAATTCTTTTTGTGCATGACAAGTGTTTTCTGCAGAGCACAATGGCAGGCAAATACAAGTATCTTAGGAATGACTCCGTAGTGCCTAATACAAACCTTAAGTGTGTGTGTTGTTATGCATGATTAATAGTACATTAAGAAATTAGATTAAATTTATCTGTGGAAGTTACTGTCTTGAGTCTTCTCTATGATACCGCAGAGATTTAATAAGATGCGGTAGGACAAAAGGAGAATGAATCGTGAGGATTGTTATTTTACAGTATTCTGTGTATTCTTTACTTAACTGTTAAAGAAAAGATCTAGATTAAATCATTGTCAAAGATCCCGCAATCTTGTTTTAGGCAAAAAGAGTTGGTTTGAATATGGAATGTGTTAGGGTTTTTATATATCATTCCTTTTAGTTTCTTTTAACTACATGTTGCTTATTTCTGAACACGCTGAACTACTGTAATCTGAAAATGGGTGGTTGAAGGAAGTGTAAAAAAGAAAACCACAAAACTGCTTTTTATTCCATTTATGTTTAATTATTATTAAAAAAATATATATAAAATTATAGCCCTTGAGGACAGTAAACAGATTTTGCTGCCGTCCAAGCTGAGTAACCTAGGATAGATTACTTCTGTTTATATTTAACCTACAGGAATGTTGTGGCATTTAGGAGTAGAATGTTTGGAATTAAAACACTGTAATTATTGACTGAAAAAAAATCATCAGTTTTGTAAACCAGTGAATTATGCTGTGTGCTTATTCTTGTAGCTAGATCAAATGTGTAGTACTGTCTTAATATGTTGTACTTTGTATTTTCTGTAGGCAGCACTCAATTTTTCAAAATACTGTGAACCAGTGGTCAGAGGAGAAGGTAAGCTGCTGTCCTTAATTTGAGCAGTTGTATAAAAGTGCAGGTGCCCTCCTGTTGGCTTAGTGAAAGACTTTGCTTTGATCCTCGTTTTGTTCACTTGTTCTGGTTACAACAGCATCGCTTCTGCCAGTTGCACCAAGTAGACAGCATTTGCAGTAGAAAGCAGGGGAAAGTTTTTGGTGGTGGTGTTTTAAGGAAACAAGAAGGAAGTACTGTGAAAACTTGCTTCTCCCGTAAAATTTCTCCTCACTCAAGCACCAGTACTTCCGCAGAGTAGTGAGATAAGTCATTTCTCTGTCAAGGCTAAGAGGTGAAAATGAGAGCAGAAGGTCTATCAAACTGTCCCAGGGTATCTCAGAACAACCACAGAGAACCAGCAGTTTGTGCATGCAAATGCATGATGCTGCTGCATAATTGTAATACAGCATTTTAGAGTCAGGGTGTTAGACATTTAACAGAGTTGATTTTTGCTTGGTGCAGCAAACGAACGTGATACCCGCAAACTCTGGAAAAATATTGAACCTCATTTGAAGAAGGCAATGCAGACAGTTTACCTCCGGGAAATATCCAGGTAACTTTCTGTGGTTTCTCTTGTTGTTTTTGATTTTAGCAAGATCCCTCCCTAAATATTTACTATGTCTCAATTATATTTCATGGGTAGTGTTTCTTTTGCTCTTTAACATTCATTTCTTTTTTGGCACATAATGTTATAAATAAGATCTCTCAGGAGGAAGCTTTTAAGTAAAACAGTATTTGTAGCATATAAAATACATAGTAAATAAACAAGTAGAAAAGGGGTTGTGGGTTTTCTTTTCACTGGTGGTAATGGAAACAGATCAGTTTTATCATGGGTGGAGAACTGTCAAGCATGGGAATCCATCACCAGAAATTACAGTCACAATTACTGGTATTTATCTTTAACACTGGTGTTTTTTAGCTTTGTGTACTAATCGGGTTTGTATGATTGCTGTGCTTTCAGACCCTTGTTTTTTTTTGTCCAAGGGCAAAATTCTCCTTCTATGGAATTACCCCTTCTGACAGCATTAAAAGTCAGAGTACTGCTAATGGACTGAACTTCTGCTGGCTCTGGATTCCTTTGTTTACTTTTTAATTTGCCGGAGTGCTAGGAAAAGGATGGCGCTGTTCATTTTTAAATGACAGCTGTTAGCTCAGATTTAATATCTTCTCTGTGCTTCAGATTTGTGATTCTGATGTTATACCATGGAAGTAGAGAAATTCAGTGGTGCTTGACTTCTTTATACCGATACAAACATAATTTCTTCATGTCGCTGAGGCCATGGAGTATTCTGGTAACTGAACCTGGATGAGTAGTAGAAGGCTTTGCTAAATGTCCTGGAAAAGTGATCGTTCCTTCAAAAAGAGAATTGGTTTTCCCCCACATAAGCTAGACTTAGCTGCACAATGAGGCGTTATTCTGTTTGCCTCAAATGTGTATTTGTACTCAATATTGGTGTTTGTTATACAGTCAGCTCAGGATCTTCCCAACTTTTTATATTCTGTGATTGTCTAATCTAATGATAATGTAATGTAACACTAAGATATAGCTTATGAATTGCTTCCAAATAACTAGTTTTCCCTCTTTACTGTTTTCTTTGATTATTTTTGAGCTTTACCATTTTTTTTATTGTAGCTTTCAGCTTTTTTGCATAATAGTTCTAGGATTTACTTCTGTGTATCTGTAAATGCTTGAGGAATTAAAATAACCATATTAATTTGTCTGGCTAAAGAACTATAATTACTCTGGGGGTTTCTTTTAGTTTTAAGTTATGGAAGTATAACTGTTATAGCTTCTTTTCTGCCTGAACCAAGATGAAAACGAAACTTTTTTCTACCTATGAGGTAGACAGTGGATGAAATACTGGGTTAATAATTTGATTGAACATTCATTCAATTTGGGTGTTACATCAGCTCTCATTAAACTGTTTTCATAAGTTTTATGGTTTATGGATGGTAAACCTGAATATGTGATAAGTAAATCAGAGACAGGATTTCAGCTGAGGGACTGTTCATGAAGATCTTTAAAAATCAGTGGTGCTTTAAAAAAAAGTATTTGTATTAAACTAAGTGATAATCTAAAATCATGACATTTCTAATGATGTTGTTCTTTAGGGGAAGTTTTAAAGTGAAAATCTTTGCTATTTAGCAAAACACCAAACTACTTATAGTTCTTTTTCACTGACAAAATGTTCATCTTGATTTCACCAAAGCTATTCAGTGAAGAATAAATACCGCTTTCTTTTTTACGTAGACTTCAAAATTCCATTATGAAGTAATTGCAATATTGTTCTCATTAGGATAGACACAGTTAATACAAAAAAAAAAATCAAAGTTATCAGCATTTTTACTTTTACTTGAAATGTTATTGGTAGTTGGATGGAAATGAATTGATAATTAGGTTGTACTCAGTTTTAGTTTTATGCCTTAATATAGCATTATTTTCTGTATTTTTCATTATTGAAACATGCAATATGGTGAGACTTGATATTTTTAATTATTCTTACTATATCCTAGTCAGAGTCATGAAGTTAAAACACCTGTTTGCTATATGTTTATTTTGCACCAAAGGAGGGTTTTACATGGGAGTAATAAATACTTCTTTATATACTTCCACTATCTGTCTTTTAGCTCACAGTGGGAGCGCTTACAGCGTGATGAAGGAGAAGCCGGGCAGTTGAAAGGTAACTTACAACTAACCACATACAGTAACTCTGCAGAGGCTTGTAATGTAAAATGTATACTGCTACTTGTATACTGCTACTATTGATTTGGTAACTGTTACTTGATAATACGTGAAAGGAATTAATGTGGACAAGGATACCTAGTATTCACTTACAGTTCAGGGATATTATGTTTTTTTTGTTTTGTTTTGTTTTTTTGTTTTTTTTTTGAGAAGGCCTTCTAGAAAAGACTGCTACTATTTTTTTTTTCTGTGGCAAATATCCTAGGAGTAATCTTTACTAAGGTCCTTTGGGGGTAAAATCAAGTTTCATTTCTCCATGTAACAATGGATGAGGAACGGGCTGATCCCTGACCCAAACCTCTGTGTTCCAACTGGCAGAATTGTCTGTGGGAGCAAGTCAATATTATACCTGTGGTGTTTTGTTTTGCTTCTTATTATTCAAATGGTTTACCTCATTCCTAAACAAAATAGGTGTCTATGCCCTTATTTCTTGATAAAGAGAAATATCAGGATTACAAATTTTCTTTCCTGTTCTTTCCTTGCAGGAGTACAGTTTTGTGGATTTTATACTTTGCAAGGGGCTAAAAGTCTAATTTTAATATTTGTTAGTGTTCATTTACGGTTTAGGAAGAAATACTAAAACATTTTCCTGGTGATATCAGTTGGTCATGGTCTTCTGATCAGTTCTTAGTCTGGGGACACTTCCATATTATCCCTCATGACAAATAATTTCTTCTTTAGGTTGAAATAAAATAGCCAGTTTTTAAAGTTATCTGTAATATAATTGCAATCATCAGACTGTTTCCTATATTTGCTTTATAATCGGTATTTTTTCTACATTGTTGACCAAAGGAGTTTGATTCAAAGTGTTCTTACTGAATTCCTCTTTCCATGCCCAGATGGCCATGAAATACTTTTGCACTTGACAAACCCAGAAAAGGGGACTTTATTCAAAACACATTTTTGGTGAACTTTATGCATATGTAGTAGAAAAATAGATTGTTGATAAACAGCATTTGATAATAACATGCTTAAAAATAAATCAAATGAATTTTGCCGTGGATGTAATTAAGCAAATAGATCAGTGCATGATGCAATGGTGACAGATCAGAAGTAGAAACATGCGTCTGTATTAAGCTGAATCGTCTGTATGTAATTTTTTTATTTGGTGTTCCATTATATAATTAACATGCAATACAAAACAATCTCATGAGTGTGAATTAGAGCTAAAACTGCTTTCCTTTTGTGACTACCTGAAAGGAAATTATTACTAGCTATTACGCAGGGTGCTTCTCATCACACTGAGGGCTCTGAATCTTAACTTTTAAACATCTTTAATTCCTTGATCTTTATTTGCTGATGTTTGTGGATTAAAGCGTAGAGGTACTAGCACTTTACAGAACAAGAAACAATTGAAGTGAAAACTTGTAAGAGAAGAGGGCACGAGAGAGATCCTTTAGTTGTTTCCATAGTTAGACAACTCATGAAGTAATGTGGTTTGATCATCCTGCATGAGCTGGGTGAAAGAAACAACTATGGTGATAAGGGTGGGGTAGGTAAAGGAAAAATTACAAAGTGAATTAAAACAAGGGAAGGGCAGTAGACTGTATAGTACTGTGCTTGTAACACGTGAGATTTTTATATTAGTGAAATATAGATGTAGCACACTAGTTCAGCTGGATCAAGTTTGAAACTGTAAGAACATTTTCCTTTTTGTAGGAAATGAAACAGTGGCTAGAAACTGTAGGATGCTGAACTGTTGCTTAGAAATGCGGCACTGGTTTGTTCTCCGTCATGAAAGCCGGGGTCCTTGCTGAGCTGTGTCTGGCAGTCTGGAACAGTCTTGGTAAAAGGCTTTGCAATTGTATTTAGATATGTCTATTCATCTGCCCTGCTTGCTGTTAAAGTTACCTTAAATGAAAGTATCCTAGAGATTTTTTTAGGGAGATGGCACTTCAGTGGTTTTTGAATTGCTGATCCTTAGATACAGCTTCTGGGAAAGGTCCATAAGGAGTTAAGAATGTGCATTGTGTTTAGTGTCATGCCACCACTCCTTGCCCTTCACTGACTTTTATCTCTGGTAACAAGTTTGTCCGAAGAAGCTGTACTCATGAGTGTGAGTACTCATACAGGAGTAGAGCTGGAGGGAAGGAAGAGAACGTAGAGTCTGCATTATTGAAACAGGAGAATATAAACCAGTATAATTTGAAGTCTGTAGAGGTTTATGCGGGGCTAAAACTTGCTCTTGATTGTTTATTTTGTAGGACTTTCTGCACATGCCCATGTGGAACTTCCTTATTACTCCAAATTTCTTCTAATCGCTGCTTACCTTGCCTCCTACAATCCTGTTAGGACAGATAAGAGGTTCTTTCTTAAGGTAATGGATTTTTTTTCAGTGCTGTATATTGGATTCCTTTGTAGAGGTTCTCCTGGTTTAAAATTCTTTAACTGTTCATTTTGAGCTATCTTTCTGTGTGTGGTTCATCAAAAGTTTTTTGGTGGATCACATCATTGTTGGTAACGATCACTTAGTCACTAATAACGCTTTAAGGACAAGCTTCCTCTTTATCGCAAAGCATGTGTAACACCGACACAGCACAAGTGTTGTGCTTTGTGTTTGTAAGCTGATACAGCTCATGGGCCAAACCTCATTTTCTGTTAATAAATAAAGAAATAAAAATTGCCGTTTGACAAAACACAGGCAGGAAGATGTATCTCAGAAAAGTGAGCAGTTGCGGTTTTTATGCATTTTTACCAACTGCAAGGTTTTTGGCATTATTACAGCATATATCAGTACGTGTTTAAATATAAATATATGGTATTCATGGCAAATGGGGTGAGTGAATAAATTTTTTTTAAGGATATGCTTTTTTTCTCTCTTGAAGAAAACTTGTAAATACATGTTTTGAAGTTTACTGCAGTTCCTAGTGATGGTATACTAGTACATTATTAGTTTAAATAAATTTCATGTTTCTGGTCTGATCGTACAGTGAAAGCTGTAGGTGTTTCACTTTTCTGTCTGGTCCTTCCTCTAGAAGGGCGGAGGATTACTTGTAATAAGTGCTGATTGACAAATTTTCTTTATGGGAAACTTTTGTTCTTCTTACCAAGAAACTGCTTGGTAAGAAGAACAAGAAATTTCTTTGCTAAACAAATGGTTTTGGCCAGATTTTTCCGCATCAGTCTTGGAACTCAAACAGGAAAGCCTACAAGTTAAGTAAAGCATGTTATCAAAAGTGCTACATCTTGCTTGCTTGTGTTCACTGAACAACATTCTCAGTTTAATTTGTTTCCCATCTCCTTTTTTAGCATCTCTGAAGTTGGTTTCCACTCTTGCAAATGAACGCTCCTGAACTTATGTACATTTGTGTACAGCAAATGCAACATGAACTTTTAGTTTTTGAAGTGGGGACTGTGTAGGCATTTCAATCACTGATACTAAGTATTTTTTCCCAAGAATTGGTAAAACAGGAGAAGTGACCGTTCCTGCCACATGTATCATCTGATAGCAATTAGCACTTCATCAGGTGCTGAGGCAAAGTTCAGAAATAGCTGCATCTCAAAGTGCAACAAATAACACTTCAGGGGAAGTCTTCAAGTTGAGTGTTCTTGAGTCATGCAGGCTGTGAAAATAGAATAGGGTTTTGTGTCAGGGTTGTAATGAGATTGCAAGTAGATTACAGAAACATATCTTCTGGAGTAGTTAATTAAGGACTGCCAGAAAGCAAAAGGGATGCAAACAAAACGATGGTCATTGAGCTGCTAACCTGCTCTGCTTGTATAGGTGCTAGGGTATAGGGCAGCTAAAGACAGAGTTATGATTTGTTGCGGTCTGGAATAATAACAGCCTGATAAAGCAATGAAGTAGTAATTGGCAGTGATGGCATTAGTATTGTGAAGATTCAAAAGCTGTGTGCAGATTAAATGAAAAGTAACTTGTTTTTAAAATATCATTTAAACCAAAAAAAAAAAAAAAAGCAATCTGTACAGATAATTTTATCGATTTAGTAGAAAACAAGACTAAAAATTAACTGAAAATCAGCTCTGAGTTTCATGTTTTGTTGTGCTTGCACAGAAACAGGGTACCTGCTCAGCTGTTTTGAAACACCTGTGGTATAACTTAAGTGCACTGTATGGACATCCCAGCATAACCTTTAAAATGAATGAATAGTATGATGTGATCCGTCGCTAGCATGCCATGTAACCTCAGGCTTGATCACTTTTCTCTCTGACATCTCTCTGTTATCACAGCAGCCCTTTTCAAAGGCGTGATAAAAATTACCCTTTTTTTTATAAGCAAAATGTGGTACGTATTAGCTGGATGAGCCAATATTTTTTCTTGACATGAATGAGTGCTGAGGTCTATAAATACAAAGTACGAGATTTTAAACACTAAAATGGAAAAAAAAAAAAAAAGGTTTTGGAGACATCTTTTCCCTGATTCATTGGGTATTCTAATAAGATACGCTTATTAATATTTATCAAGGTAATAAATAAGACTAGTAGATAAACTTCTCAGGTGATATTTGGGAAATAGTGCTTAAATATGTTAAAGAATACTATATCTGCAAGTCTCCACTAACTTTACAATGTTTATCCATGTCATTCTTTATTGCCCTGTTTCTCTCATTTTTTTACCCATCCATTTATAACATCTTGTTTACTATAATTGTCCTCACTTTGCTCTCACATTTCATCCAAGAATGCTTCGTATTATCTTTGTGCAGCCTTTCCTTTAAGGATGCTCCTTTTAAATTATGTTTTCTGATTCTTTTTTTCCCTCTGTTATGTTTCCTGTTTGTCCTTTTGCTTCTCCGCCTTGAACTCTCCTTGTATTGTATCAATTTACTTCCTGGTTGTCATTCTGCTAGCTTGCATGCCATCTGAATTCTAAAATGGAGGAAATAAAAGATGAAAATTCAAATGAATGTATTTTAAAAATGAAGTGACCAATGAAAAGGCCATCATTTAAACTTTCTTTGAAAGAGAAAAATGAAAAATTTGCCTTTTCATGAGATGATTAAGGGCTGGAGGAGGGAGGTTGCATATAAAGTAACATTAAAAACAAATTTTCACTTCCCCTTCTCACCAGTCCTAGGTTAGATCAGAAAAAAAAAATGCATTTCACCAACAGACATTAGTGTCTTGTTTTTGTACCACCTGGGGACATGATGAAGCAAATTGTAAGGCAAGTGTGATTATTTTTTTTTTTTAGGGCTTCTGGTAAGAAGGATTACTAAGTAACACAAGAGAGGTGTAATACAGAAGCCGAACCAGACTAGCATGCTACCATATGCAGTGCACAATTTTTTGTTTACTCTTTTGATTCTGTCATGGCTGTAGAAGAAGCAGCAAATAATCTGCATATCATATTTGCTCTCTTTTTTTTTTTTACAGCATCATGGGAAAATTAAGAAGACCAACTTTATGAAGAAACACGAAAAGGTATATATCTTATCTATCTATGCTGAGCTTGGGAACAAAGATTTTCTTTCTGCTGTACTGCTGCTTTTATATCTTGCTTTACCTCATATCCTTTACTGTAGGAACAAGTGTTGCATAACATAACTTAGAGGTGCATTTGTTTTATATGATATAAATTTCTGTACAATGCACACGTTTTTATTTCATTGGTATCTACTGGACCATAAATTTGTCCTCCATGGTTTAGTGTGTAACTAAATGTTCTCATAAAGCTATTTAAAGGGCATTATATGTGGAGGAGCCAGGTATCAGAATTGCTCTTGAGGATATTAGAGTAATTGATGATTAGCAGTTTTGAAAATCAAGTTACTTTAATTCCTAGTGATGCAGTAAGACAGAAGGGCTTAAATCTGTGTGTTGAAGCTTGGGGACTTCGCACTCGTGTCTGTTGTTTAGGCAGAAAGAATCAAATGACCAAAGAAGTCATTATCCCTTCAGGCTATTAACTAAACTTTTCTTGTAGTTAATTACTGTACTTAAATCAATGATGTTTAGTTATTTAGTTGAGCTGCACCAGTCTTTACTGAGAGAGCCATGACGTACTAGGAAAGCAAGTACCCGTATGTGTATTTATAAACATAATATAAAAAAGTCAAACTTGAACACTTAAAACATGTTGGTTTTGGACAAACCCCCCAAATCAAGAGCAGTGCAGACAGCACTGAATTGGTGCAGAAGCTATCATTACATCCTTTTCTTCTCTATGCTATGTGGAGTTTGGGTGAAAAATTTCAAACTTTCTTAGCTTAATAATCCCATGTTTCTGAAGCTGCCTGTAGCCTCTTTCTGCCCCTGTGGGAGACCAGAGTCCTTGGCTATCCAAAGACTTTTTTATTTTTAAGTTTTCCCATTTCTGTAGAGGTGCAATTTACACATGTGAAAGCATGAGTTGAAATAAAACTAAACCATTTGTTGCACCTCTGTGTAGATAGTTATGTATATTTAAGAATTCTTAAGTCTTTGAATACCCATCTTGCATGTGTAGACCTCGTGTGTCTTTTCTCTGGCACGTTGACTCCAGAGGACTTTTAGAGCGTTTAATTAGTTTAAGGACTATTATCTTCTTGAAATACAACCACATCTTAATTAGTTGATAAATCACTTTCAGGAGAGGGGTAGGAGGAATAATTACTGTATCTTAGACCAAGATGTTCTTCCTGCAGCCTCTGCAGGGAAAGTGTTTTTTTTATTCTCTCTCAGCAACAGGATTTCTTGGATGCTGAGATGGTAACAACTAGGGAGATGGAGACAGCTAGGAATTCAAAAGAAAGGGGAAAATAGAGTTTTACTGAAGGAATACTGAGGTCATGATCACCTTAACTGTAACGTAGAGCTTGTTCTCTTGTGTATTTGTTTATTAAATGCACCTTAACTGTACTGTAGAGCTTGTTCTCTTGTATAATTGTTTAAATGCACTTGTATCTGAATTTACTTCTTAGCGCTCAGAAGCGCTTGCATTAATGACGAATTGTTTTTCGTTTTAATAATGTTCCTGCAGCATCAGAACATGCAGACACAGTCTGTGCCCTGTAGTCTATTTACATTCTCATGTAAACCTGAGGAAAGAAAGGTAAATGAGGGTAACTGACAGGATCATATAGTTATATAAACAAAATTAAGTCAAAAAGATCAGATAGATTTCAAAGATGGCAGATAATCTAATTCTTGCACCTCTTGTATTTAAAAATTATTATTACTTTGAAGAGAATTATAACTTTGTAATCCCAGTAAATCAAATATACTTAGAAAATATCTGTTGAGTTGACTCTGTTACATTAAACTTAATTAAACTGCATTAATGTGCAAGAAACAGGAATGTGTCGTAGGGATTAACCAACAGGACAGAACTTGGTGGCATTTCAAGAGGACTTGGAGAGCACTGGTTCTGTTTGTGTCTCTTTGTAGTTGACAGGTAAGGACCCTTTCACCATAACAGTTGATGGTAGAAAATGTAACTAGGTCAGAGGACAGTCTGGTTTTGAAAAATTTTGAGACATTGTACCTGTGATAGTGGAGAACAGGATTGCAGGTCCCACAGGGATCTTCTAGACCTATGTTCCTTTTACTGCCCTTTAACTTTTATAAATATTGGACGGAGACACAGTCACACAGATGTGTAATCTTGTATATTTTGGTACTATGACTTTGCAGTGAAGGAAATTGAAATGCATGGATAAAGAATTACAGATGCAGTGCTACAAGTAAATGCTCATTTGCTTGTATCTGTCACACCAGCTGTGTGTGCTTACAGACTTTTGCTCAGATAAACTTGTCTAAAGTCAGGTTTACAGATTAAATTCACCGAACTCCAGGTGGGTGCTGCACCTAAGCTATCCCTCCATAGACAGTGCAGGGCAAGTCGATGTGGGCAGTGGAGTGTAGGTGTGATTCGTCTCATGCTAAAGTGGGTTCTATGTTCAGTCAGATGAATGGCACCATAAACTATATTGATTAGATTTCTACCGGTTATAGTAGGAGCTTAGGAAACTAGTTTGGCTGTACATATGTACTTGTCAGGAAGCTAACATTAAATGAAATAAATCCTTCATTAAAAGTTTATGTACAGCCAGACTGAAAATCTTTCTTGATTCTTAACTCTTTGTTCAGTCTAGAGGCCGTACTTTCTGATTAGAAAAAGTAAATCTTGTGAATTCCCCACGAGGGGAAAAAATACCTTTCCCTTGTTGCAGATAACAGCAGATTTTTATTTTATTTTTTTCAATGACTGGTATGTAACAATGGTTTTCCAGTTTAGTGACAGGTGAGAGATCTTCCTGTTGAAGCTACTTCTGCAGGACTATGCTTTTACAGATGTCAGTCTGGCAGATCAGATGTATTGGTGTTTTTTCTGTTGTCAAAGAATTTGTCTGTTGTCTATCTACCTTAACTTTAAACTAGAATTTGTTTTTTTTATCAGAATTTCTAGCTTACAACCTAAGATACTTGTATAACTTGTATTTTACGTATATAATATATATAAAATCATATATAATTCAGAAATACTTCCTGCAGAAAAGTGAGAAGTATAGTTCCGTTTTTAAGTACATGATAAAAAGGTAGAAAATCCAGCCAATTGAGGTTAAGGACTTTCACCTTTCTGTGCAGACAATTTAGTTTGGGTTAAGCTTTTACTTTTTAGGGAATACTTTTGATTCTCGTTCTTGTTCATGATATTTTGGAATATGAATATGTGGCTTGGAGTTGTAGATCTGTGAAAGGCTTAGTTCAGTTAAACAGTGGGAGCATGAAACTTCACAAGCACACAATGGTGGAATCTATGGGAAAGTCTTTTTAAACAACTAGGCAACTGTATTGCCAAAGATGAAAAGAAGAGAGGGCAAACAGAACTGATCAGATTTCATTGCTATAAAACTTCTTGGAGAGCTTTTCTGAACGTGGAAAGTATCTTTGCTGTGAAATGATACAAGGGTTCCCTTGGATTTTTGTAAGTACTAATTTATGCAGTAATTTATCTTAGCTCCTTGCAGAAGATTTTCACAAATCTAATCCTTCACTATGTTCTGTTTGGAGGAATTTCTGAACCATTCCTAATCTTACAGGAATTTGTTGCTGCCAAAGAATTCTAATGAAGTGTAACTTCTAGAAGAAACTTCTAATGAAGTGTAACTTCTAGAATTTTTATCTAACTCTGACTTTTCCAGAAGAAAGTTTCTTAAATCTGAAAATTCAAAAGATAATTGTGTCAAAGCAGAGAGCTGATAATGCTAAGAGCAAAAGTAACTGTATACAAAATGCAACTTCAGGAATTACTGCATGCTGATTGTGCTTGCTAGCTACTTGAAGAAGCGTACTCATTTTAATTATTGTATGTTTGACTTTTTCTTGTTGATATTGGAGAATATGTTTAGAAGCATAAGGGGAGGGGATTGTGCAGTTTGTAACTTCAACCATGCCTGCGTTC
The DNA here is from genome assembly GCF_040182565.1 of Anser cygnoides. NCBI lineage: Eukaryota > Metazoa > Chordata > Aves > Anseriformes > Anatidae > Anser > Anser cygnoides. The sequence continues at coordinate 13,944,752 of NC_089873.1, read as the reverse complement.
TGACTCTGGGTGCTGTGTTCAAGTGAATTGGTTTTATCTGTCTACATGGTTTCAAGTAAAGTTTTGGTGGTTTGTCTTACTGCTTTCTTTGTTAGCCCAGAGATAGCTTTGGGGACACCTCCTGGATTTTAAAAGCTAAAACATGTATCAGAGGTGCTTTTTTTTTGTTTTGTTGAAGCAATGGGTGGCTGTGTTTTCCTGATAACTAATGCCTTGGAAGTGCTGGTGGTGTATTTGAGGTGTCCTTTTCTAGAAGCAGATTTAAGCAAGCTATCGTTTGAAATTCCTCTTTAATCTTGGCTGCTTTGCCAGTAAGAATAAATCACCGCACACAACAAGAATGGAAGCTGAATGGCAAAGTGAAGAGAGTGAAAATGGCAGAGTGGAGAGAGGTGGATATACTCTGGGCACTCGCACTTAGCACTGTGTGGGCCACATCTAAAATTCTCTGTCCAGTTTTGCCCCCTCCAGTACAAGACACAAACTGGAGCAAGTTCAGGGCCTGGAGCATCCTCTCTGTGAGGAGAGGCTGAGGAAAGTACAGTTGTTCAAGTTGGAGAAGGGGGCTTGAAAAGTTGGAAAAGGGGACTTGAAAACAGCCTGCAAAATCATCCAGAAAATACAACGCAGCAGTGAATGGTGAGGGAGTGAGAAATATTTGGCATAACCTGAAAAAAGGGGTTTGTACTAGGTATAAGGAAAACATTTTTCTGTATGAGGACAGAATAAAATTCCCAAAATCACAGAAGAACTGAGGTGTACTGGCCCCTCGGTTCTATTCCAGCCTTTCTGCTCCAGCACGGTCACGTAGCACAGGTTGCTCGGGACCACGTTGAGTTGTTTGTAATATCCCCAAGGAAGGAGACTCCATGACCTGGTGGGCAACCTGTTGCGGTGCTTAACTCCCCTCAGGTTTTCCCCCGCTCCATTTAAATGTGATTTCCTGTATGTCAGTTTGTGCCATTTGGGGCTCTGCTTTATATTTTTACATGGTTTGCCATTATTCTTTGCCAGAAATCTGATGGTAGACTCCACTTGAGTTTAGAAAGCTAGTTCTCTAGGACTCTAGCAGTAGTAGAGACTTACCTAGGCAATTCATATAAAATCGTATAAATCCTGTTGAATTGTCTGTGCTGGGGCTTTGGACCAGATAACCACCACAGCTGCCTTCCAGCCTCAACCATTCTGTGATTCTGTAGATGAGTATGAATGGAGTGGAACTAAAGAAGAAATTCTTTATTCTGTATTTTCTCAGCACTGCTGCATGGTCTGTTGGTATAGATTAAAAGAAGTATCCCATGTGGCACAGAGAAAAAGCAAAACCAAGTTTTAAAACTTAGCCATTTTTTCTTTCGTGTAGATCCTGAATAATTTAATTAGGGTCTAGTAACATTTCTGTAAGAATTTGTGGTTGGTCCCATATGTGTTTACTTGGTCACTGACTCTTTTCAAAGCAGATTTTAAAATGAGTAAATATTTATGCTAAACTCTGCCCTCTGGCAGCAGAATGCCCCTGTCTGTTCCTTTAAGCAATGAGGTTTCTTTTCTTTACATCCCTGCACATACTTGCTATCAACACTGTTATTGTACTGACATGATTCTGAATCCATTAGGTTAAAAATCTGTGACTATTATTGATTTTTAGATAGGTTCTTACTTTTAGGAAATCTTAAATAACTTCAGTCTTCTGCCACTTCTTCTAGAGCAGAAGTTTACCAATGATTTCAGCATAGTATTCAGAGGAACAAGTGTATTTCCTGATCCTGCAGCTAATCTCACTCCCTTTAGAAGGAGCAGGCTTTAGGTGGTACATAGGGCAAGCAATTACCATGCCCTTGTGACTACACATTACTTTTCTTTACTGGAAGGAACTAAAGTAGAAGCTATGATTCAAACCCATGAAAATGAGATCGGACTTGATAGTGGAAAATCAGGTGAGCTCTGTTAAATTGGAAAAGACCTAATCTGTCAAGTACTGTATGTACTGTTCTAGACAACAAGTCTGTCTATCAGAGAAGCTTAATATGGCATTCAAGACGAGGAACTCTTGTTCTGCACTTGCTGCTTTTTCTGTAAAGTCATTTAACCAACGTTTCTTCGTTTTCTTTTTGACAAAACTATGATAATTAGTAGTAAAGCACCTCACGTACTATTATGCGTGATGTCAAATTAATGTAAAGTGTTCTATTTTGTTTTATAGCATGAGATTTTCTGATTTCCAGCTAGAGTTTATAAGAACCTTGTATAACTACCATCAAAACACAGAGAAACTAGTCTTTTCCTATCTCTTCAGCTAAAATGAGTCAAAGCGGATCAGGTGATTCTTCAGCAGAATATTTTCATTATATGGTTTTTCAAAATGCAAATGCTAGTAAAACATTTGTCTTCTGTAGAGAAAACACACAAGAACATACTTAAAAGATGTTTGGTTTTAGTTTTAGAATTTGCTGTTATGTACAGTTCTTTGTAGATGATTGTGTATTATAGACTCTAGGCAATAGAATAAACTTAAAGTATTACATTTTTTTCACTAGCTAGAAATTGTGAGCTTTTAAGAAGTCTTAGCACGTATTCCTGTTGATAAACTGAAGAAAATTTGCACCTTGAGAGTGCCGTAAAATCTAGTCTTTCCTCTTTAATCCTTAAATTGGACAAGGTAATTTAGTAGGACGAGTAAACCTATAAATCCAATGACAAGAAATTTGGCATCAGATCCTCTGGTAAAGCTCAAGAATGTTCCAATTTATTGTGCAGTTTGAACTCTTGCCATGTTAAATAGAGCCCTATGTCTGTATATTTATATTGATTGATAAACATATATTCAGTGTTTTCCATAATACATACAAAGACTCCTGTGAATTATAGTGCCTACCCAGAGACTGAAAAGATGTAGGAATAACATCTTGTGGTACTCCAGGAAGGATCTATTGGATTAAAAAATCTTGTTTATTTTGCAGACTAGCAATCACCTCCTTGGACCAAAGCCATTTCCTCTGGACAGATTGTTAGCGATATTGTATAGTATCGTGGACAACAGAGTTGCTCCAACCGCAAATATATTTTCCCAGGTGAGTACGTACATACTTGCTTTTATTTCCTTTATATGGTGTGGAATTTTGGAAGAGGTTTTGCGTTGGTGTGTGGAGGGTTTTTTTTTTTTTTTGAAGTCACCATTCTAATGAAATGCAATGAGAAAACATCATTATGTTGTAAAAGGCTGAGAGTAATACTTATCGGTATTAGTAGCTGTGAATATGAGGATTTTATCTGTGTAATGGTCTGAAACCTTCAAATAGCTAACATTTTTCTTGATCATGGAATATGATCTGTGTTGATTAGTTTGTTGGATTCTCATTGAAGTCTCTTAACGTACTTAACGTTATGTTTCAATTTAAGTATATAAATATTCACTCTCCTATGGACAGAATTAGTCACCTAATGCATGTTACAGAAGTGTAGTAGTCAAGAAAGAGCAGAGGGATGAGTAGGGTATTTGAAGGTGAAAGGTATTTGCTGTGATATACATATCTTCAGGGTGATATTTCTTTATTTGGACCAACTTCAACCCTCTTGCAGAGGAGAGCTGGTATCACATTTCACTAGATGGCAGTGTAACTATAGTGTTGAGTGAAATGAGGTAAAAACCTAGGGTTCTCTTTAATGCTCTAGGTTTATCAAGTGCGAGTACCAGTTCGGTATAAATAAAGATAGTTTCCTACTGTCAACTTGATTCTTAGATCTTTTGTGTCTGTTTTAGATCTCCCTTTCTATTGCTTTCTTGCTTTCCATTTGTGGTTAACTTTTATTTATAGAAATATTTTCTACCTCTGCTTGTTAAGCCTCAAATTTAACTAAGTATTACTTAAATCTGATGTCTGTTTTCATGTAAAATTCTGGGAAATATGTTCAAGATATCTAAATAAGTTTGCTACTATTTTAATCGTCAGTATTCACACACATTTAAGTTGGCAAAATTCATCTCCCATATTTGTATAATCAAGAAATACACGACCTAGTAAAGTATAGTACTGTATTTAAATAGTCAGTAGTATGTGAGTATCTGTTGTTAATAGGACTTAGGTGATGCAGTAGGCAGCTACATTTTCATGTAATGTTTTCTCTCACTCCTTTAGTTAAAGGTTATTAATGATCTAAGCCCTGCAAAGTTATTAGACATCAACCTCAAAATCTGTTAGTAAAAACATTTACTTTTCAGTTTCAAGGAGCGAATTTCAGTTTGGGTGCATGGTTTATGCAGGGAATGTGAAAGGAAACGATAACGACTGGGAACAATAAATAGTAAAATTTACATGCAGGATATTACCTGTAAGTTATCTCATTTTTGGCTGTCAAAACCATCTGAACGTGTTAGTGTTATTTTATGGTATATTTTCAAAATTAATATGTCTGTATATTTAACATGCAATCCGAATGAGAAAAGAAATGTCATTATTCTAACGCACAGTTAAACACTACAGGAGATGTGCAGTTTGTACATGGCGTGTAATTCCCTCTCCTGCCCCTGTACACATAATTGCAGAATGAAAATTTAAAATAAATGCTTCACGCTGACTTAGAGTGTACGCTAGATGGCAGTGTTATCAAAGAATAATTGTACGTCTTTATTCTTCTGGATATATGCAGATTAAACTGTGAAGATGTAATAGAAAGGTTGTATTAAACTGTAGCCAGGTTAGGGCAAACAAGTTGAAATTAAGTTTGTTTCTATCATAATAAAATATTATAGATTACTTGTTTTTTCTGTTCTAAAACCATTTTTTTGTGCTAAATTAATTAAAAATTCATAATGTCTAATGTCAAACAACATAGAGTAGAGTTTGAAATAGATTTCAGAAGTAGCTTAATGTAAGCATAATATTTAACAGCACTTTCTCGCATATTTGAAAACAATTTATTTTCCACTGATTTTTGCTGCTATTCTGTAAATATTTTCCAAATAATTTAAATATTTGAGTTGTATTATCCTTCCAGTAGCTATATATTTTGCTGTTATATACAAGATTTTCTTTTCTTGTTTCTGTATCAAATATGGAAATCATTCTTGAAATTGTACAGAAGTTTAAAATGTAAATCAAAAATTAGGCTTTTTAACTGATTCAGCTCTTTTTTGTGCTCTTTTTTGGAAACTAAAAGGCTGCACATAAACTAAATACTTACTAATTCTCCTCATGTACTGTCGGAAAATAGCATGCCTCGGCTTTTAAAGTTGATTTGCCATCTCAGTCAAGATTCAAGAAGGACTGGCAGCTGCTTTAAGATCTGCCGTGCTCCTAATTTCTTGACGTTTCTTAATCCTTCTTGTTTTTACATAATTTCTATTCATACAAAAATTCTGGTTATTAGCGTTTCAAAATGAAGCTTTCCTGCTAATAAGCAGTAAAAAAAAAAAAGTAATGCTAGGTTTTATTAAAAATGAAACATTTTTACTAAACAATTTCAACAGAAAATTTGAATCTTAATCTAACTTTTGCCTTTTAATGTTAATTAGTTGTTAAAACGGACTCATGCTTTTTTCAAAAAAAAGTTAAAGCATGGCTTAGGTTCGTTATCTTTGCAGTTGATATAAATATTTCCTGCTATAATTGGGTTATATAAGAAAAAATTTGACTTGCTCATTTTTTCCCCTCACTAATTAGTACAGGAGAAGCAGCACCAGGAAAAAAAATGCAAATTTCCACTTCTGCAAATAAAAATTGTTTGTTGCCACTTTAAAAATGGAAAATTCTTCAACTTTTTGTGCTATTTTTTTTAGATAACATTTTCACACATCTAGTGAGGAATTGTTAAGGTGAGATTTTTAGACTATTGATGTCAGTACATATGTGAATATAGGTCTCTATATTCACTTCAAATTTTCAGTGTTCCTTCTCCTCCAAATTATTCATTGTTTCATTCGTGTTTTCATTCATGAATTTGTCGCAATTCTGTTTTTAACATGTTGTGTGTTACTGTTGGATGTCATGAAATTTATTTGAATTTGCTTGTTTTCTAACCAAGAAATAAGGGAAGTGAAATCGCTATTGATTTCTGCAGTTGTTTCAGAGAATATCTTCTAAGGTTTTTCTTCAGATGCATTTTTGTGTAACAATTTAACAGATTGAAGATGATATTATGCACATCAGGTGTGCATGGGACAGAACTTGCTGATGCTCCTGTTGAATGTATGGGTAGGTCAAGCATGTAGTTGAAATATTAAAAAAGACTAAATATTGAAAAAAAAAAAGTGAAAATGTACTTTCACACAGTGTTAAAAACCATGCAACTACATGGTATGTAGTTTGCATCCTACAACAGCAGTAGCAAAGTCAGGGCTTTCTTACCAAGGTACAGCAGCTGACATTTCCTAGCAGCTTGCTTTTTCAACCCTAGGGAGCAACCAGGAGTATGATTTGTGTCTCCACACATACCCACTGTGCAGATTATTGTGTGCTGTGTCCAAGTGCAATTGCTACAGAATGGATGGATACAGGGAAACTTTAAAATAGCTAATGCAAGTGCACATTGCAAAGGTTCTGAGAGTCTGTTCAGTTCTGGTCTGTAGAAGGGTAGTGTTTCATTTTAGGTGTCTCCCATTTAGACAGAAATACAATATTATTGTCTTTATAGAAATGGACCTTAGTATATAGGACAGAAACAAATATATGCACAGAACATCATGTGGGAATTTATCGGCATTGATTTATGTTAAATGAGCTCATTTTACACTGAAGTGGGCAAGTGCTGTTCATTTATTACCACAACCGGTAGGCGAGCAGACATTTTTGTTCTGATGGCTTACGTTGTGGTTTGCAAGCCCAAATCCACCAATACTTTTTCCACTACCAAAATGATTTTTCAACTGCTTCTTCATATTTAAGTTCTGATTATTTTTCATATGTCCTGTTTTCTAGACCTTTTATTTTGCTTCTGCTCTCCTGTGAAGTATGCTTTTCATAAAGAGGGTTGCCTAGAACTAGTTACATTTGAGCTATGGTGTTACCTCTATTAGGTAAAATGGAATTATCTCCTTTGTTTTTCCATAGTTCATACCTGTTAGTACATCCCAGAATGTACTAACTTTCAAGAGACTTATGCAGGGAGGTGTGAACTTATTTCAGAATATACTAATAGCTGAAACTTGCTGAATAGGTAACTAAATAGGTAACTTCAGTTCTGTCTGTATTTTTATTACGATGCATTGAAGTTAGACTGTTAGCTTATTTCAAAATAGGTTATGTTTATATATGAAAATAAAAACTATATAATAACGAGTATAGAGAAATATGTATCATATATATTATTTCCTTATATATACGTAGTTAAGATTAATTTCTGATTATAGTGCACTTGGAAAATGAAATTTCCACAAAGGCTATTTGTAGATACACAGTGCAGTAGCAGTTATCTTATACATTATAGCCTGTATCTCATTTAGTAGGCATTTCTGTTCTGTTTAATATGGGATCAAAGAAAATTTCTGAATTTCTGCAGGAAAACTACAAATGGCTAAAAGTAATGTAGTTATAAATGTGTAAGAATTTGGAAGAAAGGTTAAATATTAAAATTTTCTAATCTGTCAAACTGAAACTCTACTCCAAGTGATGTTGGCTACAAAGCAAGAGCTTTTTATCTGAAGGTAGAATACGTCTACAGCTATAAGATTTCGAGTAGCGTGTTAAGATCCAATATGATACAGGGCTATTAGAAATACATGAAACCCCTGATGTATGTAGCAGGCTTCCAGCTGGAGGGAGCCAGAGGAATATAATTTCCTTTGATTAAAAAAGCCCTTTCCTGGAACATAAAAAGCTGACAGGTTTGTTTCCCCCCCCCCCCACCTACCTTGATTTCTTGTTTGCCTCACGTGGGCTAGGTTAAGGAATATCTAATGTTATATAGGTAAACTGGAACAGTGTGTGGCAATCTACGTGCAAGATTTTTGTCCGTCTTTTGTTAGAAGCATATTTTATCTTGCTTTTTCAGATGAGAATTTGCTATTTAATCTACCTTTTTTCAAATTACCTACTATGGTAAAATTCAGATTGCAGGATTGGAAAGAAGTCTGCTTTTCTTATCAACTTTTTTTGATGGGGAGTTTGCTTTTATTATGGCATAGCCTGTCTGAGAAACCAGGTACCCCTATCCCAATCGTAGTGCTAACTCTGTTAACGCATTATGTTGGATATTCTTGATGAAGCAACTTTGATAAAGAGTACTGTCAACTTGTTTTCTACTTGAAAAAAAAAAATGTAATTGTTTCTACGAGCTCAGATTGTGTTAATGTTTGAAAATACTCTGTTTCCCATTCTGCTCTTGACAACTCTTGGCAGAAGCAGAATTACTCTTTTCTGCTCAGTCAGCTGTTACTGTGCTGTGTTCCAGCTTTCCTCGCTCTTATGGGGACTGTTCCTATGAAACTAATGTGAGTGACTAAAGTATTTACCACTAATACAAAAAATCAGTTGAAAAGGGAGCAAATAGGTGGGTTTCCAGACAAAAAAGGTCTGGCTAAAAATGCATGTTGTGTGAAGATGTGCCTAAGGAGGCCTTATTGTGAAGCAGAATGAGGAGGTAAGAGGAGAGGTGTTCTTATTTTAGAGGGTGTGAAAAATACAGAATGTGCTCTTGCACTAGTTATATGACCAGAAGTATATCATTTTTTGTCAATAGTCTCTCTGAAAACAAGCAAAATACTGAAAAAATAAGGTTCCTGCTGATTCTGCTTTTTCTTCTCCAAAACTACTTACTTTCGCTGGCCCTTTACTTTGAAGGTCAAAACCACTGTACTTGTCTTTTTTTCTGGATAACCAGGCAGAGTTGGTGCTAAAATTTTACCCGAGATAATTGAAAATTTTGTAGCAAATGTTAGCTAAGTAAAGGCGTGGTACTTCATTCTTGGTGGAATGTATTTGTCGTCTTCTCAGGTGAGCTGAGCGTCCAAAACTTCATGATTGATGTTTCTGTTGTGGAGAGATTTCTTGTTTTCTTGTTCAATAATTAAAAGTTTTTAATCTCATGATATTGCAAGCTGATTGAAGACTTAATTACAGTATATCATGCATCTGAATTTGGAGGGTGCCTTATTGTGCTTTCTATGCCTGTTAGGTAATAGTAGACAGTAGTACCTCAGAATTAGGTAGTAATTGTAATAGTTGTCTATATAATGTGGATATATTTGAGGAATAAATTTATATGTTGTTGAAATGGTTAACTGTCATTGAAAATTAAGTAGTGAACATTCAGAAGTGAGAAGATTGTGAAAGTTAACATGGCTCTTGGAGTTGATTAATTGTGTGGGGGGGTTGGCTTTTTTAATTTTGTTTCTGGGATGTAAACAAGCATGCTGTCGTGTATTTCCCTATTTTTATCACTTCTGAAATTGCAAGAGAGGATATCATCAGCCTCTGTGTGTGCCATATTGATTTAATCTACAAATTTCACTGTTGTCCTCTTGTTTCAGAGGAAAGTAAATAGAAGTACACATCTTAATCCAGTCTGGCCACGGGCATTGGCTTGCCCAGGATGGTCCTGCTAGAATTTCATGCAGGGTGCAGGGAGAAGCATTTATGTTTACAAAACAAACAAACAAAAAACAGAAGTAGGTGGAAAAGGTCTTAAGGTTTTTGTTTATTTAGTTTTTTTTGCTGTTGTTCTCGTGAGAATTACCAGGATTTATGGTACACCCACCTGTCTCATCAGTAAGAAGACCTTTGCTTGCTAACCTCCCAAAGAAAGGGTGATCAAACATAAACCGTAGACTCTGGGGTAATTCTCGTTACTGAACAAATAAACTTCCCTTCCTCTTTCAGTGCTTGTGAAGGTACACAACCATTTTTACAGCTCAAAATATTGGTCCTACATAATGTCATATACAGCATTCATGTACAATAAGTCTCATGTAATTTGTACATCCCCTTCAGTTATCCTGCCCATATGGGGCTGTATTGTAGCCTTTTGATCCAGTGACTTGATGGATTCCTGTACCTAATAGACCTTTTAGATTGTTAGAACAGCTTGCTTGGCTGTTGGCAAATTTGTAGCTATGTTTCCTCTAACTTTATGATGTTACAGTTGCATTTGATCCTACCACATATATTCTTCTACAGGTGCATTATGCATCACATGCTTTATTTTGCTAGATCTGCCTGTTGGTTAGAAAGTGTAGTAATCTGTTGATCAGCACTCTGTTAATTTTTAGTAGGTTTGGGAAGATGGTGACAAGAGGTAAATAACTCAGTTTTCTCTTTTCATTTTCTGTTACTGGTCACTGAAGTAATCTGACAAATTTATGAGCTGCGGTAGGAACTTAATGTGATGCACAGCATGGGAATATAGGTTAGCACTTTAGCACTGACTGTGGCAGCTCGAGAGAGCTGCTTTTATGCAGAAGAAAGGGAGAAAACATTACTTACGTTTTACCAAACAGCTGACTATATTTTAAGTCTCAGCATGGCTTTGAATAAAAATAAAAGTATTCCTAGTTCTGAGTTTAGGTATTATTTGGTAATTAAAATTGTGGAGGGAGAGAGAAGCAGAAGAATATGCTCAATTCCTTCAAGTTTTAGTTGATACAGAAAAGATCTTCTAGAAAAACTTACGTTTGAGCTATGCTATGTTGTTTGACTTACTTAAACCTTGTTTGATTTTGGGGTCATATATTAATACAACTTTACAGTCTTGTTAGAAGCTTTCGTAATGTAAAAGTATTTTCTTAACCAAATTCTGCTCTATTTGAATTCTCTCAATTTTCTCTTTTCAGTAATTCAGGTATTCTTCATTTTTCTCCATTGTTCTTACTTCTCCAAGGAGCTTCAAGTAACAGTGCTCATCTTGGCACTTAGGTTATTTTTGAGGCACAGATTAATGTATTTAAAAAGGCAAATTGTTGTGGATCATTGAAGAGTTTTATAGAAGAAATTTTTCGGGGGGGAGAGGACTTCAGATATGGGTAAGTTTGAGAAAGATGAAGGGAATTTATAAATTTGTTCATCAAGGCTTTCAGCTAGAAAAAAAATGACTAATTTAAAAAACTTTCTTGCTATCTTCCTTCTTTTATTATTTTAGCAAATTCTTAGACGTTACCTACTCTCATAAGCCAGTAAATAGCTATATGCTACTGCTTTTTAAAATTGGTTTACAATCAGTTTGTACTTTTCAAATATAATCAAATAAAATGTGATTTTTGAGGTAGATATACAAGGTTGCTAGAACAGTGATGAAGAATTTTATATTCTTTGTGATTCTGTTAACGACGTTCACAAACAGTTCTTGTGGCCTTGTGATCTTTATATATTCCTGTGTGCCCTGACATCTTATATTGTATGGTGTATCCCATAGGGATTTGTTGCATCTACCAATGGTTTCTTTAACTTCTGCTCTCTATGTTATTTGTAAACGGTATTTGAAGCTTCAAATTTCAACTTATCTCTGAAAATGTATTAGTGTATAAGAGAAGGAAATATGACTACATGTAAGACAAAACAGTTCTGCTCCTCCCAAGCTCTGTCCTTGCCATCTCTTTCTTTACATGCTTATTTAGAAATTGGTTTCATGTACTTAATGGAAGGAACATCATTTAATACTCCAGGAACAAATTCACACTGTGTTTACATCAAGCAGTTGCAGCTGAAGCTTGTTAGTGATTGCCTCCCAGATTAAAAAAAATATCTTCACTGTGGTACATGAACTCCTATTGTTTGGAGATAAATAATCGGCTCATCCCCTCTTTAGGGAAGAACAAAGAACATAATAGTACATCTGGTTCATCTGTTAAGACAGCAAAGATTAATTAAGCAAGTACTGCACAACCTCTCTTGATAATGTATATATCTAAAAACAGCCTGTATATGATAAGTTTTTTAATTGCTTTCCTTTAACTATTTAGTGTGTGCACACAATCCATTCCAGCATTGCCAGCTCTTCATCAAGATGAGTAGGATACAATATTAAGATAAAGTAAATTGGAGAGTTAGGGTAGAGTTTTTTACTACTTTTGCAAATCCCTTGTATGGTATAAGACTAGAAGGAACCTGTTGAGCACCCAGGTGACATCATTAACACAGTTTATAAATTTTACCATTCTCCTAAAAACAACTTAAATGGTTTTTCTGACAACTTGGATCACAAACTGTTTGGGGAAAGAAACCATCTCTTTACTGAGAATCTGTGTAGGACCTGGTTCAAAGAAATAGTTTCAACCCTAGAACTGGGTGCTGGTCAGACAGTCATATTGAATGTCCCAGTTTCTCCACTGCCTTGGTAACTAGCATGAATTTCTAATCCAGGTTTAAGATTACTCAAGGCCAATTTTACCTCTTTTACCTTGTGTTGCCATTGTCTTTTAGCCTAAATAGCCTCATTTCCCCCTCGGCATTTACCTCAGCAGAGTTGTGAGCACACAGATACCCTGACAATGTCTTCATTTTTCAAGCCTTCACTTACAAATGGGGTTTGTACTTTCCTGCACATACAGTAATGAATATAATTGCCGCTGCAATAATGGCATGAAAAATGATTCACAGCCGCTAGTGGAAGAGTTGGCTATAATCATTTTGCTGACACCTTCCTTAGAATAGGATAAGGTCTCTGTCCTCCTCTCCCTGCCTAACATGCTATTACATCTCCCTGTCTAGACTATGTTCTTTTTAGGTGCTTAACCCCCATTTTTAATTTCAATACAGATTTTGTTGTATCACATGTGAAATAAGTCTGTAGCATTGTGTCTGTACCAGGAGACCCCTTATGGTTTTTGAAGGGCTGGGAAAGTACCAAGGCTGTATCCGTGTACCATTGTACATGTTAGAGTACAAGTTAGCAAAATGGTGCATTAAAGAATATGTTGGATCACTTCAGTGAATACTTGTACTGTTTCTGCCCTGCCAACTGCAGTCACTTCGAGCCACTGACTTTCTACTTGACATCCCTCCTCCCCCAAAGACCCTCTGCTGCTTTCTATTCATCTGATAGGGAATAGCAGGGCTTGCCACAGCATCTTGGACAAAAGAAGCAGCTGCATTACAGTTAATTTGAAAGGCAGGATTTCAAAATATGAAGCTTGTTGACAAAAGAATGCCTCTTGATAGATGAGGAATAGTTAAGAATTGACATAATCTCTCTCCTCCATCTATGGAAATGAAAATTGGCACATATCGGGGGGGGGCAATGTGGAAGACTGACAGCAGGGTACGTGTAAATATGAAAAAAATTAAATTTAAAAGTTTATATTCCTAGTAAACATTACAAATACTACTTATTTTAAATATTGAAGAGTGATTGAATAAGAAGCTAAAATGAAACATACCATAGATCAGGCTTGGAAAAGCTTGATTTATACAAGTTTGGTTTTTAGAAAAAATCATTGTGATTTGGCTAATCAACAGGTGAATCTGCTATGAAAATTATTTATTATTATATAAGCTGATAATGGTGCTGAGTTTCAAAAGGTATATTAGGTACCGCACAAGGTCTCTGTCCTTGCTACCTTATGATTTCATTTCTCGCATGAGATGAAGGAGGGCAAAAGACAGAAGGAAAAATGAGCTTATTTTCAATAGGATGTGTCTTGGCTGTACTTTTACTGTGCTTACACATATATCTAAGCTAGTCAGTAGTGTGTTTTTGTAGTTAATGGAGAGAGAAGCATGCGGAGAACATCATCCCATGCACCCTGGTGTAGATATGATCATCTGAAACTATTGTTTATGACAAGTTTCTACATCTCTATTAGGTTGCAGTGACACACGTTCTGAAAGTACCTATATTACTTTATTTGCTTTAACTAGAAATGGATTCAAGACACAGCCTTGAATACAAATACCTTTAAACAGCTACAGTGTAAGTATTCCACTGGTGAGGACTAAGAAGTCTTCTGCATATTGACTAAAAGGTGCTTTCTCTGTAATTATCCTGAATTGCATCTAAAACAATGAAGAATCCTGCCAACAAATACACCTTCTTGGTTGCCGTGTTCCCTGTCAAAACTTTTGCAGAGCAGGGCAAGCGGTTGGTTTATATAGCCTACCTCTCATTCCGTCACTGCTGTGGATTAAGTTGACCAGTTATACTATACTTGGCTGGCAAGCTAGCGTCAACCTTCCCTCTGTGCAGGACTGGTTTTGATTTATTGCAGAGAACAAGTGCTGAAACTGTCTTTTCAATAACAGGGGTTTCCTGGTAGACATTTATTCTACAGAATTTTGTGATGGTAATCTGGCATTTTACATCCTTGAAATTGTAGTGTAAACCATACACCTTTGAACAACATTTTAGTAACAGCAACTATGGAACAGCTTAGTGTCTTTTGTGGAAAACATTGAGGAAGATCTTTTTTTTTTCATGTGAGAATGCAAAATACAACAAGAAAGTTAAGATCTGCTTTCATTTTAAAATATGAAGAGGCTAGGTATAACATCTACATGTGGAACTCAGAAAAATTACAAAAAAAAAAAGTCCACTCAGTTATTAGAGGTTCAGAAAGTGTTTGAGGTAAAATTTCAAAACGTGACTTAGCTTATTCATTATTTTGGGCACAGCTTAATAGCTGAAATTAAAATTGAAATATTTGAAGACATCTATTTCGGATTAGCAGAATGAAGTGTGTGTCAGCAAGTGTGTGTCACTAACATTTGACTGGGCAACTGTAACTTTGGTCAGATGAACTTGCATTACCCTGTTGTTAGCCATGCAGAGAAAGAAAGAAAAAGATAACAGTACAAAAAACTTTGTATTTTAATCTTCCAATTATTATGTCTTATTTCATAACTAATATTTAATTCTGAATACGATTATAAACTTGTGTTTCCATTTCTAGCAGGACATGAACTTAGTTCTTCATAACAATTCATGTAGAACATTGGCAGGTATCTTTCATTATGTTTTACATATGTATTTTTTCCTACCTGTTCACCTTCCGTAAGTGTTTCTTGAATTATAATACAAAAGAAGTGTGGGAAATTCATCATACCTTTGAGAACATATTAAAACCAGGAGGAGCAGAATACACAGATGGAACATCTGTGCTTTCTGAAAGGTTCTGAATTCAAAAACTTAGTACTAACCAGAGATTTTTTAAATATTTTTTTTAAAGAATAGGAGGGGTGGTAGCTGGAGTATTTATTAAAAGGCATAGAAAGAGAAGATGGAGACCCAAATTGATCTAGTTTAATAATTGAGGAGGGCTGGATATGTCGTATACCATCTGTGACCTACATAGAGTAGACAAAAGGGCACTCCACGTTCTAGATATCTAGGCAAGAAATATGAAAGAGAAAGTCAAAAGATGAACTGATTAATAATATACACAAAAAAAAATTTGCAATACTTGATACAGAGAATAAACAGATTGACTTAAGGAATTACCACAGAGACATGAGAAGAAAACTGAAGATTGTTGATACAAAATGATCTTTTCCAGCCTTTTTTATTTATTACTAGCATATGGCCTAGGAAGTCTTTTTGCAACAGATATTTTCTAGCCTGGAGTGGCCTCTAATGGATGTATAACACTGATGGTGTAGAGAGAAGCTTTTTAATAATTTGTGTGACTGTAGTGCTTGTGAAAGATGCTAGACTGACAGTCAAGAAGACTGGGAGACTGAAGTAATCTGTTCTGATTCACTGAGCAGGTATAGCTGTGGCATCAGCACTGTAATCTCTCTGTACTGCTTTTTAATTGTAACCTGAAAATATTTTTTTCTTCGTTGACTCACTCTTAGCAGTGACAGAAGGGTTGCCGTTCATCTTCATCCTGGATGAAGCTCGTAGCTCTTATAAGCTTTTGACGTAGCTAAGCTTTTTGTTTATATCAATCTGTATCACAAAATGCATTGGGCAACCAACAGGAGTAGTGAAGAGGGAAGGATGCAAGCACGACGTGGCTGACTGGGGCTGTTGCATGGTTGGCTGCTCTGTTGGTCAACACATCCTTAACCTGATTTTTTCCTTTCCTCCTAGACAAAGCAAAAAGCATTGAGACCTCAGCGGTTTTAGCCTTATTGTAGGCATTTCAAGGGACTAGCCTGTGAACTGCTATTTCACCACTTGATTTAGCGTATTTACTGTGTGGCCATGACCAGGCTTGGACTATATCTTAATGACTGGGAACAATAAAGAGGTACTGGTGGAGAGTTACACGGCAGCTTCTCTTTAGGAGAAAAGCAGTCTTATTTTCTTTTCTATCATTAGCTTAACACACATTCAAACCAATATCTTATTCTCATCACTGATATAAAAAAAAATCCTAAATTTTAAGTTCCACTCAGTGGCTGGCATTTACTTCATTGAGGCAGACTTCAGCCAGATGAGAGCGCATCTCTCTGAGTCAGGTGAACCCCCTGTAACTTGTGTTGTGCTCACACACTGGGGATATGACTCAGTGTTTGGAGTGGTCATGAAGAAAGATAGGAAACATGTTAAAATTTGCAAATATAATAGGAGATAAAAGAAATAGTCCTTGAAGTCTTTAGTTAGTTTTCTTTTTAGCTAAAGTGTCATGCAGATACTAAGAGGCAAATGCAAAGAAAAAAACTTCAATTATCTATACTCCAAAACCTAAAGGCGTTTCAGAACAATTACCCACAGTTGGTGGTGCCTAAAACATATGAAAGTGAAGCCTGGAAAATAAGATGCAAAGACAAAAGTGAGTAATGTAAACAATTTGAATTTATAAGGCACTTATAATATTTTTATAAGCTAAAATGCTAGCCTTTAGTGCGGGTAATTTTATTTTTTTTTCTGTGGTTGCATGATGCGAACAGAGAAATTTGAGCATGATGTTTTATTTTTAAAAAAACAAAAACACAACACACCTACATGCATCAGTGAAAAAAAGTCAGGATAAACTGGTAAACTCAAGCGAGTATGCATAAGTGGAAATGACCCGATATAAAGATGTTCAGAGAAAGGAAAATAATTGGAAGTAGTAACACTTAAAAGAAAATGTAGGCATGAAGAGTGGTAAAAATTAAAGGCTAGAAGGGAATGACTTGTGAGGAAAGATTAAAGGAAGTGAACATGTGTAATTATTACTTATTCTTATCTGTGTGCTTGGTGATGTTCAGATGAAGAGAGATGATCCCTATACTAATTTGGCTAAATAGCTACCGGGGAATGATGAAAATGTCTGAAAGTATTTATAGCTTTCAAGTACCACGAAAGGATTCATTTCGGAGTCCAAAGGAGGTCTAAGTAAGAGTAATGAAATAAGATGAGGGGAATCTCAGCTCTGAGTACCATAAAAAGCCACCCTATGTACTGGAGATTTTAAAGTGCGTAATAGTCTATCCTGAAGTTTTAATGCAATGCCACTGCTTGAGCTATTTGAAATGACAGTGAACAAAGCACTCGGAAATAAACTTGAGGAAAGAATTCTGTGTTGGAGGGAGGAGAGAGGAAGATGGCTTAATAGATATTTTCTATCTCTAATTTCTATGATCTCACATGTTATAAATTGACAAAATAAGCCTCCTAGTATACTGGTGGAACATAATTTATGTAAATACTCGTTAGAATAGGCATTAACCTTCATCCTTGCTTCAATTCTGCATTAAGTCTTGCCTTTGATACAGAAATCTAATTAAAACTGAATATTTCATGATTTAACTCCCTCCGCATCATAAGCGGAACAATACTCTTATCTGCATTACCTGTAAAAGCGCTGTCTGTATAAAGGATCTATTTCATCGGTTGGTAGATTTGCTTAAGGTCATATTCATATGAATAAAAATACCGAAACTCCGGGCTTTAATTTGTTTTAAATTAATCAACTCTTATTTTACAGCCAAATATTAAAAAGCTAGTTTAACAACTTTTCTTCAAGTTCTATTAGGAAATGTTATACTAATAAGTACTATACTGGGGGGGGGGGGAGGAGGAACACCAAAAAAAAACCCCACACCATTGCATAAATGAGAAAAATAAGATAGTTGGAGATGTGATGTGTCAAGTGTGTCATCACGCAACTGTCAGTCCAATGCAACTGTCAGTCATCTCCATAGTACTTTTAACTGGATTTGCTTAGGTAGTAAGAGAAAAACTGCTCATCTTGCTGATAAATCCTAATATGTTTTAAATAGGAGAGAGTAGGAATCGGAAACAATGGGCATAATAAAATTGTGCTCATGTATTCTTCATCTATTTCTTTTTGTTGTTTTTGTTGTTGTGCTTTTTATTATTTCTGTTGTAGTGAGCACTGTTCTAGAGAAATACTGGCAGTAGCCCCAGACTCCAAACATGTGCTCACACACATACATCCAAGACGTATCCTTAGTACAGGGGCACTCTGTAGCTGTAGTCACTGATAAATGTATAGGCACCTTTAGATTGACCACAACTCCTAAGTGGAGACACTTGAAAAATAACATTTTCCCATTTTTGGGATGTGCAAATGCGCAATGATTTGTCTTAGTTTTTATAATGCTTTGCAACAGAAAGGATATTTTTATCTTTAGGCTGGTTACTGAATGATCATGGTTGAGTATATTTTATAAAATTACACAATCATCAACCTGATCAACTGCATAAACCTCTGATGTGCCAGGAAACTTTGATCACTGTAGGAATATATATATAATATATATATAAGGCTCAAGAAAAGAGTATGTGATATTAAGTCACAATACTTAGAAAAAACTATACAACTCAGTATTAAAATATAGAAGGCAATCAAGTATCCATCTGGAAAATCATTTAGTTTGTTTTGAATATGCCATCATTTTCTGAAATTATTTAATTCCATGTTGAAGTTAAGGTGACAGACTGTATGTTTCACATGAAACTACAGCAATGATAAATTCTAACATCTGGATTACATCTTTATGAGTAGCTGACTTTAGATTAGTGATAGTATACACTGGTGTTGCTCGAATCTTTGGATATGTCAAGGATTTGAGTGACCCAATATTGGTCATGTTGTCAATGTTTTTCTTGTAAACATAATTCTAACCTTTTGATTAAGTATAAGATTTGTCTGTCATTCTCATCAGTACTTGAGTTTTTATTTTCCTTTGTCTCAGTTTTTTCTTTGTCAGATCTAAATGCTCAGTTGCAGTTGTGGCAATCTGGACATCCTTAAGCATACCGTATTGTTACTTGCTTCTCATTCTGAGCACAAGAAATGTAGCAGTGTGTATTTACTGAGAATAATGGTGATATATTTGCAAAGGTAAAAATATATATTTTGAGTCGTGCCCACTTATGTGTCCTATTACATTAATCCTATTACGTTATTGGATTTTCCAGTTACAGAGAACCTGGGCAGTGAGTTCTGGGAGCTGAATACATGTATCTGTTGGAGGAAAAATCAGAACGTGAATAGTTAATAACACTGTGTTACTGCTCAAGTTCTGCCACTAGATCTTTACAGGAAAATGGTAACACCTGGTCTCACTGAAAGAAAAGAAAACTGTTTCACAGCACCACTTTCATGCAGTGTGCCCCTCTCTTTTGTGATATATCCAAGGGCATGTGGAGCAGTTGGGGTGAACGGGGGAATTACGGATGCTATATGCGGCTCTAGCTCGGAGGATATCATGTGGCTGGTTCCAGGGAGCCCTAAGGGTTAAATTCAGCTAAGCCTTTCCATAGCTTTCTGGGAACCTGGCAGTGGCTTTCTTTCAGTTGCTTTGTGATGGGAGGAACAATACCTGAATTCAGCCTTGGGTTGCGGTGGAGAGGGGGAAGGCACCAGGTTATGGTGTCAGCCGCAGCAGTGCAGTGGGCAGTGCCCAGGGAGTGCTTCGTTCACTCCGTGTCTGAAAAAAGTGGAATGTTAACAAGGCAAGTCTGAGATAAGACCATATGTATGTAGGGTTTTGTTGTTCTTTAATCCAGCTCTCTCTGCTTGTGGCTTTCTTTTTGGTTAAATTAATCGTGCTGCTTTGAATAGGCTGCATTCTGCCACTGGAAGCCGTGGCTCAGGCTGTGCTTGGGGATGGGCCAGCCTCCGCGCAGGGGATTCCCCTCGGGCAGTGCCACGCTCCCGTGGCTTGCCACTTAGAGCCATTAGAGACTGAATCCAAGCCCCGAAACCAGATAATGATTATAACCTAGCCTCTGAAAAAGTCTTACAGTCAGGTATTATTTCATTAGCTAACTGAATGGAAAATATGCTTCTGAATGAGTAACTAACGGTTAATTTGTGAAGCAGACGATGCCACATCCATTAGCAGCTCTTGCCCGTGTGTCATCCGTGATTCCTTCAACAAGCCACTCTTGTAAAGACCACCAGGAAGGCGGGTTGGAGGAGGCTGCTCGAGAATCTCGTACTTGTTTGTTTTCTAGATTTTCTTTTTTTTTCTTTTAAAGAAGGATTTGGTTTATGTCTGAATTTGTTTATTAAATAAAGAGTAGACATGTTTAGTTAGTGAGTTTCTATGCTTCCATTTCCAACAGTTTTTGTTTTCTCTGGAGCACTGAAGTACTTCCCAAGTTGTTAGATGAACTCTGACCAGGCTTCCCTTTCCACCCTCACCCCATGTCCTTCGTATGTTTGAGTGTGGTTATCATTTGCACGTGGCATATGTGGCACTGTATCTGCTTTTCAAAGGGCTACTTCATTTCCTGAGCATCTTCCAGCCTGGTTCCCTAAAGAGAGAGTCCATTGCACGTCTGTCGGGTCTTTCACCTTATGCGCATCCTCAGTGTGTTTTTTAGCTTATCCAGTTCTTGCTGAAATTGACAGAAAGGCAAAAGCTTCAAAGTATTAAAATCTTAAGCATTTAATGAGGGTTGATGTCAACTTTCATCCCCTCTGTTAAGCGGTTTTCCAGTTTGGCCTGGTGCTGGCTGTTGGACCAAGGAGCTAACCCGGACAGGGTGTGGAGCACCCTTCCCTGTGTGCAGCTGGGGGAGCAGGAGGAGCAGGTGTGTGGTGTGTCCAGGGGTGTAACGAGAAACTGGAAGGAGTTACGGGGGGATAGAGGTAGCTGAGGTTGTAAGAGACATGGGCAGAGAGGGATGTGTGAGTGTTTTGCACTGGTAAAGATTTATGGATGTAAGTTTTTTCTTCACAAAAGTTTTTCATTTAATTCATACTGCTGCTGTATTGTTAGGTAGCAATGTTTTAACTTCTAATGGCAGTAGTTTATTATGAAGTAACAGCTTCATCATCGGTTGCAAGCAAAAAGTGTGGATATTATTCCTTTCTTCGAGGATACAGTCACCACTGCATCTATGTGAATTATTCTTGAACTGGAAAATAAGTGTGTCCTATGTCTGTGTGAGTGTGCATACTTAAATTGTTTCTAGCAGTTGAAGAGATCTACTACAGAAGAGCCAAAATTAGTTGTATTCTTTGTTGTTGAAGTTGGATGAGAGTAGTTTTTGTTTCTGCTCTGTTAAGTTGGTTGGGTAGGTAAATAAACCAAAAAAAAAATGAGGAAGGTATGTGGCAAACAAGATCATCATTTTAAACAGCACTTTCAAGTCTTCTTTACAGTGACGTTTAAAAACCTAAGTTTTATATATCCAAAACACTTCGATTTGGCTACCCTCTAACTGTGAGCACAAGATTAAATTAATTCCTGAACATTTTGTATCAGACAGGCAGATCCGCTGCAAATGAAATCAAAAGATCAAAACTGGAGGTAAAGTAAGAATAATTTATCCAACTCATGCATACATGTGATTAATTTTATCTCACAGACTGCAGGATAATACTGTTATTTTTGGTAAAGTCGAGTTTGGTGGGAATCATTGCTTGCTTTGCTAGGACTGTGGTTTTCTTGACAGTCACATAAATATTTGTTGATGTCTGTATGTATCTGCATGCTATTTTATTCCTCTTTTGAGGAAAAGTGAGTTTTGTATAATACATTCACTCCTTGTAAAACCTCCCCCACTGTTTCCAAAATGTCAAAGCCAAGCCTAGGGATTTAGCCATACAACTTCTATTGAGATTAATTGGATTTGTATGGCTAAATCCATGCAGTTCTTCTGAAAATATTAAGGTCCCTTATATATAAGATAGAACAATATGTTCACAAACATACTGTCACAAAGAATATTTGGAGGAACAGCAAAATCAGGTTTAATTTATGTTTGGAGATGAATAACTTTCAGTTTACTATAAATGTAAGGGTTCTTGTTTCAGTATACTGAGTGAATACTAAGTATGTGCTGTGCTTGCCTTAGGGCTTCATTTTTTCTTAAATGCGTGAAGCATTTACATAGGAGTCTTCTGTACTTAACTCAGGAGGGGGAAGAGCATTTCTGATTCATTAATCCCTTTTTCTTTTTGTAAGTAACCGGGTCCTTCACATTATGCACTCAAGAGGTGTAAAATATACAAAGAAGTGGGAGGGACAAGCAAAATGGTGTGTGGCTTACTATAATGTACAAATTCAAAATCTATCTCTGCAAGAGGAAAAAGAGCAAGGGCGAAAAGGGCAGCACTAAATTTACTGCATGTGCTTGCATGACGTGCAGGTTTGGGATAATTATTTTCTCTCTTGTTCAATAAAGTGAGTTGTTACCATGGCAGCATTCATATTGCACAATTTCTCTGTTATAAAATAAATTGAGAACAGTTTTAGAGACAGAAAAGTCGTCTTTGTATGAACACTCATTCTGTTCTTATTTTTTAGTGCAAAACTGTCTTAGAAATGCAGTTCCTGAGGTTAGTATCTGTAACATTATTCTTGAGATGAGGAAGTCTTAGTACACTTCCCAGATAAAATCAGTCAAGTTTTAACAATGTGTGGTGCTTCTGCAGGACCAAATATGCAAGGACGGATATTTTGGGGGGTGTAGTTTTGATCACTTGTTAACTTGGAGTTCTCCACTTCTCAGAGTGTTGCTTCAGGTAGTAAAATTAAGTACAGCCATTAAGAGGGAGGGTGCAGGTTGACAGACGTAGAAGTAATAGTCTGGGCATCCTGCTCCAGTAACTGACTCCTGGCAGTAATCACCTTGCCTACGGTTTGGTTTTAGTGTGTCTTCTTGGACAAGATGTGTCAAGAGCTTCTTGAAAAAGTCATCTGGATTTTCAGTGACAGAGAGGGAAAGGTCTCCGGGACAGGTGTTTTCAAGCCTAGAAAACATTTTTGTCTCTGCTGCTTTAGTTTCTCCTACTGAGGAGCAGCAGACTGATACCAATACTTCCTCATCCATTGATTCTTTGATAACATTTTTGTTATAAGCATTTAACAAATACAATGCAGATTCTGGTATGGATAGGTTAAAATGTGCTTGAGGAATAGTTCTGTTTCTGCTTACTAGAGAGATTCCAGACGATAGTCTTGGGACCTGTTTACCCATTATGTGAAGCTTATGTGAAAGGCCTCCCAGGAGATGGAAAAGTGTCCGGGATGTAGCACAGTCAATTGGAATGACAAGTAGCGTTTCATCAGGCCCTAACAGTGTCTTTTCCATATCATAACTGCTTCCCCTCTGCTTCTTCAGTTTCATTTTTTTTCCTGTTTTATCACTACAGCAGTCATGATAGAGGAAGGGTGACTATCTTTCATCCATAAGATTGGGAAAAAATTGATTGCTTGATTCTTTCCTGCCTTTTTTTTTTGCATCTTTTCATTGATCTCTTGTATGGATTTTTCAGTCTGGTGATCTATGTAGTATTTCCTGGGGGATTAAGCCTTTTTATGGTGATTTAATAAATTTGATTTTTCCGAATGTTAAAATCATCACTAAATATTACAGAAAAGTCTCAACAGAGTGATTATTAAAAGTACAGTGGGTAGCACAGCCATCAAGTGCAAAACGATGTATGTTAATTAGTCATGGAAACCTGAGATTTATTTCTTGATTATGTTGTATTCCTCTGAAACTAAAATAGGACATCTGCTGTTGGTTCTTTTATGCTTTTAATCCATTCCTGGCCTACCTATAGAAATTGCGTTGTGCAGCACATCGCTGTTTTAGAGCCTATTGCTCCATAAATGATTTGTGGTGATGTAGAAGCCATATAGTCAATGTTTACTAACTACACAAATTTTAATTCAATCTATATAGCAAGGTGTTTTTAAGAGTCTATGGGGGCTGTGTCTCTGAGTGTTTCTATTAGTCTAAATAGTATTATCCTTGTGTGCTGTAAGGCCAGGACAAGGTCTGATGAGCTGCATACTGTTCATACACAATACTTTCCTTTTGCAGGAATTTAAATGGAACACATGCATAGTCACTGCTCCAAAGACTACGTCAATCCCAATAGATTGCTTGATGTGTAATAGCACTTAATACAAAATTTTTCTTCCCCTACTCCAACCTGGACATTCCCTTCCTATGCATTACTTATCTGCAGATAAAACAGTGAAATTCATTGGCCTGTGAAGTTGACAGGTATGACAGCACACTGGTTCACTAGTTCATTGGTTGTCTTAGATGACTGTGAATTCTTCTACCCAACATGTGCGCTTGCCAAATGCGTTAGAAAGTGCTTTTTTTCCCCCATATTAGGAAAGCTAGGTGATACACGGTATAGCTAACAGAATTTAACAGTTGTGTTAAATGGTGACAGAAAATGCATACAAAAGCAGTGTTGTGTTTGAAGAATGGGGCTTATTCCATTCAAATTAATTGCTGACAGATGATGTTTCATGTTCTTTATCAGATAAAACTAAGTATAACTGAATAAAAGACGGAAAGCTGGTAGTTATGATTTTTCCAGGATCATCTATGCAAGAGATTTATAGATACAGCTATATTTTGTAATTGTATCTAACGTATTTAATGGGTCACTGAAGTTAAATTTTTAATATTTCATGACTTATCAATTCATGGATGACTGAAAGCTTTACTTTCTGTAGAATGACTAATATGGATGGATATTACAAATTTATAGTCTCTATTGAAGTGTACCTAAACTTGAAGTATAGTTATAGATACCATTTTTAAAAGAAAAACAAAATTTCTTATTGTTGGCTGCAGCCATCAGTTTCTGTGCTGTTACAGTAAGATTTCATTGTTTTTCAAGCAACTAGAGATGTGGATTGAGAGATGGTCTTCATCCTAGTGTACACAACCTCATAATAAATTTATTTTGCCATGTGTTGATAGGTGTATTAACTTCCCAATTTAACATTTTTTTAGCTCCAGTTTTACAATGCAAGAACAAAATGAAAGGTCGTATTTCAATAGGTCAGATCTGTTTGTGTGAACAATTTAATACCTAATTGTTTAAGTCACTGAAATGCAGATTACTAGGAGCCAAGTGTGTATGCTGGGGAATTTCTCTTGCTTACAATTTTATTGTACTATTTCCTAAGCATCCATTGCTGCTCCTTTTGAGAGACTGGAGGGATCTTTAGTTTTTACCAGAATGATGTACTTATGTACTTCAGTGATAATAGCTGTTTCTATTTTTGTTTCTCTTACTATCTATTTCTTTTACGGGACCAATAAAATGCGCGCAGTTGTATGTAGTCGCAACGAATGTAGTGATTTGAGTCTTCTGCAGTGCTTCTCTTGAGTAGCTGGGATGCTGTATGTTACTGTGGACGCTGAGCTTTAGCACATGGTAGGTGCTTGAGGGCAGGTTGCAGACCGTGGAAATTTATTAGTGACAAACCATATGAGAAAGAAAACCATAAACTGCAGAAGATTTTTTTAAATGGGAGGGGATACCCAAGGAGAAATATTTTTACCAAAAAGCAGCATATTCAGTTTGATTTAGTAAGTCGAAGATACAAAATAAATGTATCTTTAAAGTGTTATTTTTTAGAGTAAATTCCTACCTCTACTGGTATGTTTTGCCATTTGTCTAACCTCTTGGATAGAATGTCTAACTTTTGTGTTTCAGAAGTATTTAGGTCAAATCTTCCTGGACTGGTTGTTTTAATTAAAAATTCTTAATATCTTGTTTCCTTATATAAGCTTTGGATCAATATTCTTTCAACACTTAATTATCATAATCATCCAAAAATAGACTGCAGTTAACACGCTTTGAAAATCTTTTTCTTTCTTGAGAAAGCAAGGTAATTTAGCTTCAGAAGATACTCCCAAACATCTCATTGTAGGAAATATCCTTTAATTTCACGATTTTTTTCACAGCTTATACAGAGGACTGATTTTTCTCTTCAGGACAGGTTAGAAATCGTAATTGCTTTAGTTATTTTTGAATACAAAATTATATTTGCAAACAACGACCAAAAGAACCACCTTTTTGTAGCAGTAGAAGGTTGGCAATATTCTGTATACAGTTGTATATTTTACTGAGGTAGTATTAAAAGTTTAGGGGCTTTTTATAAACGTATCTAGTTGTGTCATTGTCATGCAGTGTATTTTAAAGTTACTGTTCTCTGTTCTGGATACAACTTATCTTGCAGGATCTAGAAATGCTGCCGTTGTGGGACAGACGTGTTATAAATGAAAGACATTAACTACCAGGTGAAAAGTTTCTAGATTTTGGGATTTAAGTTTATGTTCTTGGTCCATTGCATATCTGCCTTTTTCATTTAGAGGTTTACTTCAGGGAAGCAGTCTTCATTCCAGTTTCTAAACGCTTCTGAAATACACTTGGAACCTGGAACCTCTGCAGAAGTGAATCTGTGACGGTGGGGAGCAGAGGGGGGAAGGATACTTCCCTATTGCCCATGCCTTGGAAAATGGCTGACCTTTGTCTGGTGTCCATGTCGTGAATCTACCTGACTTAACTAATCAAACTAACTCTAAACATCATTCTCTCAAGTGTTTCTTTGACCGTCTGTCTGTGACCATCTTTGGTTGCTCTGATTTTAAAGTATGGTATTGAATGGTGAAGTAGTTTTGAATCCTCCATGTACAATTTGCATCTGAAGTCCATGTGCTTAAGAGTGCTTTTGCCAGGCCATTGTGGAATAATTTAGATGAGTGCATTTCCCGGCAGATTTCAAGTACATTCAACTTTTGTTTTTCAATGTTTTTGAAGATCAAAATAAACTAACCCACCAATTTTAACACCAATTTAACAAATTTCTGAAAAAAAAAATATATATTCAAGTACAGAAGATAATTTGATCTCAAGATATGTTAAGCAAATTTCAGGGTGTACTTTAAGTGAGGGAACTGACTCAGAAATACTGATTTATCCATGTATCACTGTAGAATTTATAACTTTTTTAAAATGACAAGCAGAGTGCAGCAAAGGTTGTTGTGAATTGCCTTTTATGGTTCTTTTTCTCACGTTGAATTAATGCTAAAGTAAATGAGCTGAGAGAATAAAGGGTCTTTCAGTTTGTAGTTTAAATAAAAATAATGGAGGGAGTAAATTTATTTATTATTTGAAAGATTTATGAAATTAAACTTCCAAAATTAATAAATTATCAAACTACTTTTTAGAAGCTATGTTATTGTGACAATTAGAGAGGGCAGGGTTAATGTGTGTACTGTGCAAATGCTTTTGAGATACCTAGAAGTTTTCCAGAGAAGGCTGACAGGGAAATATGAAGTGATAGGATGTAGAAGATGCAGATGATATTTCTTTTTGTTTGTTTAGCCTTTGGTAAATGCATTGTAACAGCCACGTTGTCAGACAATAAGAGGTTTTACCCGTTGTTTTATTTGTTATAAGACAGTAAAATTGTCTGACTTCTACTGATTAATATCAGATATGCAGGCAAAAAAGTATAAGAATGGCAAACACAGGATGAATTTAGTCTGGTTACGTTATAAAGACTGCTAATTGAAGAGAGCTGATTCTAAAAAAAAAAAATATGAATTTTACAGCAAAGTGAGGGCGTGTCTTCTTGAAGGAAGTAAATACCTTTGCTTCACTTGAGAGTGAAGAGAAAAGCCATCAAGGAAGCTGATTACAGGAAAATGTACTAGAAATAGGCAGCTTCTGGTATGCTACAAGGTGTTGTGGGGTCTGAAAGATGATCTGCAGGAAGGGAGGAGGGGAAAAGAAAAAAGCAGAAAATTCACACTTACGCCTTGAACAAGTCTATGAAATTGGCAACACATTTTGTCAATTATTTAGTGTAAATGGGACACAAAGACTGAGTAGAATAAGAAGTGATAAACATTGTTTATACAGTGGGAAAAATGCCATGCGAGAATGACTGTTATGACCTATATAGTAGAAGCTGAAGGAATTTTATAATGTAAAATTCAAGGTTGCATGCCGTGGGCATAGTAAACTTTTCTGCTATGAAAATGTGCATGAAATACAGTGAAGGTGGTGAGTATGATATAACCTGAGAGGCCTTAACAGCATGAAATTCAAGGTCATATACTGAGGGTAAATAAACGTTTCTTCTGAAGCGGAAGGATCATCTTGTAGAAATTCAAGGAAGAGGAGCAAGTTTTTATGCTATGGCATAATGGTTTCAGTATCAAGGAGTGATCTTAATCCAGGAAATTCTTTACTTCAGGCTGAAAGTAGAATGGTAGAGACATTGTGATAAACATCTTAAAATTCTTAAGTGGGTATTAAAATAAAATAGTAATAATAATAAACAGTAAGCCTAAGCAATATCAGTTCTTAAAGGACAATGTATATGTAAGTAGTCAGTTGTTTTCTTCCTGTTGCTGTTGTAATTTCACATTTAGTGAATATAGTGCTGTCATGTTGGGAACTTTCCAACGCATTTGTGTCTTGAAAGTTTGTTCGGGTTAGTAATCAGTGCTAAGTTCTGCTCAACTCCAGCTGAGGAAGTCCTCAGGTAAAGTGTTATCACTGATGAAATGTGCAGAAATTACTTACAATTTATGAGGTGTGGTGTATACAACTATGGATGAAGAAATACAGGGTGCAAGGTCCTGGAGAGTCAATACAAAATAATGAACAGAAATGCAAAAAATAACTAGTACAGGGGAAAAAAATCATCAAACAGATATTCATAGAAAAAAAAAAAGGGCTTGCAAAGTGGACTGGGTCTCTTACTGCATTTGCCCTTCACTGTCACATCTTACAGAGCCACCCAGGTAAGTGAGGAAGAGTTCTGTCTGCGGAGCAGCACCGAGCCCGTGGCTGGATTACCTCTTCCTGCCTGGGCTCTCTGAATGGCGACAACATTTGGACTGCATTCAGAAGACAGTTTAAAAAGAGTAGGAATAATTTAAGCTTAGAGAAAGATAAAATAAACAGCTGAAGCATAGAGTAACGAACACTTTAACTGCACACTTAGAGGCCATAAGCAGTTTGGCAGGGTGTAGGATAAGGCAAGAATGGTATGATATAGTTAAAAATCTTGGAATGCTACTAGCAGATGGAAAAGTTGACCAAAAAAAAAAAAGTCTGAGAAAGGGATTTAGCGTTTAAGACCTGATAAAACGTTGGGTCATATTACCTACTACAGTCTCATCTGTTGTGATTTTTGCATGCATTAAAAACCTTACACAGAACATAATTCAGGATCAAAACCAAGTTCTTAAAATCTAAGTATTCAGAAAAATCTTGATTTAATTTTTATAAAAATCAATTTTGATCAATTGCTGGCTTAAATATGTATAATTATGATTTCTGTTGTTAACTTCCGCTTTATGAGCTTCTCTAACAGGGCTGGCATACTGAGCAGACCCTGGATATAATTTTGATTGAAATAATTTTGAGCAGCTTTTTTTTCTGCTCACGTAATTTGTAGTAGGGTCATTGAATTTAACTCCAGGAGACTAGTTCTGCAGTCATTTTGACTGAAATGTGTTTTCTAAATGGTATCGGGTTTTCAGACTGCCTTGTTGCATATCACTGGGTTTAACACATGCCCAAATTTGACCATGGGCAGCGGTGGGCCTTGAAAAAGTGCAGCAAGTTGCATTTGTGCTCTGAGAGCTACGTGATGAATAAATTTTAATAACTGTGAAAGAATATCATACTATTGTCTGAGTATGTTATAACTTAAATAATGGAAGCTGTTAGTATCTTGGTGGGTTTGAGGTTCAGAATCATAAAACAGGTTAAAGCTGTGGTTTTCCGCAAGTACGCCAGACTTGAGAGTTGCAGTTAACGTTACATCAAGGTAATTGGAAATTACGGGCTGTGGAGATGAAAAATACCTCACAGATCATCTAGCTCGTCTCTGCTGGTTTGAGATTGTTCCTGCTAGTGTCTTTCGTTAGGATTTTGTGGATTGAAGTACACCACTTGGTGATGTTTCAGTCACATCCCTGAGAAAACAGCTTCTTGCTAACAATCAGCATTGCTTGCTCTGCTTGGCTTTTTTTTTTTTCCAGATGTCCCACACGATTTGTCCAGACTTGTTCCTGTGGTAGTCTGTCATTACTTAACCAAACCAAACACCACACGTGTGTGCCCGTGTCCCTGGTGTGAACTCACTTGTGTTCTGCACCTCTGCGAATGGTTTCGGCGCGGCGCTGTGCGCGTGGGAAGAGCCCGGCCTTCCTCTGAGGGCAGCCCTCACTTCTGGACTTCTCCTTGCCCCCTCGCAGCAGTGTGCTGACAAAGCCTGCCTTTGTCTCTGCCAGGGGAATAGTGCAAGGCCCGTCTGTTAGCTCAGGCTGATAGGAAAAAAGCTGCCTTTAAGGATGGCTTGTGGGTTACTTTTTTTTTTTTCCCAGAGGTTTAAATGCCTGTATTTGACAGGGAATCTTCAGAAGCATTTGGAGGGGTCATTGACTGGCAGCAACTCTCAGCCATGCTTTATGATTATTCTCACCTTGCATCCAAGCTTTCAGCAGCAGATTTCTCACATAAATATATTTCAAAGAAAGCTCAGTCCTGGCTTATTTTAAAATGTATCATTGACACCTCTTCCTTCGTGTCTTTCAGTAATTTTTCTTTAGATCCTCTTGTTATTCTTGTAGGAAATTCCATTTACTCATTAGCTTCTGCTGGTGTTAAACCATTACCACATCCAACTTTAATTTTATGAATAGCTTCAGCATATTTCTTCCAACTGTAATTTCTTTTGTTCAGAAGATTCTCAATAAATATTCTCTTTTTTCTGTCCCCCACACAGTTCTTCTGGCTAGTTGCTCTTCAGTTCTTGCCAGATGTTTTCTTCTAGCTTTTGTGACAATAAAATGCAGCCACTGTACCCATGGTATTCATATTTTAAAAAAAAAAAAAAGGCACTTCTTCCCTATGAAGAAAGGCTGAGAGACCTGGGTCTGTTCAGCCTGGAGAAGAGAAGACTGGAAGGGGATCTCATCGATGTGTATAAATACCTGAGGTGTGGGAGAGAGAGGGATTTGGCCAACCTCTTTTCAGTGGTTTGTGGGGACAGGACAAGGGGTAATGGCCACAAGATAGAGCACAGGAAGTTCCACACCAACATGCGAAAGAACTTCTTCTCAGTGAGGGTGACGGAGCACTGGGACAGGCTGCCCAGGGAGGTTGTGGAGTCTCCTCCTCTGGAGATATTCAAGGCCCGTCTGGACGCCTGCCTGGGCAGCCTGCTCCAGGGAACCTGCTTTGGCAGGGGGGTTGGACTTGGACCCGATGATCTCTGGAGGTCCCTTCCAACCCCTACAGTTCTGTGATTCTGTGAAAACTTATTTTTGCTAAGTGTAATTAGTTTGATACTGCATTCTTGTTTTTTTCCAACTGTGCTGACATACCTTCATTTAGGAATAGACTACCTCTGAAGTTATGCAACACCTGAGCTTTTGAAGTGGTGACATTTTTCAGTCCTTACGTCAAAAGTGGCATTGGACATTAAGAGTTAACAGAGCGTGACATTTTATAGTGGCAGGGCTTTTTTATTTAGCTACAAATATGCTGTGTTAAACCCAGTTGATTCCACTTTACCAGGTGAGTGCCCTAACTAGGCAGAGAGATTGTTCATATAAAGGCAGTTTTGTGCAAAATAGCTCAGCTCCAGAAGCAGGTTCCCCATAGCTCTTTCCTTTCTTCCTCCACTGCCCCTGCCAGTTGCCAGATGTTCAGCTAAGAGGTGCTCAAATCCCTCGTGTTAGGAGGGAATTGAACCTAGACGACATCCTAATTATGTGGCGAAGAAAATCATGTTTTCTTATGGTCAGGTCTAGAAAGGTAGCTTCAGCACAAAATGCTCAAGGAACTTAATTCCACATCTAGCAAAACAGAATCTTTTCTTCTGACAAAAAAACTTACTGTAAAAAGTAGGTGTCACCCAATTCCCTGGCTGACCTGTTAGTGGGAGTGTTCTGCAGTATTCATGTAAAGTAGAAAAAATTATAAGTCATTGCTTTGGGATGGCAGAACTCTTGCTGGTTTGGGTTTTTCTTGAACCTGCTGAAGAAGCTGTGCCAACAGAGCTCCAGGCTGCTGCCTGCTCAGCATGCAGGCTCTAGGATTTGTCATCCCGTGATCCTGCCTGTCTGCAGGTATAGGGTAGACATGGAGGATTTCTGAAAGAAATGAGGAAAAAGTTGTCTGCTGAGTAATTAACTCTAATGATCAACGACTTCATACGTAATATTGAGTCTTAAACATTAATGAAACTTCATCTCGAGTCTGACACCATTTCAGGTATATAGTGTCAGCCTTTAGTGAGGAGTTTTACACTGCTGACCTTATGTTGTATATAAGGCATTTGGTGATATCGGAAAAATATCAGTTATGATTTGTTGTTAAAGTGTTGTTCAAACATATGTAATTCAGCAGCAAGGTCACTTTTGCATCCCTCAATGTTGAGATGGGTCCAGCTCCAAGCTAGCTAGGTTTTGCTGTGCTCATCGGAAGCTTTGAGGAGCCTCGTGCAATTTCTTCCTTCACTGGTAATTTCAGAACATGGGGCCAGCAGCAAGTGTATATTGGAGAAGCGATTAGGCAGTAATGGTGCACTGGGGTGTAAAATAGCAACTGCAATAGCAGATTACTCCATAATGCTTCCTTACAAGTTGAATAAATATGTTGGATGAAGAATGTAGAAAAACGCTCTCAAAATCGTGTTTTAAGAAAATAAACACCTTACAAATTTGAGGTTGATTACAATCCAGTGACAAGTTCAAAGTGATTTGATTTAATGAACTGGATTTTGAGTCATTTACCTATACTAAGTTCAGTTTGCTTAAATGCTGTCGACACCAACAATTGCTAAGTCATCTGTATAGAGCTGACTTAAATAAACGGTATTTGTCCTTGTGAGCAGAGGGAGGCCAGTATTCCTTCACCAAGTTTCAAATGCTTTGCAGAATGATGACATCTGTATGATTGTCTAATGCCATGTAAAATAAAGTTAAGCACAGGCTGTTATAAAAATTACCTCATTCTAAGTGATCTTATTTTTTCTATTCTGCTCAACGGGGTGTCTTTTCTTATATATCACGTCCTCTTGAGGAAAAACTATTCCTGCCTCCTGCAAGTGCTGTCACAAACTTGAAGACAAAGTTCACTTTCAGCAAAAGAAGGGTTATTACTGAGGGGTTTTTTAATTGAAAAGAACTTGCTGCTTTTTATAGCAGCATGCTTCCTTGAAGGTTTGAATTGACACACTCTTTATATTTATTCTTCAGATATTCCTCACTATATTATTATCATATTTGCACAAATGTAGGTCATGGTTGGCTGGTTTTGTTTTTTAAAGTAGGGGCTATGGTCGGATACTGGTTCTTCATAGAATATAACCTTGTTGCATTGAATTATCAGTAGCGTTTGTAACAGAGGCCAGAGAAAAAAGAAATGTTTTCTGCTTTTACCTATTTCCTTTCCATGGGTGGAAGTAGGTTGGCAGTAGGTTGGCCGTAGAGTCACCACAGTAATCACTCCTAGCTGAGTCAGGACAGCCTGGTGGCACTCGGTGCTGGCATCCACTGCACTTCAGTGGTACCACACACAGCCATCACTGGGAAGAAGGTGATGACAGTGAGAAATATGCTGGTGCATTGCTATACTTGTAGAATAATCAGCAGCTCTGTCATGACGCTGTTTTGTAGGCAAATCTCTGTCCTTTCAGGCACTGCATGTTTTAAGGACACCATCTTCATTCCTTTTCAACCTTCAAATTCCTTTCTTTTAGTTGGAGTAGTACTATGCGTCTTTTCAAAATGTAGCATGAGCTGACACAAGAAAATCCAACTTCAAGTGTGAAAATTCAAGAGAAGGTCTCAAGATGAAAGAGAAACAGAGTGTGTCCTGACAGTCAGGCAGAGATTTGGAAGATGTTCAGCTCATGCCTGTTATCTATCCCCCCCAACACCTTTCTCGCTCTGATCACAACTCCAGGATAACTCTTGATATGAAGGATAACGGGTTTAGCCTGTGTGCCTCACTGACACTGGTGGAAACATAACAGCGAAGATGTACACACATTCCCGGGTTTGCTAGCTGCAGGACTAGGTGAAAATCAGTGAGCAGCTAGGGGTGATTTTCCACAAAAATACAGGGGTGTTGTAATTTGGGACGATGTGTTGATGACAAGTAGGAAAAAAAAATTGCTCACTGCTATTCTTGTTAACAAAAATGACGTTGCTAATTTTTCTTGTTCATAGATCACCTCTCTTGTGACTCTCCAGCTGCTGTCCATGGTTGGCAATAACGACCAGCTTGATGGACCCCGATACAAATGCACTGTATCACTGGACTTCATCAGAGCTATTGCCCGGTGAGCCTATTAGAAACCATTTGGGGTTATATGTGCTGATTTCAATGCGGCTTCAAAACCTGTATTTTCTCAGTCTTTATTTTGGCTGTATGCAGACCAGAATGGAAATCTGTGGATGTTTTTTAAGAACAAGTAAATGAGTCTTCACTGTAAGAAATGTTGAACTTAGGTTTACTCCAATACTGTTTTGAAAAAAATAATATATCTTACCGTGACAGAGGTAGGTCAAGGAACTGCTTGAGTATGTTACAGTAACAAACTGTCTGTGTACTTAATAGAAGTCAGGGACTTCATGTGAAAATACTGCTCTAAAATGGCAGTCCATTTCCTTACCAAAAGGCACGTTATGATATTGGAATCCAAACTGATATTTAGTTCTTAGTAGTGTTTGTGGTACAGGTGATGTAAAAACTGGATAGGTTATGAGAAGTCTTTCACATAGTTTGTCTTATGCGATCTGTAGTTGATACAAACTAATTCAAAAAAAACAGTGTAGGTACCTCAAAAGTATCAATTACCTGTTCATCCCAAGCCTTCAGTCTGGGAGTCCGAGAGCAGTTCCAGCTACATCAGGAGAGATGGTGATAAATTACAGAAACACATGCAATACATAGGCAACAATCAGAACTGTCTCATTTATGCCAAATCTGAACAGCATTACTTCACGCACGCTGCTGCAGCCAGCTTATTAGCAGATCTTGGATAAAGAGCATGTGGCTAGAGCAGAGCCGAGAAATGACATGTGGCAAAAAGGAGAAACATTGTACAGGCCAGCTCTCCTCTGTAATGTGGAGCTTCAGAGGAATCTGCGTTTCAGACTGTTTCCAGTATCCTCGCTGCACAAGTCGCTCTCCTGAGCTGTTAAATGTCCCCTCGCCCAGTCAGTAAGCGGCACAGACGTGCGAATTTCAATTTGGACAGGCCACAGAGTGAAACTTCATCGGGCTCAGGCCTCGCTGGACCGTACCACCACCATCTCCAGGGCTTTGCTGTGTCAGCTTGCTATTCCCAGCAATAAAGTCACATGTGAATGATGCCTTGTAAAGTCTCCCACTGGTACCAAGTACATCAGACCATCTGTTTAGCAACATGGATCACTGTGTACGGATATCCCCGTGCTCTTGCCTCTGCTCTAACTCTTACCATGAGTACGGAGACCAGTTCTTAAACTCTGTACTGGCTATGAAGTTCCTTGAATTAAGACACTTGACATGATGGCCCTTTGCCTACAATTTCAACATCCTTCGAAGTTTGTGGACTCTGTTAAAATTGCCAGAAGGTAGAGGTGGACAGAAAACAGGACCAAAACTTGTGCTATGCAGCTCACGCTTACCAGAGAAAGTTTTTAGAGCTGTCCCTTCAAACCTCAGTGCACAGTGCAGTGCTTTGGCTTGCCTGCCTTTAGGTCAGATGTGCATACATATATCCCGTCTGACTTTTCCTATGCGTTGTGAAGAAGGCAATTTTTTTTTTCCCCACGTAGTTCGGAAGTGTTTATAGGCTGCACGGATTGGGCCATTTTATCTGACTTTTAAAAATTAACCTGTTTTTTTTCCTGTCCTCCCTTTTTTCTTCTTGTTTGTTTATTTGTTACAATTTTTTTTTCCAACCCACTGTCTGTCAAATCCTGAAGGACATAAATAAGATGCAAAATTTCATGAACCCATTATAAATGGGTTTCCCCCTTGTCTTACTTAGGCTGGCTAAAGGGTGAATGTATGATCACGGGCTAGCTGTGCTACAGCATTGCAGCAGCCTGTAGTTTTTAACCACAAATGAGAGGGGTTATATTTACTGCGGAGAAGGAACTATTTTGGCATTTCAATCATGATACACTTCAAGTAAGCAGACCATCTCCTGATTCTTTAGTCTCCATTCTTGCACTAGTGCTAAAATACGGTTAGGCACCAAAATCCTCAGGTTTCTCAGTCTCACTGCCAGGTGAACTTACTACTGCAGGGCTGGAGAGTGCGAGGAGTAGGACAGGAAAACTCTCCCTCCCTCCCCTCCCCACCCCCATTCAAGCAGTTCAACTTGCTATTTCATTTTCCTTTATTTTTAAATAAAGAATGAAATCTGCATTTTTTTAAAGTGTAAACCAGCTGTTTTTGGAAAAGAGTAGAAAACCTTATGTCTTCCTGGTGGCTTTTAGTGTGGTAACCTCTGCCCATGCCCTGTCTTTCTGTTTATTACCACAGAACTTTCACATCTATCTCTGTTCAGCCTTTGCAGAGATATTTCCATACTTTTCACTATGTAGTTTTTTACTTTCGGTTAAGTTGGTTTAGGTGTTTCTTTTTTAGTAACTTTTAATTTCTGTTAAAAGGATTTCAGACCGAAGTTCATAAATTTTCTCTAGCTGAAGTAGGGATCTCTTAATGTTTGTGGAACGTAATGGATCTTTTCATCTAGGGTCTAATAATGCTAGTTGTTATGGCAGAGCGATTGTGTTTCATTTAGTTGATAAGGTCAGTTTTTGTTAGTGTGGTTTTTGTTTCTATGGAAAGCCTTATAACTAAAGCACTTTTCTTAAGTGACACGATGTAATATGAACCTAACAGTGGCTTTTAATTTCTTCTAATTTTGTCATTGGATTATTAGGTAGCCTCCAACACAGCATTTCTTGTTATGCATCATGGGGATTTCTGAACTTTTTCTCAATTCAACATGATGTTCTATAGAAACTTTTTGGAAAGTGGGTTACAGAAGGAGGCATGAACAGAGAATATTAAATGATTGCAGCCTAACAAATAAGACGTTCAGACAGTTAATCTCACTTAACATTGTGAGCGGTTATTT
The DNA here is from genome assembly GCF_040182565.1 of Anser cygnoides. Lineage (NCBI taxonomy): Eukaryota > Metazoa > Chordata > Aves > Anseriformes > Anatidae > Anser > Anser cygnoides. The sequence continues at coordinate 13,907,538 of NC_089873.1, read as the reverse complement.
TTGCATCATTAAATACTTTAAAAAAAAAAACTTTTAATTTTATACTTGTCATTATCTGCAGTAATTTGTGCTATTTATTCAAACAGTAAATCCCGAAGTCTGAGTGTTAGATTGCATAGCAGAATGAGTTCGGAGACAAAAAAAAAAAAATAATTATATGTTTTATTTTACTGCTGTTCATTCTGCCTGCCATTGAAGTACAAAAGTATACATTAAAATCTTCTATCTTATTGAGTGGCATTCTTGGATTCTTCAAATTTAGCTATGAACATGGGTCAACTAGTGTCAAGACTGAAAGAACGCAGACTGCAAATGAGTACAGATGAGGGAGTTACGTAGTACGCGCTAAAACAGGTGGTTTGGAAGATGAACAAAACATTTAATAACATAAAAGATTGCAGTTTTGTATCACCAACTGGAATATCGTGTTTACCATATGAAAATATATCAACTTTTGATGTATTTTTTTTTTACTGCTTAATGTTTGGAATAAGAAACTTTTGATTGTTGCTAGAAATCGGCTTTATTTTTTTCAAATCTTACAAAGTTGAATCAGAAGATAGGAACTTTAAGTTAAATGCAATCAAGAATGAGTTTTTAACTTTCTTTGGGGGATATTTCTTGATTTTTGTTGTGCAGAATGTCCCACGTGTTGTCTCCAAACAGGTTAAAGTCTTAGCACTGTTAGGATGATTGCTCTAATATGCTGTGTTTTTGTTTATAGGACCGTGAACTTCGACATAATAAAGTACTTGTACGATTTCTTGTGAAAACAAGCTTCACAGCCATATGGACACTGTGACAATGACTAAGGCAAGCTGTGTTCATCTCTCTACTTAGCTGGCCAGAAAGAAGAGTATTTTGGCTCTTTTGGATTTGTCCAAACAGGTGCTGGCCCAGCATGGAATCTGATGAAAATACTCTGATTGGTCTGGGTAGATCTGATCAGAGGACTATTTACCAGGGACCCTGGAGTATTTGGAAGCAATGTGTTAATTATAAACAGCAGGGTTTGAGCACAATCTGTTCTACTCTTAATGATGTTATCTTAACACTGAAATTGCCTGAAACCCATTTACTTAGGACTGCGTTTTGCTCTATGAACTCTCCCCAGTGCTTTGAACATGGCAGCAGCCCTTGTTTGTATGCCCAGTCTTTTCACTTCCTCTCCACAGGAATCTTTGCAATTGCCTGCCAAAGCAGCTTTTCCTGAGGCCACCATTTTAGGAGAGTGGAGTAGCAAAATATAATAAATATAAGAACATCTTTAAAATCAAGCTGGTATAAATCCTTCTTTCCGTTCAGTCATATGTATGCAGATTGTCACACTGTTATATGGAGATCATGATAGGAAACTCCTAATTAATCATCATACTGTACTTTTTTTGGATCATTCATAAATGTTAACTGTGAATCTATTTTTATGACACTTTCTTTTAAAAAAATTTCTTGATTCCTGAAATTCTAACCTGATGTTGAACTTGAAAAGCTTTTTATTTCAATGTTTTTATTCCTTTCAAGCTCATCCGTTTCTGTTGAGTGCAAATTATAATGCTGTTTTGAATGAATGTGATTTCAGATATGCACCGTGTGATATTTTTGTAACAGTATCTGTCCTGTAGAGAAGTATGGCACAGCTGCCTTTTCCATCAGAAAGGGGGAGATTCAACAGGTGACAGAGTATTCCTGCAGCAGTTGCCCAAATGAGGCAGAATAGTTTTTGTAGCATAGAGCTTTGACTTTGGAAATGTATATTGGAATGCACTGCAACTGTATTTGTCTCCAGTTTACAAGCAGAGGAGTCCCAACCGCTGCTACCTTTGCAGGGTATTGAAATCACCTTGTGCACTAAAGGATTGTCTTCACAAATTGGAAGTTTTGTCACTCTTGAAAACTCGGGGTCCCACAGCCTGTTACTCAGATGATTTATTTCCGAATGCTGCCCTTTGTTTGACAGTACAAGAAAGTGTTATATGTTGACTGTTAGGGATTTTTAAAATGAAAAATACACCTCTGATACTGGAGGTGGTCAAATACTCTGTGTATAGCTCCTTTATTTTCTCCCAATTGTGTTTGTGTAGCCAGGCTTCTGCTTCTGGATTCAGACCCAAATGAATGAGTTCCAGGTGAGTCTAAGTGACAAAAGCATCTTTCTGGCCAAGCTGTCGTCTCCCTTTTCAGTAGACTCTGAAAGGGCAGAAATGAGTCATCTCCGTGATCCCTTTTCCTTCCGACCGCTGTGCTGCATCAAACCATGCACCTGTCCATGAGGTGGCAACATTTGTCGTGCTTGCTGAAATACTTGGATGCAAATACATGACCTGTTTCAAAATGTTTATTGCTTACTTTTGTTTTTTACTAATAAAAATGTACAGAAGGCATGCTTTGGACTAAACTTTACGGTTTCTTTCCCTTTTGGAGCTCATCAAGAGCTGAGCTCAGCACTTGTGCATCTCCTGTATGACTACTAAGGGCTAAAAATGGGAGAAGAAAGGAGGTTTGAGCTGTTATACGTTAAACTAATCTGTACAAAGCAACAGCAATACATCATAGCTTTTCCAGATACCTGGTCTAGATTAGAATCTGATATATGAAACACAATGGGATTTGCACTAACTTATGAAGTCCTACAACTCTTCAATAAAAAAAAAAAAAATTAAAATTCTGCAGCTTAGCTTGTTTGAAACTTTCAACAGAGCTGGGCCAGGGCTGTACTGCTGGGGAGGGAGAATGCCAGCTTGTGAAGCTCCTGCTCAGTAGTAGTCAGCATGGCTGAAAAGTGTAGCAACTACCAAGCAGAGACTGTATGAAGCTCCTCTTTGGAAAGCTTTACTACCAAGAGCAAGTTTTGAATAATATCACACCAACCTAACCTGCATTAAAAATACACAAGCAGTTCCAGGTAGTTCCAGATATGCACATAAACAGAGTACACGAAGAGCACAGAAAACATCTTATGTGAGTATAAGGATGCACAATAAAATTTGGTCATCATAGAGACAGGCAATGCTTATATCTGATCTTTTATGAGGAAAGAAATGAGTAGGAATTTTACCAGTTGGATTAGTAACTGAAGTATTTCAGGAATGTTTTTAATTCTGTTTATGATGTGTATAGATGAGATGCAAGGTGAAAGATTTCAAACAAAAAAAAAAAAGAACCAAAAACCAATGGTCTTTTGCTCTAGGACAATAGCAAAATGACTCACTCTGTGTTGTATGATTAAATTAATTCTACAATCTTAGTTTTTTCAACAGTATGGATCCATGAGCACACGTAGTCTCTGGAAACAGTACTTAATGAAATGTGCTGTAGTACTTGTTTTAATGTTAAAATTCAACTAGTTATTAGAAATGAGCCCATAAGTATAGATAAGTGATGTTTCTTTTCACTGTTGTCATAGTTTATCATAGCTTTTCTAAAAAGAGATCAAGAACAGAACCAGTTCAAGACTTAATTTCTTACAGCTGCTAGGCAATATACATGAAGAAGACTGAGTATGCTGTATTTCAGAACTCGTGTTTAGTATATGCTGAACATTTGCAGATGTTTGAGTGTAGAACAAAACCAGTCATGTTAAGTTCTGGTTTGGGTTGTAGTTGGAAAGACGTACCTTTTGCATTGCATCAACTGTGTTCAGTTGGTTGGTCCAACCTTTTCCTAACCCCATTAATCCCATACAGCACACCAGACTCTCAAAACTAGCAAGCCCCAGTTTTGGGGTACAGAGAAGACATGAAGTAAGGGTCTAAGAAAATAAGCATTGAGGAAACTTATTGCTGCAGATTTTTTCTTCCCACATAATTCCTTCTCCACTGGCCTGCTGATCGCTTCCACTATAAATCCAAAGGATGAGGCTACAGATCGCTGCGGAACATTATTAATTTGACCAAAATCAGGTTACCTGGAGAAGGAGCAGTTACCGAGGATCCATTGCACAGAACTGCTGTCCTTACATTGAACGCACTTCTGTGACCTTTTTGAAAAACTCCTCTCCGTGATATAAAACTTAAAGCTGAATCAGCAGTGTGAGAATGAGCAAGGTGACTGAGGTGTAGATGATGGATGTAGGCTATAACTATGCTGATGATAGATTGTGGGATTTATTCTGACAAACTCGAAATACTTCCATATATCCATATCAATGAGTTTATAAACTATTGCAGAGTGCCCTACTACATAGCCTAGCAATATTCCATTTTGAGACCTCACTTCTGTGGATGAAATTTAGGGCCCTAGGCTTCCTGCGGTCAGAATTTCACCCGTTCTACAGGTGGTGTTGAGAACTGTGCAAAAAATGCAGAGCAGGAGAAATCTTCCATACTTCAGTGTAGGAGGATGTTTTTTAAACAATTTTTTAAAAATACCAGCTATTTTTTTCATAGTTTCTGCATAAAATATATATATATATACTATAATGCTTTAAAATTTATAAATATATTGTACTTGTCTTCAGTGGCTGATCTGAATGTCCACAGGAGCTGAGGCTTGTTCTTATACGGAGAAAGTAATGGGGAAAGAAATTCAGCTATCATAAAGTTGCAGAGAAATGAGTGCCCTTGAATAGCTCTGATTTCATCAACAGCTGCGTTTTCATACCTACAGCCTAGAGATTTTCTTTTTAAAAGAGGCTTGTAAGAGTACATCCGCATGTAGCACAAGAGGTGTTTTTTTTTTTTTGACAGTGTTTTACCTGACTCTGCTTTTCTCAGAACCTGCTGTTTCTACCATAATAATCCTTGTAGCTATTATCTGTAATTTTTGGGGAGTTAAAGAAGTACAGCAGTTACTTGAGCATTTTCTAACTTCTGCTGTTGCTACACACCTTGATTTACCTACATGAAAATACATCCATTTTTACCATGGGTTCAATTTTTCCAGCATCCAAGCGGCTTTGCCAAGGCCATTCAGGCGCTACCTGCTTCCCTCTTAACTGAAACAGACAGCTCTGCCAGGAAAATAGTGTGAAGGACAGGATTCCCAGCAGGGACGCAGGAGATATTACACGTCTGTGACCTGTAAGCAAAACACAGACAGTGGAGTATCCCAGGATTAGATATGCTCCTGCACCTCTGCTGGCACAGAGAGTGGGACGAATGAGGACCAGCAGGTTCTTAGGGGCTGCCTGGAGGTAGGCGTACTACACGTACTACATGCTGCAGTTTGCTTGGCAATTGGGAAAGAGAAGATTTACTCTATCCAGGAGGAAACATTACCTGAAGTGACAGTGACTTCTGGTATTGTCAACATCAGAACAGCATACCAAATGTCTATGTATTTGTAGATGTTGGAATGGCTCCACTGGAATATTTATTGGAAGATTAAAAACTGTTGGGTTTTTTTGTTTGTTTGTTTTTGTTTTTTGGAACAAGCAGATTCATATAAGCTTTGTACATTCTGTTAGTGGTATACATGGATCAAGTTGGTTTACTTTCTGATTCTTTTCTGTTGCGTTTGTTAAAACCGTTAAAAAATGAAGGCTGAAAACGAGAAATAGCGTCTGCCAGCACAGTTGAAATTGCAAGTACAACCTTTATGAAGACAACCTGAAAACAATAGGTAGGGTTGTCTTTAAAAATCAACAACCCGGTAGCAGTTTCTGCTGGAACAAGAAGTTGAACAACCATGGTCTGAACTTTTGGGTAGACCTGTGTGGTATCAAGAGTTGGACTTGATGATCCTTAAGGGTCCCTTCCAACTCAGGATATTCTATGATTCTATGATTCTATGATCATTCTGCTTGCTATTTGACGCTGGCAATATGTCAGCCGCATGTTTGAGTACCCATGTATTTGTAAATACCTGGGTTTCACGTACCAAGAAGCTTAGAAGTAAAAGTAAGATCAAGATGGTTTGTTGAGCAGCCTGTGCCCTTTGGTGTTTCCGTGCTCTTTAAGTGAAGTCCATGAGTAAGGTGATCCTCGAGTAAGAACGTGCTGTACAAAGTATCATGGGAGGATGTAATGTTTGGAGTGCTGTCGTGAATTGTACTTAAAGTGCCTCCTCCTCTATAAATGGCTAATGACCCCTCTTCTCCCTCAAGCTGAGCAAGGAGGAGCTTTCTTCGACCTGAACAGAGGGACCCAGGGAAGAGTAGAACAAAGAAACGGGCAATCCAAAGCAGCAGAAAGCATCCCTAACTCTTCTCCCATTTGGTTCAAAACCTTCAATGAGTTAGCAAAGGTGTGCGTTGTTGGAGCACCCTATCACCCCATAGTCCCTTGTCCTGCCAGCACTGCTCTGGGTGCTCGTGGGATGTCGTCTGGCAGGCGTTCAGCTTCAGCAAGGTTTTTTTTCCAAATCCGGGTTAAATCTGTTGGGCCACGGAGGCTGTATAGCCAGTTGTCTTGTTTTGCGTGTTTGGTTTTCAGGTTTGTTTGATTATGATGAAATGCTGTTGAAAAGTGAAAGGCAATGACAGAGCCAGTGTAGCAGGAGGTGATTTTTCATAAGCCACACAGCAAAGGTGCACTTTGCCTAAATTCGTTCAGTACATGCGCTCTGTTTTCCTGGCACATGGAGATTTTCAGCAAAGCATGATTTTTAATACACACATATTTCCTTTCAGCATTTGATTCTTGCTTGCGAAAATATGTGCCGCTTGGTATTTCATATACCTCCAGAAATTTGAGTTCGGATGGAGGTGGTGGGAATAAAATAGGGCCAGTAGGGCTGGGAAATAGAGGTTTGCTAGCTGGCTTTTTTGATGTTCATGCATTGGGAGTTCAACAGCTGAGCACTTCTGCCTTCACGTAGGCAAGGAGGACTTTCACATCCTGGCAGCCAGAGAATAGTTGAAAGAAAGCTTAGCGAAGAGTAAGGTACGTAACCTCCCTCATTAAGGCGTCCTTGCCAGATGACAGAGCATACTGCTACAAAATTCAGCAAAAGATGGAAGTACCCAAGAGAGAGTGATGGAGAGTGAAGTTGCTTGCCAACTTCTTGCAGTGAGCAGCTCATCCCCCCTTGTGGGCTGCAGGCTCTGAAAGATGTGATGTGAACACAAACAACATCTACAGGAGGGTCAAACGATGTTCCTGCCACGCAGTTAGAGCAGTTCCTGAAGTGCAGGCGCCTGGAGGAATCCCCGTCCTGTCCTCGCAGCAAGATTTCCTATGCAGTGTTTTGTTATTCCCGAAGGGTGCAAAGCATTAGGAACAACAAATATCTGGCAACCCTGCTGGAACTTCTGAGAGCAGCGTGATGTTAGGGTTGGGGAATTTCAGAGAAAAGGAGAGTAAGAGCCAAAGCCAAGCACAAAGTTTGTCTGCCAAAACAAACCTGTGGCTCCCGGAGAGGGCGGGAGCTGCCCCTTGCAGCGACGTGGGCTCTTCTGCCTGACTTAGCGCGGGCTGCTCGCACGTGTGCTCACCTGAAATGGCTTCTTCAGCGTCCCTCTTCGCTTCAGGCAAGCTAGATGTATTTGGAGCTATCATTAGAGGCACGGTGATGTGTCCTGAGCATGTTGTTTTCTAATGTCTTGGACGCCTTTAAGCAAAGGCTCACCCAATTTCAAGAGTGGGGTTTTGGGCTGAGTATAAGAGCAGTAAATGTGATGCTTTTGCAAACAGTCACAGTGACTTTCTGAAAGGTTTCATCCGCAGCAATACCTCCATTGCTCACCATCCACATTTAAAATTAAAGGCTAGTTTTTGTGTCTTTGATTAAATTCTGTATGCATAACCTGGCTCTAGACTCAACTCTACTTTTCCTCTTTCCTCCTCCCCATCTAATCTCAATCCCTCCCCCAAAGCACCGAAGTGACAGAACTTTTCATTGAAACTATCACATTTTTTGCATCCACATCAAAAGATAAAATGCTAGCTTTAGTTTACACCCATACAATTAACCAAATGTTGCTAAAATTGCTTTGCCCTCAAAATGGAAAGTGTGCTAAGCTGACACACCCATTAGAGGAAAAATTGTGCTGAAATTGTTCACCTTTGGCAAAATTCTGCGTAGCTAACTGGAATTTTTATCGTGGAAAAAGTCAAATCATCTTTATTGTAGTTACTGATGCTCATGCCAGCTAAAACAGTGAGCAGCAAGTGTTTTAAACTGGCTGTTATCTTGTATCTAAGTGCTCTTGTGTACAGTTTTTCATGCACAATAAATACTTCTGGCGGCAGCCTTTTACTTTCTTCCATGTGCCGCCTTCTTTAATAAATCAGACCCCTGAAGAGACTGAAGCCGATTCCTCTGGTTCAGTTGGGAAGTATTTACGGAAATAAATTACTCTCTTCACTAAAAAAATGGGGAAGTGGAGATTAGACATTTGAAACTCCTCTGCAGTGAGGTCTGTGACAAGCATATACCCTCCGCTGACTTGGGAGCCTTTGCGCTGGAAGAGATGAAAGTCCCGATTTCAGAAAGCTCCAGAAATACATGGCTGGTTTGTATTTTCCTCGTGTGGCACAACTTCATGAATCTTTGGTGCTGAAGGCAATTAAGTGTCTGAGTACGGACAGCTGTTTTCCATCAGTAGCTGTAGAGTAGCTCATCCATCAGCAAAGAGCACTATCGCTGCATATTCACGGCCAAAAAGATGGTGAGATACTGGAGGAAGTCGGGTGAGGCCGAGTTTGGTGTGCTATTTCCTTTGTAATATCCTTTTCTGGGAAAGAGGATGCTGATAGAGCACAGCGAGATCATGAATATCAAATGATAGCCTTGGTAAGGCTGCTTGGCTTTCTTATCCGAGGTTGTGACCACAGGCTGGTCTCAGAGCTGTTGCAGTCTCCTTCAGGATATCGCCTTTGATGCTCTCCGAAATATCAAATCAGTCAGAGCAGAGGAAAAGGACACCTCTTCCTTTTCCATCACGGTGCTGCTGTGCTTTAGCTGAGAAGGACGAGAAGTCTGTGCCACAGAAGACGTGGCTGTATGGGTTCATGGGGATCCGGAATGGTTACACGGATCTACCTCTGTACACAACAGCCGAGCTCTTCATTCAGCTTGTTCAAATCACAGGAGAAAATCTGCCTTAACAGGGACTTGGATAATCCTTTTTACTGTTTGTGTCTAACAGCCCTTGCTCATTAAAAATGGGAATTTCTTTTTGCATGAAATGAGTAAGTCAGTGTAGGCTGCTTTGGGCTCCAACTTCAGCTGCTGAGAAAGTAATTCTTTTACTTTATTTTTAGTAGGTTAAGGAACATCATTTCTATGCTAACCTTTTCTCTTTTGAGCTCTTTTCTACAGATGCCTTCCAGAAATCTTTGGATGTTCGATATGTTACTATAGATATATAGTAAAATTCTGACAGTTTTCTTGCTGCTCAAAACCCGTGGTTCCCTGCAGAGACCTTTTCTTCACTGCAGCCTTATTGCCAAGTTGTCAGAGCATTAATTAAACTAGAAGAATAAGGCATTGCATGTCATTTCCTATACTGGATGCCTGCATGTCAGGGACATATCTCCATGGCAAGAACCTGTATATAAACAAAAAATAAGCTTGGCAACAATACAAAATCTCATGCAGGCTTTTAAGTGAAATATGTGGCAAAGGAAAATATGGAATTTAAAGTAAAGTATTTCTAGGGAAAAGGAAGAGTTTGCTGAATGCTTATTTTCTCAAGCACAAATGTGATGATTTCATTTGGATGCTATGTGCATTCCAGTGTTATTTTTAATCTCCATATTTTAGATGTTTTAGATATTTATTGGCTCAAACCTTAAAAGGTTTCTCATTTTAAACCCCCTCATTCATTACAGGTAGACTGACTGTTCCTTAGTGGGATTACAGATTCTCTCTGCAAACCCATAAAGTCACGTGGAATAAAACTTTATTCCAAATAAACTACTAATAATTTGCATATGCTTCATTTTGCTGCATGAATCAAAATGTCTTCGTTTCATGTATTATACATCACCTCTCAATTTTATGTACATTTACTCTGCCGTTTAGAAGCCAAAAAATACAGCACACGTGTTGATGCTTTCCCTGCAATAAAATGAATAGATGCTTAAACTGTAATTGCAATCTACTGCTTGCTAACACCGCCAGCAGAGCCACGACATTAGGGAAACGGGAGCATTTTTCATGTTTTGTCACGTTTTTGGGGATGGGTTCTTACAGTAGTGGACTTGGTGACTCTTCAAAAGCCAAACCTGATAATTCACAGCCAAGTTAATGTGAGTGCATATTTAAGAGATTAAGAGGAAAATGTGTTATGAGGACTGTAAGATGAAGAGGAATTTGGCGGATACATCCTCAAAACTCTCGTGTGCACACAGGGCTCTTCCCCATCTTCTTGCCACGTACAGCTCCTGGAAGCTACCTTGCAAAGACTCCGCAAAGGAGGATCTTTTAAACTGGTTGTACCCAGTCGTGCCACCGAGGCTTGGGACAAGAGGACAAAGGCAGCACCCACCATTTGCAGCTTTTGTCCCACCCGTGGGCACCCGTGAGTAACTGGAGCCGCGTGGTGGCTCTCCCTGCGCAGGAACTCAGCCTCTGGCCCTCCTTTGGGTGCTGTTCCACGTGGCCAGGCACTGCTAAGAGGAGATTTGGGCCCCTGCGGTGTGCCAGCGTTGCTGCAGGCGGTCAGGTGCCAGGGCTGGGCTGCCAGGAGCTGCCTGTGGCAGCATATGCACCGCGCTCCCCTTCTCTCGCTGCCTTGCCCGCCTGTTGCCACTATTTCAGCTGCGTGTGCAGAAACACCGTGCGGGTGCCAGTCACAGAGTTACACTTCAGCAGAGCATCTTCACACCTCCCTTGCTGCCGATCCCGTACGAACCCTTCACCGACAGCTCTCGTGACGTCTGGCTCGCCGCTTGCCATGCAGCCCATGCTAAGGCATCTGAGACAACGTCTGAGGCCGTACCTGGGAGCTGAGCGGTGATGAGACATACCCCAGGGCTTCACAATGATGCTGTGGGCTGCAGAGGCCGTATTCCAGCAAAGCTCCTGCCCAGGGGCCAGTGTCTCCATGCACAGTGCAGAGGATTGCACGGGGACCTTGCCGTGCTCCTGCCCAGGGCCATCTCCTGTGACCACGGTGAGGCTCAATGCCCTTCCCACCACCACCTCACCATCAGTCAAGCAATAGGATTCCTTCTCCTTTTTTTTTTTTTTCTTTTTCTTAAAGGACTCTAAAAAATTAGTCTTTAAAAAATTCTGATGAATAGCATTAATCCCCTACGAGAGGAACGCTCTAGATTGCTTAGCTGCAAACATCTTTTATTCATGAGCAGCATGCGCCATACATTCATTCCCTCACTCAAGGCTCAGGCATTATTTCAGGAAGAAGAAAGCACATCTTTAGCATTGTAGGCTTTTGAACAATCAAAAAATGTATAATGAAGCAGCAACACCTCTCAGAGGCAATAATCTACTGAAATATTATAAGCCTTTGTAGTCAGGGGGCATTTTAAAGCCTTAACTTGCAACCAACAGAACTTTGTTATTAAATGATTATTATAATTATTTTTTTTGTACACCTTCAGAGCTCTCTGTGATTCTCCTAAGGATGATAAAGTGCCTTCCTTCTGTTTTAGGTGCTGGAGATCTTTCTTCCTTCTCCCTGTGTGTATAGGGTGAATCCTAAATGATAATCTGCCAATTTATTTATTGTAGTTTTTTCTTTAAAACTGTATGTTTTTTATCTTGCAGTGCCCTTAACATTATTCTCCCCAGTGCTCCCTCTCCCTTTGTTTGCTGGGAGCCCCAAGGAGAAACATATGCTGAGTTTTTAAGTTGGCTGCAAAGTTATAACCTATTTCCCCTCTGAAGCCCATTTTGGAAAATACAGGTGAAAAAGAGAGCCTCAAGGGGGTGCAGAAGTTGGCCTCTTCCATTAATTTAACACCATTTCTTGGTGAAGAAATGAAGCAGCAGCACAGGTTAAAAGTCTGCAGAAAACCTTGCTGCTTCAGCCCGACTTCCTGGGGGCAGCTACTAAGCCTGTCTGACCATCGTACAAATTGGTTCGTTGTCGCTGGGATTTTAGATTTGATTCCTCGTTATAAGTTTTTAAAATGATGAGGATTAATAGCGCTTGAGGGGCAGCTCCAAAGACTTTGTCTGACTCCGGTGGTGCTGGAGGGGCCATAGATACACTGAAGGTTAATGATCTGAGAGCCCCCCTCTGCACCTTGATCCGCAGGAATGGAATTGACCTTTTCACGGCTTAATTAGGGATAAGTTTATAAAAGTATGTCTTCATATTTGACACCAATCTCCTTTGCATGCCCTGGTTTGGTTGGCCTGTGAGTAATACGGCCTCCTGTCAGCAAAAGGAGACAAGATATTTGTTCAAATGCTCATCGTCAGCAGCCCAGCAGAGATGGCTCCAGCTAAAACCCTAACTCTTACTTTTAAATGTAGTTTAACAGCTCTGTGTTCTTAAGGAGGCTTTTCTCTTCCAGCTACTATTGCTCCATCAAGGTAAGCCAGCCATCTTGTGCCCAACGAATGCAGTAGTCACTCTTGCTGGTGAAGGAACACAAGAAAAGGGCTCAGACAAGAGCCACCCTAATAAATACGCAGTGCCTGGGGAGTACCAGCTCTCCTGGGAACCCGCAGACTCAGCGCTCCTGGTCCTCATGGGCTGCACAAGGCTGGAGAATGAAGCTCCAGCTGAGCATCTCATAGCCCCCACCATTCCTCCACCAAGAAAGACCTCAACCCCACGAGGTTTGGAGAGTTATCTCCTCTTGCCAGTGGGCCCTGTCCCCTTGCCCTGTGCCGTGTGCTTCCACCGTTTTCTTTCCGTCGCTTTCAGAGCTGGTCTCATGTGTCTGGGAGCCAAAAACTAACCCAGCCCAATATCTGGAGAGTTCTTTGCCTTCCTGAAAGCAAGAAGGGCTGGTGAGCACCATGGCTGACAGAAGGAGGAGAGAAGGTGTGCTCAGGTCTGCCTCCAAGCATGGGCAGGGGAGTGGGGTGAGTGGGAATGGAAGGGTATGCTTTGGTACCCACGAGCCATTAGATCCCCAAACCACATCCTAAATACACGTAGCCCCTGGTAGACTGACATTCCTTGCATTTGGCCAGTGCCACGGCTTCTAGACAGTGTCAGTAGATGGAAATGCTATTTTTAAAATAATGTTTAGAATGAATTATTCTCTTAGCCTTGCAAAGGAGGGACTGTCTGGTCAGGCTTGGGGTATCTTTTTTAAAGAGTTGTGGAGAAGCTTATGCTGTAACAAACAGTGCTATACATATGACATTGCTAAACAGTGAATGCCAATGTTATTAAACCTGTCCTTTTTGTGAGCGTTAAATTAATTGACAACATTTTTTTTAAATCACACTCTAATCTTTCGGAGAACAGAGCCTCTCCTCAGAGACGCTGTTCCAAGGAGAACCAGCCACCATACGAGGCGTCCTCTTGATTTATAGCAGCAGCAGCATGAATTTCATATAACATGATAATATCCTATAAAGTCTCAGAGCTCTACACCGAGTCCTGCATAGATAACAGGTTGAGCAGTACACGAAGTCAGGATGCGATAATAATGTCTTTCCTTCAGCATGAAACGATGCTATTTGGGATGCCATGCTTCTTGGATGTGGGAGCAGTAATCCTATTATCAGTCATCAACAATAAACGACACCGCTGTAGATACCCGCTTACTGGAGGTGATGCACAGAAGCTATTAGGAAGCTGCCTAGCCGGCATGCTGAGCTTTCACCCGCTATTTCCTTGCAGATTTTCTCTGCAGATACCTGCCTATCTGCAGATATTTTTTTATCACTGCAAATAAGAGGGACCCTTGCTTCGCCATGGCTTTGTGGTTATCTCAAGGCACGGGTTGTACTTCAGTACTGATTTGTGGTGTCCCCTGCCAGGTCTTGGGGCCACCTCCCCCAGTGTGCTGGGCCCTGCTCCGAGACCCTCCAGACTCAGAAGAGCAGCCCAGTGTTGTAGAAATATTAACGCCTGTACCTATGGGGAGGGGTGGCAAAGAACAGCAGCAAAAGCTGTCATAAATTACGAGACATCTCTAGAAAGGTAGACGTGTAACGCCTGACTGAAAGTGCCAAGCAAACAGATGAGTTTTCATCATCTACACACCTAACCCACCCTTTCTACTTATGGCATACTTTTTCATTACACTATGTTATTATACAACTAGTATGAAATATTTAGGGCTTTAAATTTACACAGTCATAAGACATGTCCCTGTGCAGTGCCTCTTACAATGCAAATACAGGAGCACTGTAATTACACACTTGCACAAAATTTTATCACTAGGGGTAATGTAATTTTATTCCTGCACATTGTTGGAAATTATTCCTATAATGAAAATATAGAAGGAATTTCTTTAAGTAGGTACAGTTGTAAATGAATGAACCACTCGGACCGCAGGTGCTGACCAGTTGTGCAGTGCCAGGCCGTTTGTCTTCCTGGGCTCCGAGCATGGGTTAACCCAGCACAGCAAAACAGACTCAGTCATACAGTCAAGGTATGTAGGCCAAGGAGAAATCTTTTGCAAATGGAAACAGTAATGGATTCCAGGCTGTGCTACAAAGGCTCTTTTTGATTGTGTTTTATTTGTTTTATTTTTAACATCACTTTAAATGAAGCCACTGAAGCCAAGATGGGCTGGAGGTCTTCTCTGTGCTGGGTGACTGCTCAGTCTCTACACTACTCTTAGACTTAGGTGTCCTCTCTGGCATTTTCCATCTCGCCTTATTTCCTGCACAGTGACCCACTGCCAAGGAGAAGCTGGGGTGTCCTGACCCCATATTGGTGTCCACCCGAACCCCACCCGCTGAGGTGAACCCTTGGGGTTGGGCACCTCTCATACGTGTCTCCCAGACACCAGAATGGCTGTGATTCCTTCAGCCATGTCCAGTAAGAAACAGTCTTGCTAAGGTCTGTGGGATATCAGCAATAACACCTCACCTTCAGAAGACGAACTCCATGGGGAATTTGTTTTGGGTACTTATAGGATGGTTTGAGACCACCGCCTGCTCAATGCACGTGTTCTGTGCTGCCCTCCAGCAGCAGCTGGTGCTTCCCAGGCTCTCTGCAAGCACCCAGCACCTGACTCCCATTGTGGGCTTTGTTTTGGGGTTCAACGTTCGGGAGAAGTGTTAACACCCATCCGGTAGGTGCCCACATCTTTCACTGGGCACTGCAGCACTTTTACCAGGCAGGAAGGGATGCGGCAGAGGAAGATGGATGGTGTTGGCCAATATGTAGCTGAACGTGTAGAAGACCACAGAGAGATACCTAAGACAGACTTCCCAAGACCAAAGGAGGAGATAGAAAGAATATTTTTTAAAAGAGAGAGACAGGTCTTGCTGCACTATTAGCAATGCATGTTTTTCTTTTTACACATTGGCTTTCTCCCCTGACCATGGCTTCCTTTTCTCACTAGGCACTAGCACTGATGTTGAGTGGATTTCTTTTTCCTTTGGGAAATGAATGTTTCATGCTCCTCCTGGTCAGGCATCAGAGGAGACCCCACAGCCCCTGCTACAGTGCCCTACACCAGCACCCTTCCTGTGGACTAGTTTACTTTTCTAAACCTTGCACTGGACACCTTCTATGTTGACACAATGAATTCCTATTGAGAATGGCTTTTTAAGTGACATTTTTGTAAAATCTGTAGCTGCCAATCGTTTAAAAATACAGAAGGGATCAAAGTTCTGTTTGCCACAGGTTTAATAATTACTTCAGTGATGTGAAGCTGAGCCCAGTGACACAAAAGCCTTTCCTGTCCCGTTTGCCACAGTGTGTGTTTAGATGACATTGACTCATGTCTTCAGTCACTGTTTACAAATATTGGCCCCAGAGGTCATTATAGATCAAAATATATGATGTTATCACAAAAGGGAAGATGGAGGAATCCTACAAAACTGACCCTAATCTATGCAGCAGACAAGAAAATGCCCATTAACTTAAACAGGTCGAGGAATTAAGCATCTCCTGCAGTCTTTTGCTCCTTTGTGATCTATCGAGGGAAGGATTAACATTTATCTGAGCCTGAGGTTTCACTACTGTACAATTCTTGAATGCAACCTACAAAGCACTAACAAGAGGTGAAACCAGGGTCACTATTTAACTCACAGATCAATAAATCTTTTCCATCCTTGAACTGTAATGTCAAATGTGATTGCCTAAAAATTCCTCACACGATACACCAATATATATCCATTATGGTTGTATTCTCCTCTCAGGGTGCAAATTGCATGCACGTAACCTCAACTAGACTTAGCAGCTGTGTGTCCAAATTCTTTTACTGGCAGGTAACAACATATTCTGATTACAGTGCATATAAATAAATAAATCTGTTCTGCTTCATTTTAAACATCCACAAGTTTCTTATTGCTGTTGCAATAATTATTCTCCAAATCTTTCGTTTCTTAATCAAAATAAAATCTTTGCCTAAACTCCTTATTCACAGTGACAACACAACATTAACATCTTTGTAATTCAAATAAGCGTGATCTTCTATAAGAAATTCAGGGGGAAAATATGCAACCTGGCAGAACAGCATGAAGCTCCCGTATGAAAATCCTAGGAGGAAGTGTCTACATATCTCAGAGTAAAATCAAAGGAAGCCATTAAAAAGGAGCACGTTGTCTAAAATGTGTTGAAATGAGACATGTATTTATTCTCTCCCTGAGGTAAAAACCTGTACAACTTTGGGTTTACAATGCATAAATTATCGAGTCATTTCTCACTTGTGGAATAAATAGCATCCGTAAGCGTTTGCATCCGCACATCAGCTGAAGCTGGAGAGAGCTAAATTTACAAAACATTGAATCAGGAGGTATGTAAGACTTAGTAAACAGCACAAAATCCAGGGCCCCCAACGAGGAACATTATGGCTAATCAGATGTTATTCATCTTTTCAAGAAGTATCTGCCAGAGACCTCCACGCTTGAAGAGTGGATGCACCCCAAGGATGTACATGGGTGCCAACCACAGAGGAGCCCAGCAGACCACTGAGACTTGGCCTGGTCTCGGTCACACTGTGGGGGGGGTGCAGCACTGGGGGCTTTGAGGGCCTCCGAATGAGGACTCCAGGAACAGGTTACCTCTAATTCCCCTCCTGATGTCCATACATCCTGACAGCTCCCTCTAAGTGGGTTTAGACCAATATTCAGGAAAGGCCAGAGAAGCTGGAGCTCTCCCGCCCACTCCATGTTTCAGCAGTGAGGTGGGTGCCCAGTGTCCATGGAGCTGCAGGGTGAAAGCCTTGGTGGGAACTGACACACATATTTCAGCACAGGATGTCTGGGAGACTTATTCTACCTTCCTTTCAGTTATACCCCATAATATGACTGTCCAGACACGTTGCCTTTTAGGCAAAGGTTTCAGGGTGCACTGGAAAAGCTGATGAACATCGCTGCCACCCAGCCAGCAGGTGAAGGAGGGAAGTGCTTGTGGCTGAGTGTGTCCATGCTCAACCTGCAGGTCATCCATAGCAGCCAGACGTGGTGAGAGCACTTAATGGGGGCTTCTGGCTCCTGTGGAAACACAGCCCAGCCTGGTGGCGGTCTGCAGTGATGATTTGTTCTGGTGCAGCTTGGGGTTGCAGCCGGGATGAACCCTGGACCAGGGATATTCCGGACCCTGCGGTGAGGCACAGCTGTAGCATGGGGTGTGGATCTGCAGTAAGCATGTCTTCAGAGCTTCTGGCAATTACCTGCTGTCTTCTTGACTAATGAACTCCTGATCTGATTGCTTATTTTTAGGGCAGATATCCAGAGTCTGTGCCACAAGGTGCTGGCCTGCTCTGGAGGAACCAGGCATGGTTCTGCCCAGGGAGGCTGCAGCCAGACCTCACCCTGTGGTGTCCTCAGGACCAGTGCTGGGCCTCCAAGAAGGCATGAAATGGGCCGAGAGCATCAGCCGTAAAGGTTAACGTGAGTGTGTCTTGGGGGGGGGGGGGGGGGGGGGGGGGGGGGGAAGAAACCGACAAAGATAAATGTGCCAGATGAAATGTAACCAAGTGTGTTAACACAGGGTCAGACACAGATTTAAGAAATCTTGTACTCAGGATATTAAAATTGCACTCCCTGGTGTGTACCTACCTGCACCTCTTTTCTAAACATTATTTCTGCTACATTTGCCTTGAATTAAGAAAGAGGCTTTTCATCTTAGAAGCAGTCAGACCTGCAATTACACGAACCCAAGTTTTGCATGAAGTAATATTTTTTTTCCTGCCTTAAACACATTTTGTGCTCAAAATGAACTTGTTAAATAGTCTGTCATCTCGTGTTTCCTTCTCTAAAGACACAGACAACACCTGAATTGTTAATGAGCTGCAGTGCAGTTTAATCAGAGTGGGAAAAAATAGGTTTTCAAACAAAGAACAAAGTCGGCAGCTCCAGTTTCTCCCACAGCCTCCAGTCCCCATGTCACTGGCTCACCCTGCACATGGCACCTGTTGAAGCACCTCTGAGCCTCAGAGGCTGCACACACATTTATGGGGGCTGATGCTCCCCATCCCCTTCCCACACACCCATATATTTAGGCTAATGGAAAGTGGGAAGGAAAAGCCACCGTGCTGCTGCAAACCATGCCCAACATGTGCAGTCCTGCTCCAGGTGTGCAGTCACGGCATTTCAGCCTAGGCTGGGGTTTACAAGGGCTGGATGCCTTACACAGTGAATATTTTTTCTCAGATGTGGCCATACACTGTACAAGAGCGATGATGTGTCTGCAGTCATGCTCCTGAACCCAGAAATTCTGCTCACAGCAGGTGTCACCCATGCACCCTTCCTGCCCACAGCAGCAAAGAGCTTTGGAGCCACATATCTGAGTGCGTGGTGCAGAACTGTGCCAAGTGCAATATTATTAAAATAGGTTTTGTTCCAATACATTGTGCACATAGAAGGAAAAATATTATCTATTAGTTGGATTCTATGTTCCCCTTTGTATAAAATATGACTGGCATTTCTTACCCACATTTGCAAAATGCTTTGTCCCTGGATACAGAGTCTGTACACAGCCACAACATTTCTATTATTTATTACTTTTCTTAAGCACCTGGAGTTATGAAAATGCACTTTTACTTTGATCCTTCACACACCTAGTAGCCTGCAGGAAAAATACAATTTATCAATGGTTTCTTTATGTGTCACTGTAACAGAGGGCAGAAATGAAATACAGTGCTCCTCTGCCACTTGGGAACATCCTTTACCCAGCAGCATGAAGGCAGCTAGGTAACATCCTCAGAGTGGGTGAAATGCATGAAAACATGATGAAATAAAGTTGTGGTTGTGGCTGGAAAATAGCCATTAAGGGGCTTTAACTCTGCTGACTGGTGAGTAAAGATATTGTCGGTAGTTCCTGTTATTGACTGGTGAGTTATTACATATGTGATCTCCAAAATCCAGTTCCCTTAGCACACTGCTGTATTAAATCTGTTGTTGCTTTCTTCACTTTATCCCCAAAGAATAAGGGAGAGGTGAATTGCTGACTTTCCTGAGCTTGCTATGGTTGCAAATGGAGCTGCGGCTCCTCAGGGCTTCAGCTCGTGAAGCGAAGAACAGCGGCGGTTACAGATGGAGCTGTCTCCCACCTGCCTGCCAGAGGTTACTGCTGCCCTAAGGGTGTCAGCAAAAGAAAATCAGCTCAAACTGAGGCATAGGATGGAGCAGGGAAGACACAGGCACTGAATTATTTCTACTTCAGACCTTGGATGGATGTTGGAGCAGCGACGCATGGATGGGGCAGGGCAGAAGCCACTTGAGAGGCTTCTGCTGGGTTTGCGTAAGCTGCTCTGGAAGGGGCCGGAGGCAATTTTTACACTTCTTGCCCCAAGATTATACTTTGTTGCTCAATAATCTTCAAAATAGGGAGAAAATGAACATTGTATCTTTCCAGTTACCCACACAAAAGGTCAAATCTTTCTGAGCCTGGTGCTAATTCCATTAGTGATGGGGCTTGGCTTTAGTAAACACAAACTGATACTAAATCAAACAGAGGCTTCTTGCTTAAAAGCTCTTACTGTACTCCAAAGAATCTAAATATCAAAGCTGGCTAAGTGAAAGCAGCACAATGACCAAGCCATCGTCCCTGCGGTTCTGTCCTTGTTGCATGGGCTGAATGTCAGAAATCATATACTTGAAAGTCGACTTTTTGTGTGGGGGAAGAAAACATAATAGACAATAGGGTGCCATGGGACATAATAACACAGACAGGCAGGGTCCTTATGACTCATGTCGAGAAGATCTTTCCTCAGGAGTGGGAGTAATAATAATCTACAACAAACTATTGTAACCCGATGAATGTTGCAAGTGTCTCTGAGTCTGCGCTAACTTCCCGCAGCAATGATTTCTCTAAATATGTGATATCACATGTTATTTCGCTCCGTGCCAAGTACATTTAAATGCACCACCTTGACTTCCCTGTTAGAGGTTTGTTCGAACCGTTCATTTTTCTCCCCCCTCGCCTCCTGCCCCCTCCCCAGGACTCAGTGACGCCATCTTCACTTCCACAAGAAATGACAGCAGCATTCTGCTTCTTGGAACAATGTTCTGCTTTATCTCCAGGAGACAACAGTAGGTGGTTTACTTTTTGGCATTTCTGTCTCTTTTTGTTACTTTTCTAGGCCATTTGCCAAGGAAAAAAAAAAAAAAAAGAATACAGTGCTTTGCATTTCTATATCTTCTTCCACTCGAGGCTCCCAGAACGCTGGACAAACATCCTTTGATTGCAGGCCAGGCTGCTGACAGGCTGACACGGCCTCTCGGGCCCTGTGGAGCAAACGCTCCTGTGCCTTCCCCTGGGACCATCGGGAGGTAGAGGTAGCACAAACTTGCAGGTGGTGTCTGGGTCGTTCCCCTGCAAAGCACAAAGCTGGGCCTGAAGCAAGGAGGAAGGCGAGGAGGAGAGGCAGGGCCTGTGGCCTGCCTGGAGACTCAGGATTTCCAGATCCACAGCGAGCAATCAAGTCTGTGTGCACAGCTAACGAAGATAACGCCTGTCCTGCTATCTCATCGGAAGGACAAGCGAGGGGAAGGCCAAGAAATCAGCCAGATGATAGTGTTGCCAGGCGTGGTGCCCTGAGCCCCCTGCATCAACTGATATAGGCCCAGGTCACTTTGGAGGCATCACCACATACCCCTCAGGGACAGGAGCCAGTGGCACGGGATTTTATGGCAGGCATACTTCCCAGAAGGATTTCTGGAGACAAAAAACTAAATCTGAGAATTGCTTCCAAATATCCGAAGTGTCTGGAGGGAGGATCATGGCTACAGCAGCCACAGTGATAGTACAATCACATGGGCCAGGGCAGAACGAAGTTGGGCTTTGCCTCTGGTCGCTCAGGCTCCTTCTTCCTAAGGAACAGGAAGAATGGATTTTGAAGCTCTGACGGACAAACCAAAGTCTGGAGCAACTCCTTCACTCACCTCAGCTGGGAGACACTTGGCATCCTTCTTCCATTGCCCTACAGACCCCAGATGGCAGTGGCAGGCCTCCCAGGGCAATGTGGACCTGGCATCTTCCAGCCAACAGGACATATTCTGCCACATCTTTTGGGAAAAGCAGTGGGCGTGGATGATCCTAGGTACCACTTTTGCAGATATCTCCTTGCCAATGGGCCATGTGCTGCATGCAGGGACTCACGGACACTCACAGAATGGTCTTGTGTTTTTATTGTAGAGGGAACTATACCATGGAAAAAGCAATGTGGGACTGGTACATTGAGTTGCAGAAGGTCCCAAGTGGGCACATGAGCAATGGGGCTGAAATGAAGCTACTGAGGTTTCCTGTACAGGGCTGGGACATCCTGGGGGGGCTTTAGATGAACTCTGACAAAACAGAAAAAATACCCTGACCAGCAGACATGGGCAGGGATTTGCAGGTACACCCTAGCATTTGTTCATACTCTATAAACACCCATCAGAAATCTTCAGACCTGTTATGGGTCAATACATGATGACCCAGCAAGATATTTTGAGGTGCCAGTTTCTCAGGTTCATCCCTTTCTCTCCATAGCAGCTCTCCAAGAGGCTGTTCAGTTATACAAGTGTGACATCTTTTTGCACTGTTGTGCATCATGTCATGCAAGAACCAGCAGGACTCTGGGGAGTGCTCCTCAAGTGGGAGCCATCACCACATGGGGAGCTTGCAGAAGTTGATCTACTCAGCTCATTGAAGAGATGGGTGAGAGGAAACTTGATAGCTGATGTTCCTTCACAGGGAGATTTCCTCTGCTATCATTGTGTTCTGATGTCTAGCAGTGATGTAGCAAAGTCCAATACAGTGAACGGAATCACAATTGTATGAAAAATTAAAATATTTGTATGGGTTAAATAATTTAAAAAAATGCCAGTTTGCATCATGCTGAAGAAAGAGCAATGGCTTTTTGAAATCCTTAAGACCTTGTAAAGTGAGGTTGTATTTTGGCTGAAAGCTTTCAGCTGCAGCAAAACTTCCCTGGTAGAGCCCTATGGTCCATGGTAACAGATACTGGGATGCCAAAAGCACCTTTTGGCTTAAAAGCTGATATAGACTCAATGCTTTACTAAGAGCTCTTAAGATCTTGAGTTACTGTAAAGGGAGTTTAGAAGCACCGCAATCAATATCTAACCTAACACAGTTGTACC
Source organism: Anser cygnoides (assembly GCF_040182565.1). Lineage (NCBI taxonomy): Eukaryota > Metazoa > Chordata > Aves > Anseriformes > Anatidae > Anser > Anser cygnoides. The sequence goes on along the minus strand of NC_089873.1, from coordinate 13,885,014 downwards.
CTGAAACTGCTGCCCATCATGGGCCAGTTGTTACAGTCTCATGTTAAAACTGGGATGTGGAAGGACTGATTTCCCTAAGAGAAGCAAGGGGCAGAGATGGGAACCCAACACTGTTCTCCATTTGCTCCTCAGCTGAATGACCATGATTCCTCTCAAGGAAAAAATCATGTGATTTCATTTCTACTTAATGTTATACAGGAGATTCTCACAGACAACCACTCTGAACAACTTCTCAGTGACCTTCTTAAAAGGATCTGGGAGGAATATTTGACTCATAAGTGATGAATTTTAGACTTCTAGTGAAAGACTTGGAATAATGAAAAATATCTGCTTACTGTATAATATTCTGGCTTATCCTAATGCTTTGCTTTGCTGCTAATACAAATTAAGATTTTTTTATTTTTATGTTTTAAATAACATCTCAGTCTGATTTTCCAAGCAGTCTTTTTTTGGTTGAAAAAGTCATTCTGTGGGTCAAAATCAAAGTGGAGATACCATTCCCAGCATCTGTACTGCATTCATGTGGTCACGGTGTGCTGGCCCCAAGTTTTATGGTCTGGCCATGTTTCTTGGATACAGCTTGCTCTGAAAAACAGGAAATGTTACAATTTACAAGCAGGTGAATTTAAATGAAAGCAATGTAATTGTGCAGCTCTGACCAGATTTTTTTTGAGTAAGTGGAGAGTGCTGGGAAGGTGAAGGAAGTTAGTGCTGGGTTATTTTCTATTCCCATTTGTTCATCACCAGTTAAGCCTTTTCTCTTTCCATGTGTTGCTACACCCATGTATTGTGATCTTTGGGCATGGGCCCATGTGTGCCTAGTCTTCAGGGTCCCTGAAGCTGTGGCGGTGGCTGCCTTTCACCCAGTGTGCCCATCCATAAGTCAGGCTCATTGCTGGTGATGCTCAGATGCTCTGAGGTCCTCAGCCATTCAGCAGGGATGTCCCCCAGCCCAGATGGCAGTTGTAGCTCCCCTGACTTTATCCCTTTATCCGATCTTATCACCAAAACATGCTCTTTAACCAAAACCAAGGATTGTGTTCACTGCATAATGCAGTGGCTCAGTCACTGAGGATGAGCAGCATACTAACCCCTCTGCAGCTTTCCTGCACACACTGCCTCCATGTTGATGAGCTGAAAAAAAAAATAAATGTGAGCACTTGGTGGCCCTGGTGACCAGGTTTTGACACACTGATGCATGTCCCATGTTGGCCTGGGAGCAAGGGAGCGTGGAGGCAGCAGGAGGCATCCTGGCAGCCCAGCCTGCTACCTGGGAGCCCCTTCCTCCTGAACATCCCCATCAAAGGGGACTCCTTGATTATTCTCAGGTTTCCCCTAAGTATATGGGCATTTTAAATGGCTTTGATGTAAACACAGTTCAGATTTTGCTCAGATTGTATTTGCACCTGCAGTCTAGAAAGTTTTTGTGGTAGACACTTGACAAACAAAAAGTATCTTCTCAACATGCCTCTGGCCTCGCAAGCTGCAGTTGTGTGCTGTAGATAAAAGTGTTGGATGTTGGATCACCATGCACAGGTTCACTGACATTTAATCATGTTCATTGTGTGTTTTAGATATGTCTTAAATGATAAGAGAAAATCCTCAAAACCCACAGTTAAGTGTATTGGTTGTTTCCAGGTCTCTGCAAGTTTGGCAATCATTAGATAAAACAGAAGGAATATCTTTTATAGACTTCCTCAGGATTTACATTCTGCTTTCCTTTGCAAAGTAAACGGTTAAATCTGTCCTAGCCTGTTAGCCTTGTGTACCTTGGGTCCTTGAGGTTATTCAGGTTAGGATAGTGAAGTGGAGAGATAAATCAGGCTGTAAAATGGACTAAGGGTTTCTTTTGTGGCCACTGACATTTAAAAAATTCTTCAGATAAAGGCTACCCACGATAAATATTTGCAAGTTAATGAAATCCTTGGAAACTTCAGTATGCACATGTAACGTGTAAATATCCAGCTTTTCTTCACAGAAATGCAGAGCAGTGAATGTATAGCAGGAAATAATAACCATGGACATGATGTTTGTTGAGGGAGATGCCTCTTTATATAAAACATGTTTATTTAAAATACATCAAAAATCAGATTTCCAAAACAAGATCGAACATTAGAATTGTAAATGACTGGAGTCAAATCAAGTTTCCTTAAATATATTTAGGTACACTCCTCATGCATTGTTAATAAGGCACATTGGCACAGTGGATCAGAAACAGAAAAAAAATACATTTTTAAGTTTTTGTTGCACCCAAAATAATCCATTAAAGGAAGTTACATCCAAATTAGGAGTATGTAATAACCAAGACCTGTAATGACTGTAGAGTTTTTATCTTAAGCAATTTTTATTTTTATGCATTACATACTCTGAATAATTCTAAACTCAAAATCTGTCACAGTACCTTGTTATCTAAGCATGAACATTGTTTATTTGTTATAGGAGATTTAAATCTTTAAAGCAATTTTGCAGAAATAACCAAAATACATAAGGTATTGGCTCATAAACACTTCCTACACTTTAAATATATTCTTGTTTAAATTCTGTTATTAAACCAGACAATAGAAAGTTGTTAATACTAGTTGCCTGATTTGAAGTTTTTGTATTGTTTTGTTTTGTTGTAGAGTTCTTTTTTAATCTTATATTCTTTCTTAATGGCTAGAGGATCAAAAATAAATTTAAGGTTTTAGACTCACCTATTTGATAACATCAACACCGTTTGTAAAGAAATGCCTTTTTGAAAAAGAAAAACCTTTAAATATTCTCTTTTATATTCATACCTCATTAAAGTTAATAAGCAGTAAAGAAATACAAGTTTAAAACCATTTGAATGAAATGCAATAAAACAGAGATTAAAGTGTGTACAGTTAAATATTCTATTTTCAGATGAAATCATGAGATGTCAGTTTACAGAAGCTGCATATTGTACCCATGCCCTGGAAAATAAAGCAGCCAAACAGTTGCTATTGTTCCTACCCTAGAAAAATTAAAATCTCGTAATAACATAGGCATGGAAGTTGCCTGTAATTTCACATTTAGGCCTTTGTTTCGAGATGACTTGGGCTCTATGTAAGAGCAAAGTTCATGCAACTGGCAAGGCAAGGCTGCATTATTACATGACTATGACAAGCCGTGCGCACAAAAAAGGGATTCATCCCAACGGGTTACTTGGCATGGCCAAGGCCACTCCAGAGCTCCAGGCCCCTCTGGTAAGTCGCTGCGGCAGGGCCTGCATAAATAAGAGAAGAAAATGAGAAGACTTCATGAACGAAAGACTTTGTTTTGAAAGTAGAGGCGAGATCGATTAGCTACTAATTACTTCTAACTTTCCTGCCCGGCATTCACGAGGCAGATGCCTCAGTGCTGCTGAAGCCAAACTTCAGAGAGGCTTCAGCTCTCCTGGCAGCCAGAAGAGATGAGGTCTTTGTCTTCCTGCAGCAAGGGCAGGCCCACTCGCCCCGCTCATTTCCCTCAACCAGATCGTGCAGGGACCCTTGGGATGGCTGGGGAAGAACTTGCCAGCCCGGAGCTGAAGTGTGTTGAAGATCTCTATTTTGTATTTGCAGGAGGCCTACCTCAATGATTTCCATTTTTTCCAGCCCACGTCAGAGACTGGCTCGGCCTGGCTGCGTGCGGCAGCGCTGGTACAAGCATTTGCAGAACACATTATATTCCCCATCTCCAGAGGACCGGCTGCTGCACATCAAAGCTCATCCCCTGTGTCTCAGGAGGCCAAAAACATGCCTGAGCTGCAGTGCCTGCAGGCCCAGGGGTACCAGTGCCTCCGGTAAGGTGGGACTACTTCTTCAAGGGTGAAGTGCTCATGAGCAATTCACCGATGGTATCGGCTGCAAGGTTGTTTCTTCTGCACATTCATCACGTCACTCTCCTCCAGTCACCGGTATTTCTTTCTTTAGCAAAACCTTCCAAGCAGCAAAAAGAGCAGGTCAGCTCTCTGTGTCCATCCAATGGCCCAGTGGAAAGGCACGCAGAAAAGACCACCTGCTTGCATGGATGAGTGGAAAAGAAAAACACTTGGTGGAGAGATCTCACTTTGAAAATTACACCTTTAAGTCTTTATTAGCATAAGAAAGTCAAAAGTGCCTCAATTTGCTGTCCTGTTTTTAGAAGTAACATGCTGTAACACAGTGAACAAGTGGTACTTGCAACCAGGCGGTCTGTATCTCTGTTTTCGCGGCTGATTATGAAAAAAGCTTTGGCAGTTTCCTTATTTTTTGTCATAGAAAGTTGCTTGCAAGATGTGCATCAGGACCCTCCGTGTGGTAACAGAGACAAGAGTGTTTTTCTGTGTTCTCCCGTGGAAGCCTTTATCCAGAACCAGAGAGCTCTGGCAAAGGTCTTCATTGCTCAGTGTTGCTTAATTGTTCCTCAGCCTACCCTGGCCCTTGCAGAATGATCAGGCATGGCCACGTTAATAAAGCAGCTCCTCTCCCATTAGCATGCTTTGCTGTTCTGCTTTTGGGGTGCAAGCTCTCTCCCTGAATGAAGTGAGCAGCTCCAGCGCCTGAATAATCACTTTCATAAATTAATATGGACCACAGCCACGTCCATCTGTGCTGTGATTTCCCCCCGCCGCACGTGCCTGGAAGGGCCCTGTACCTCCCGAGTAATTATTTACATTCCACCTATTGCATTCTCCATTGCAGACAACCGTCTTTACTCATTTCTCAACTCGATTTACTCCCTGCTGTTTTCTGTGCTAAAAAAATACTACATGATGGGTGAGAGCCCATGGCAACCCCTGTCCTGCAGCAGTAGGTGCTTTCTGCTTTTAAGAGTGAATAGTCATAACTCACACAAGAATCTTGGATCAGAGACATGCGAAAATAGAGATTATTATGGTTTTACAAGCTTTTGTTTTGTTATGGGCAGGTTGGTCCTAGCTGTTTTTCTTAAATAAACTGTACTATTATTATTATTAATAATAATATCTTAATCTTGCTGTCAATAGGAGAAGGATGAATGGGAAATTATGGCCTATGACATTGCGTCAATGCCTCACCTTCATCAGACAGTTCCTACTATTGTAGGAACACACATAACCACATAACCGTGGCTTTGTGGTTTTTGCAATACCCTGTGTCCTTCTGTTTTGCTGGTGGGCACCATTGGCATTGCTCTTCTATGCAAAGATGAGCCTGAAATCTGCAGTATGGTTTTGGGAAGCACTTTTTTGACCTGGGTGATGAGGGGCCAGGAAGGCAGGTACCTTCTCTGGTGTAAAGATCTGTTACAGTGCTGCTGGTGGTTGAAGGACCCAAACAGTCCCCTTGTGTCCTGTGTCCCTTAAGATTGCTGGCCCAGAGCCTCTGTGGATTCCTCCAACAACAGAGCAGAGTCAGCCCCAGGCACGGACGAGATGCCGGCTGAGCCACGGCTTCCCTTCGCTTCAAGGAAGAGGTGAGAGATGCTGTGAAACAGTAAAAACAAAGGAGAAAGGAGAGAGAGAGGCAAAAAATATAGAAATGGGGGAAGGAGGTGGTTAGGGCGAGGCACAGGGCTTCCAAGTGGAGACGTTGCCCTTTCCACGCTCCTTTGCTGGATTTCCCCTTGCTGCTAAGTGACACAAGCGGCTTTTAGAGGAGAGGGATGCACTGGCCGCACTGACAGTCCTGGCTACTCTGTGTCCTAAACAACCGGAAACAAAGAAAATTGCATAAAATTCGTCAGCATGGGGCCTATCCAAATCCCAATGACTTCAGTGAGAATGAGACTGAGCCCCAAAATCCCCTGGCAGATTAGATACTCCCATGCTCCCAAGCTTATTTAGAGAATTATCTCTTGGTGGAAAAATAAATAAAGGCATTGCTGGCAGCTCATGTGCAGCCGGGGACCACTCCTGCAGTGGTGGGTGAAATTGCCCCCTTCCCCTGACACTTTCTTCTTTAGGGAATAACTGCTGGCTACTCCGGGCAGCTCCTGGCACAGCTTGGCCTTGATGGTGAGCGCCGGGCAGAAAGAAGCAGGAGCATGCAGGGGCCAACGCATCCCATGGGCAGAAGTTTTGGAATGAGCCTGCACAGCCTGTGCTTGGATGAGACTTTGGCACGAGCAAATTATGCGAGCCCATCACTTTTACACGCACCGAAATCTATGGAGGAGGCACAGATGTTAAAAAAAAAAAAAAAAATCCAAAACAAACAAATACCCAAAGCTGAAAAATAAATAAGCCAACTAAAAAGGAAGACTGGGAGCCAGAGTGACGAGGAGCTCAGTTTCCAAGGCAGTGGCCCGGGATGGCCGCCAGCTGGAGCGGCGGGGAGAGCTGGATGCACCCTTGGTGCCTCTTCTGGTGCCTTCATGGAGGAGCGTGTCACTGTGCCTCTCCCCATCCACGCCAACGAGGGACATGGCCTGGCTCCATCCACGACGTGAGATGAGACGGGAAAACCACAGCAAAGTTTTTGCCGGTGGCGGTGAACTCGGGCTCGGTGAGGAGCCAGCGGTAGAGGCAGGTCCAGCAGATGGCAAGGAGGTCCCCAGGGCCACCGCGCGGGCTCTCCATCAGCTGCGTGGGAGGTGGGCCAGCCCAGCAGCCTGCACGGGCGTAGGGCAGCTGCCATGTGGCTCGCGCCTCCGTGGAGGGAGCCTTTCCCTCTGGCACCGAAACGAATCCAGGAGGGAGCCCCTAGCCCGTGCCAGTTTTGCACTTCAAAAAATGCTGGCAGGTATGCTCTCCTTTCCGGTTATATCATGTCACCAACGCTCACCCACGCTGTCTCTGGGCACCGGTGGGGATCCAGCAGCAGTGTGGTGGATGTTTTATACACTAGGAGGTTTGCTCCCGTCTCCTGATGCTGCGGTCCCTCTGCCAGCCCCGCTCTGTTAAAAATGTATGCTTTTATGAATTATTCTTGCCAGTGTTTCGTGTTCAGCTGCTCTTTCCCCGTGTGGCCCCCGCTGGGTTTGCTTCTCTTCCTGGGCACACACTCCTGGGGGGCTGACAGCAGTGTGTGTGTGTGTGATTTTGGAGATGGGGGAGAAGGTTTAAGGTTTAATTATTTTCCTCAGCAGTGGGTGCACATCCATGAGGGGAGGGGCAGGGGCTGGGGAACAGGGGTAGGGGCAAAAGAAGAGCTGGGGTGAGCGCACAGGGACTGGGACAGGGACCGAGGGATGGGGCAAAAGGACAGGGGCTGGAGCAGAGGGACAGGGAGCGGGGCTGAGGGACAGGGCTGGAGGCAGAGACACAAGGGTTGGGGCAGCAGGACAGGGACACGGGAGCAGGGGCAGGGACTCAGGTGTTGGGGCGGGGAGCAGGGGCAGGGACCGGGGCGGGGACCCAGGGGCAGGGACCTGGAGCAGACAAAGGGCGGGCGGCAGAGCCCTGCTCGCATCCCGCAGCCCCGCACCCGAGCGGGGAGCGGGAGGCGGAGGAGGAGGGAAAAAAAAAAAAAAAAAAGAGGAGGAGGAGGAGAAGGAGGAGGTGGAAGAGGAGGAGGGACCTTCCCCTCCCTCCCACCCCGCCACCGGGGGAAATAAATTATTCCCAGCCCTCTCGCTCCCAGCTCCGTGCCCCGCACCCCGGCAGCGGCAGGCGGGGACGGCGGGGCCAGCGCAGCCTTCGGCGGGCGCGGAGGGGCCGCCCCCGGCCGCGGACAGCCGCGGGGCCACCCCGTCCATCCCACCCCGTCCCGTCCCATCTTATCCCGTGCCGTCCCGTGCCGTGCCGTCTCGTGCCGTCCCCGCGGAGCGGCGCGGAGCAGCGCGGTGGCCCCGCCGCGCCCTGGATGCCCGAGCGGCGCCGGCGGCAGCAGCATGGAGCGGCGGCGGGGGGTCCCCGGGGGCTGGCCCTGCCTGCTGCTGGCCGCCCTGGGCACCCTGCTGGCGGCCGGCCGGGCTGCCGCCCCCCCCCGGGCCCGCTTCTCGCCCTTCTTCTTCCTCTGCACCCACCACGGCGAGCTGGAGGGGGACGGCGAGCAGGGCGAGGTGCTCATCGCCCTCCACATCGCCGGCAACCCCGCCGCCTACGTGCCCGGCCACGAGTACCACGGTAGGTGGTGGGGAAGCCCCCCCCTCCCCGGGGGGGTAGGTGGGGGGGCGTCCCAGCTGCGGACACGACTTTGGGGGTAGGATAACAGAAACAACAAAAAAAAAGCCAGCTGTCTTTTTGCAAGCAGCCTGGAGTGGGAGAGGAGGGTCCGTGGGGTGTGCGGGGCTGGAAGCGCGAGGAGGAAGGATGCTCCCCCCGGGCAGCCCCGGGGGGGCGAGCAGGGCGCTGCGCCGCTCGCAGCTTTCTCGCCACCTCTCCGTACGGAAAACTTTGCCTCAAAGGGGTTTGGTTCAGGGGAGAGTGCTTCGAGGTGCAGTCCTGCCTCTTCTTCCCCCCCTGCGCCTGCCTGAGGGTTTGCGGCGCTGCACAATGAGCGCTAACTTGCGGTGAGCATTAAAAAGTCAAAAAAAAAAAAAATTCTATCTGTATTTAAGACGGCTCGCTCAGCAAAAAGATGCCGTGTGCTGGCCCCTGGTTAAGGCTGGAGTTAAACTTCCGACTTTGACATATTCCAGCCCAGAACTGAAGTCCTAAGTAAATCGCAGGACCTCAGTTACGTGGCCGCTCCGACGGGTTCCTTTTTGTTGTGCACGGAGCACCAACACCAAACGTTCATTTGCACAAGACCTGAAGTTTTTCCCTCTGCATAGCCTTTAACAACGCAGTTCTTCCTAAGTCCATGCGAAACTTCGGCTTTTAAAGTACTGGTGCCCTTTTTAACTCTCCGCATACATCAGTTACATCATGCTCGTATTTTTCTTTGGGGCCCCCCATCTTCCAGCCCGTAACACGCCCTCGGACCACTTCAATTGCATTCAACCTGCTGAGCCTTAATTCTGCTGGGGGGGTGGGGACTAAAAAAAAAACGGCTAGAATTTCCCTCTTGACAATGCTGAACTCTGGAGGTTTTGCAGCGCGGCTCAGGCACCTGAATAACGCTTTTTTTTGCAGCGGTTTGCAAGCGAGGAGCCCCCCGGGGATCCGGGGGGGGCGCGGTGCCGCTGCGGGGAAGCTCCCGCTGGGATTGCGGGAGGTGGTGGCGGGGAGCGGGGTTTGGTGGCGAAACGTCCCCGAGGAGCGCCGGCTCCCGCAGGTAGGCGAGGGAGGGTTTCCCACCGCTGATTTGCGTCGGAGCCACCTCCACGGCTCCTTTTTCAGCCGCTCCCGGCTGTCACGGGGTGTCCCGAGCTGTGCAGGAGCTGCTGCTGCTGGTGATGATGAGGATGGTGATGGTGGTGGTGATGATGCCGGGTCGTGCGCGCCCAAAAGAAAGTGCAGGGGCTGAACTTGGCAGCTAACTTGCGCCTACAAGTTGCAGCTCTGCCCCGACGTGAGCCAGCCTCACTCCCTGCTCATAGCTTGAAACGCATTTTTTTTTTTTTTCCCAGTTCTGCGCATCGATTAAACACTTAGGTGTGCCAAAGCAAGGCAAGAAGCAGCCCTTGCTTGCTGTGCACGGCGCAGTAAGCATATCCTTCAGCCAAGCACACTTAGTTAGGTATTTTGAAACATCTCGTTTGAATATTTCGAAATGAAAAAATTCTCAGTGTTAAATACAGCACGAGGAAAAGAAGTTTACGACCTGAAGAAATAATTTGAAGCAATCTGGGCTTTTATGTAGTGCAGTTTAATGATAGCGGCAAGTGCCAGTCCACACGGCAGCATTTATCATTTAAAAATCAAACTTTAAAGGCAGTCTTGTGCAAACACAGAGGTGGAGTTTTGAATGCAGTACAGAAGCACAGGGCAAAGGAGGATTTGTAAATGTGCAATACAAATTCACCTGTGCAGACGGGACATTGAAACACAGTGCTCTGACTCTTTGCAAGGTCCAGGGAGTCTCTGGTTTACTCGCTGCCTCTGCTCCGCAGTCCCAGTGGCAGGTGACAACAGCACCCATGAGCATCAAATTCAAAGATGAGTGAATCGGGTGAAGCCATATGTCAAGGGCTGGAAGAGAAGAAATACTGAAAAACAAACAAACCAAAAAACCACCCACCCACCCAACCAACTGAAAAAAAAAGCAGCTAACAACTTTCTGCTAATTTGTTTACACGCTCCTTTGGGTCCTCAGGGTGGGAGCGAAGCCACCGTGCAGCCAGCGGAGCTGTGACACTGGCTCACATCCATCTGCCCAACTGTCCCTCGTGCTGCCAGCACCCTGGGAGAGGAAAGGGCTCTGCTGGGGAAGACTGGGCATCAGGCAAGCACCGGGGTTTCTGCAAGGGGCTTCTCCTACACGCTGGATCCAGCATTTTATTTCCCTGTGCCTCTGAACTTCACAATTAAAATTAAGGCAATGATATTCCCTACTTTGCATAGGTAAATTGGATACTTTGGGGTTTAGTGCTTCATCCCTACCCCTTAAAAATGCTCCCAATTTGGCCCTATTCCTGCAATCAGTAAATATTTAAAAATGCATTGACTGATTGAATAGGAACAGAGCTACACCGCACATAAACACGCTCTTTTATATACATGGTTGATTTGATAAATTGGTAAACAGTTTTATTACCTTTGGCAGACTTTTATTCCTTGAATTAGCTTACATTAAATTTAATTAAGTCCTTGAGCTGGCAGAGCACTTATGCACTTGCTCAAATCCAAACTGACAAAGTGTGCACTTGTTTAACATAGGCACCTGCTCAGCTTCCTTCAAGCCAAGTGTGCTTAAGAGCTGGGCTGCATCGAGGCTTGCTCAGAGATGTGCTGTTAAATAGCAGTGCTCCTATTTTCTTTCTCTCCTGGGCTTTCCACAGTAACCTACAGATCAAAATACAAATTCTTCAAGGTAAAAAAAAAAAAAAAGGAATTTTTTTAAGCAAGTACTTTTGGGTTTATTTCCAATCTGTGGTCAATTTTGATAATTCATGTCAATTTGCCTTCAGTGCTGGGAGCATGTCCTATGATTTGCAGGCAGATAAGCACATTGGAAATGCATAAAGAAAATACAGCCTGACTGAACATTGAATCTTCACTGCCCTTAATCCCAGAAACTTAAAAAATGAACGCTCAGATTTGTAGTATTAAAAAAAATAAAAAGGGATCCTTTGCAGAATACTTTTTCTTATCCCTCAAAAAAAAAAAAATATTGTTTTGCTGTCACTCCAAACAGTGCCCTTTTCCCAAGGTTTCATATTTAGATCTTTTAGGAACAACTTTGAACTGGTTTCCCATGACTGCTGTTAAAACTCATAATTCTACCCTTAAAATAGTTTCCTTTAATGAGACTTGAGTTTCTATTTCACTCTCCATTGTTCGTTTTTTTTTTTTTTTTCCCAGAACTGATTAACCTTCAGTCCCCAAATGTTATCAGTTTCCATCAATGACTGTTACTATTCTTAGATATACTGTATATTGTCTGGAACCATTGCTTTGATAGGTTGTAAAAAAAATGTTTTCAACTATTTTAAGTGGTAGTTATGCACTCTTTCAGCACTGATAAAAAAGTTGTTCAAAGTCTGGCCAAGTCCACCTTTGTTACTTAGCCACTGTATTTAAATAGAGATTGTGACTTAGTACCTGTTTTCATTAGGATTACTTACATTTTTGGTACCAGGCTGATCTGGTGGATATTTTTATTGTTGATTCTGATTGTTCAGATTAATAAAAAATAAAAAGCATGTGTTGGAATCTGAGATGAAGGAGGGGGTAAGAGAAAAAAATAACTGGGGAGTAAGAAGTGATACTGCTTGAGGTATGGAGAAACAGGGTTATAAGAGAGTTGCAGAGACTTGGTGATGGCATCTTCTCTATCAGTTATGCCAAAGTGTAGAGGGGTTTTTGTGAGAGAGCAGAAGTAAAAAGTGCAGAGAATGTGATGTTAATGACGGTGCATGGGTAGGAGAAGACCAGGCTTTTATCTATGTTCTCCAGCCTCATTCTGAGAACTATGTCAGCTTTTTGAATCTTTTGCAGGATATTCTCTCAAAAGCATTTTTCTCATCTACTTATACCCTGCTCAGATATTTGGAAGAATGGAGACAAGCATCATTTTTTTGTTTTAAATTGCAGGAACATGTAGAAAGTTTTGCTCATGGGAGTCCAATTAGCTCCTGGGATTTATTCTGTAGCTCTTAAAGGACGTTTAAATTAAAAACATGAGGCTGGCAATAAGTAGCAATGGCAAGGGATTTATTAAGAGTGGGGGAGACCCTTGATCTTCAAGACTCTTCTTTCCTGTCAGGTCTTTAACAGCATCCTGCAGCACCATAAACATTTTATATCACATTGACATTTTCTTCTGGGACCAGCATTTACACAAAGTCCTCATCCACCAGTGCCCACAGACCTCGTCCTGGCTATGCTCTGTTGTGGCTGGGATTTTCTTGCATAAACAAAAGTTCACAAAAGCACAACTGATTTCTGAGTATTTTGGTTTGTTCTTTACATGGTCTGTAGTTTGAGTATATCGTATCTGAGCCTTACTTAATGTGGTTTTACGTGAATTTTCTTATATCTTTACCTTGGCTAACAGATTATCTCTACTTCTGAAGCTCTTGTTTGGTCCCAGAGTTCGTGCGACATATGTTTGCAAATTTTAAAAAGTTCTGCTTTGAAGATCTCTTGACCAGAACCTTGAAAGAAAAAGATAGACAAGGTCATGGTGTTTTGCTAGGGAAGAAGTTAAACTGTAATGAGTTCAGCTGTCATCGTTCTCATTCCTGGGCCAAATAAGCAGACAGCAGATGGCTCAGCCATAGATATGGTCAGACATGGGATTTATAAAAGGAGTTAGAAAGTCCACAAAGGCTTCCATGAGCCCTTTCTTGCAAATTTGCAAGAGAGATGTAATCTCTGCTTAAATCCTTTCTCCCCCATCAGGGGGTTGCTCCCCCCTGCAAAGGAGCGTTGATTGCCCCACATAACAGAAATCACGGTCAGCACAGCGTGCCGGGCTGACCCACATTTGGCAGGTGACATCTGACTGTAGGACAGAAACGACATGGTTGGTGTTACTGGTCTGCATGGGGCCGGGTGTGCTCGGCACGTCTGCGTGCGTTAGAAATTGCTCTTCCTCACTGCCTGGGCTGTCCCCGCATCACATCTCCCAGGATGAAAGGACTCCCACAGTGGTGAAAGGATGCAAAAGCGCTCCCTCAGTGAGGGTATTGCATGTGTTTTCTTCCTTTTGAGTTTAAAGGACGTATTTTTGAACACGTATCAATGGAATTGTTGAAACCTGTCCATGGTAACAGCTTTTAGGTAGATTTTTTTAAAAAAAGTTACTTTTCTTATAAATAACTAAGAGTTGTAATTTTATTTATGTACATATATATGCATTATACATTTATATTATGTGTAAATACATAGATATATATCTAGATATTATGTGTGTGTATATATATATACATATATATATATAAAGATATAAGCCTTCTACTTCAGACCTAGGTTGACCAGTAAACAATTTGTAAGTAGTCATGGTGTATGTGTCACGGTGGCATGTTGTGCATCTCTCTAATGTTTTTGCATTGACTATTTCACCAAAACTGTGTTGGTTCATCAGGCAGAACACAGGTGAGACTGTAGGCTGTCAACACTTCTAATTTTCCTCATTGTTCTGTTGATCTGGTCTTAAAGACCACTGCTTTTGAAATACTCTTGCCCTTTAATAAGTGCAATATTGCAGTATTTGCACATTGAGTGATCGAGGTATGATTTTCCACCTGATGATAGACCTGACGACACAACAGAGATGTATTCAGATGTAAGCTCTATTAGCTGTGTGTGTCTCATGCCCTACAGCTGTGGTTTAGATTTGTCATGAATGTTTGCTGCGTGAAGAGGGAAGGAAGTGGCACTGTCTTACCTCTGAGAACAAGGAACCTTTCCGACCAGTCCTTGGTGTGAGAATTTCAATAGTTTCTGATGAAAGTTTCAGTCTTTTTAACATGTTTCCTTTCTTTGTGTTAACATTTCCTGCCTTTTCATCCGGCATAAAAGGTGCATAGAATGCAAATGTGTGTCTGGCATATTTGTGTCATTCCCACTTTTTTTTTTCCCCAGTTGTGACTGGCCACTGGTATAAACATAGTGCACGCTCTTACAATGCAACTTTTACCATTGAGCAAAGTCCAAGAATAGATTTTTTGTGGAAAAGACCTTCCCAAGTTCTTAGGTGATTCCTTCTTGCAAAGCCTGCTGCCTTTTCTGTTCACCCTTCCCTGGGGTCAGACCTGGAAAATGATATCCCTAGGGTGCACCACGAGGTCAGCATGGTGTGGGCTGTGTCAAGGTAATGGCATTACAGAGGTAGAAATCCCTCTGAGTCATGCCCAAGGGACCTTCTCCCAGGTCTCCACCCACCATGCTCAGATGCCATCCACAGGGGACATTCTGTTTTGGGAGCCTGGTTGACGTATGCGGGATTTAGGTGCAGGTAGCAACCTCCATGGAGACACCGGGACCCTTGGCTCCTCTCCCTCCTCCCCTTTGGGACCCTTCATCTTCCTAGGGAATCAAGATGTCCGTGACTTGCCTAGTAGTGTTCCTCCACCAGATGCTGTAGGCAATGCTCTCTGCACTAACATTGGAGCCTGGAAAGCAGGAGGTGTCTGGAAGAGCTGGATGTGAGGGGTCTGCAGAAGTTGCAGGGGAGCAGGTGAGGAACTCGTCTGCTTCCAGTGGCTTTTATTGCAAAGCAGAGGCTGCTTTCCTGAGGTCTTTGGAAAGTCCCTATTGCCATCTTTCTTCATCCCGGTGGGGACCTGGGAACAAAGCAGGCTGTTCCCAGCTTCTGTCTAGGCACTTTGATATTAATATTGGTTGTGAGAGTTTCACAAGTGCTTCCTCAGGGGGTGAAATCAATGCAGCTTTCCAGTCCATGTCTGTTGTCTGTGAGAGCCTGGCGTGACAGCAAGCAACAAATCCATCTCTCTTCAGGTGCAGGCTTTACCCTGCACTATAAGTTTCAAAAACTTCTGATAGAATATTTATAAGTGAGTTAGCAAGGACACGATTAGCTGGCTCAGGTTGAAAACCAGTTCTCCTGTGTACGTCAACCATGCTCTTGAAGAGGACTAGTTCACGGCAGTGCTGGGTTTGCCGTATGGGTCCTGCCCCTGAGAGCTCTCTCTGCATGATAAATGCAAGTAAAGAGCAGGTGATCAGCCTTTTAACATCCGAAAACAGCAGCACAACCCTCTGCGGCCTCTCCCTGTGTCAGGCCCTGGGATGTGAGAAGTCATTCATCACGTCACCGGGCTTGGCGAGGTCACTGCCACTTGGTTCCACTTTTCCCACTGCGCTCCAGGACAATACAATAGATAGGAAAGAACAAGAAATATAGATAAAATTTATCTTTCTGGCTAGAAAAAGCTGTGGTTTCCAGGCCAGAATAACCTTCCAGTGTTCCTATCTCACAGGGGAAATATGCTGGTAGAGGAAACAAGCCTCCTTCCAGAATTAGACACATTCATCTGGACATGGGGTGAAACAATTGTCAATACCACGAACTGCAGAAAGAAACCAAACAGCACCACTGACCCAGACAAAGATCTGAGTCTAACAAAGAGCTGCCCAGCCATGAACTGCAGCAAGCAGGCTCATTTATGGGGTGCCAGGTCTTAAAATTAAAGAGTCACCACTATCAAGTGTTGTAAAAAACTCTTCCTAGTATGTTTGAAAGAAGGGACTTCTGGTTAAACTCTGAAGATAAACATTTTTGTAGACCAATTGCTCTGACTCTGGCCCCAAAAGACTGTAGCCTTAACATCATTCTGGATGGTACAAAGATCAAAAACCTCTGACAAATATTTTTATGCTTTCCAATTATTATAGTTGACTTGCTGATGACTGATATCCCATCAGATGGGTTTTCAAGTTGATAGTGTTCTTGTGTGAGACCCAGGAATTTATAATTGGTTCGTCTAGAATTGCTGTGTTTGTAATGAGTAATAAATTCATTTAAAATTTCGTTTTGAGGAGGATGAAAACTGATTACGTAACAGTGTAGAATTTGGTATATGTTGTAGTGGAAAACGGAGGGAAAGTGAAGCATTTGAAATGCTTTGTTGACATTTTCAATACAAACTTTTGAATTCTGTTTTGGAAAAGTATCTTAATTGTGAAACTGAATATGAAAAAGAAAAAAAAAAGGTTAACTGCATAATCAGAAAATGAAATGAGACTTTTCTGCTTGAACAAAATTCTTTATCTCATTTTTTTGGGTTCATTGAAGATTTTCATATTGACCTAACTGATATTTTAATTTATTTTTTTGTGTTAAGCCCCTCAGTACTTCTCCTTTTATGTTAACCCAAGCTGATCTCTTTTTCTTTCTTTTTCTTTTCATTTTGGTCACTGAACCAAAAATCGAACAATTCTACTTCTGACAAGTTGACCATTTAATTTCCGGCCACTGAACAGACCTGATTCAAACAAGTAACCCTCACAACTCCCATTGCATTTGTTCCCAAAATAAATTACAGAATAATAATTTGCTCTTTAAGGCACCTAAGTGCAGCTGGTAGGAATACTGCCATTGCCAAGGTAACAAACCCGTGTTTTCTATAATGATACCTGCGGTTGCTATGTGCCTTCTGATGTATACATTGCCCACATTTTCCTTTACATCCAGTCATTGTTCAGTTTTTTTCCTCAGCAGAATTTTTTTCCCCAATTCAGTCTTTCAGTAAAAAAGCCTTAGAGGAGATCTATCACTCTGCTTCTTCTGGATGTCTACATTTAGAGCATATTTCTGCTTCCAAACTTGAAAACCTGTTATAGTGCATCTATAGAATTGGCATCTATTTAACTAGATAAATAGGCCTTCATTTCTCTAAAATTATCCTTCTTTTATTTATATATATATATTTTTTCCCCCCAAGGAATGACATTTACAGAGCTGCCCGCCACAAATAGAAGCGAACTGTTCAGATCAGACATAGAAATTGGCATCGAGGGATGCAGGTTTATCTCATTAAGCGAAATCATCCCCAATGTTCTTCATCACTGTGCTTTTCCTTCAGCATGTTGTCAACATGGAGTGAAAATTACAGAATTGTAATGGGGCTGTGATGGTTGCGCAGTTTCCCTCAGCCAGAGGAGATGAAAATGTGGGGGCTTGGCCAGGTCCCTCCCCAGCCTCCAGCAGCCCAGATTACTCCAGTAAGCCTCTGTGGACCCTTCTACTCAAAGAGAGGGAAGTTTTGTTTCATCAAGTGGTAGCAGATGTTAGGGAGCTTTCACACCATTCATCACTAAGAGAAAGCCAGTGCTATGGCATCTGGCTGTTTTCTTAGTACAAATCATTTCTTTTTTTCTTTTTCTTTTTTTTTTTTTTTTAACTCTAAACTGTCTTTGAGCAGAGGTGCTGGTGTGCTATACTCTAGTTACTGTTCTTTTGGGTCTTTATCTAAAAACCCAATGTACAACTCCCCCCCAAGTCCCCTTTTCCCAGCTGGTGATATTAGATTAGAGAGCAAATTCTCCTGGTATATGCAGCAATTTTCTTCTGGGAAAAAAAAATACAAAAAAAGCACCCCAAACAACAACAACAAAAAAACCCCACACATTGAAAAATTAATTGCAGTACAATATGTCTCCTGATTGGACATCACTGACTGCTAAGAAACACTGCTGGGTACTCGTTAGTGACTTGCACCACATCTATTAACCTTTCATTCCAGATTTACAAAGCTTGCACTTGTTACACTTACCAAGTATTCTCTAGCTGCAAGCAGTCAGAAATAGGGAATATAGATAGATAAATAGATAGATAGATAGATAGACAGACAGACAGACAGATAGATTGACATAGGTTCTCTAGAGCATGTTGATTTTTAAAATATACAGTACTCATATAGAAGCTAGTAAGCACAGTACGTCATATCTTTAGACTGGTCAAATCCCTGACAAACGAAAATCAGACTTTCTGTCTGACACGCTGTAAAATTTTACAAATCCATTCCACCAAATGAGCACATGGATTGCAGTTTCTGTCTCTGCTGGGGCAGTGCTGCCTCATGGTGAGGCTGACCTAGAGTTTCTGGTGCCAACAGGTGGGTGCAGAAGGGATGAGCTGGAACGAGGGAGTAGCCAGGGTCCTGAAGGAAACACGTGAGCTCAGTGCACGTGGTGCAGCACAACACGGTGTTTTCACTCGTCCTCATCTAGTCTCTGATTTTATTTCACTACCTGTACCACCTTCAGCCTCCACAACCTGCATGGAAATTTTTCCTTCCCTGCAGTTGTCCATGGTAAATGAAACAGGGACACTCCCGGTCTCCTGGGGAAAATGCATGGCTGTTAGAATAGCAACTCTGGTTTTACCCCATTCCAGAAAAGTTAGTTTGGTCCCCTTGATGCTGAAAATTAATATAATTTAAAGTTTTCAGCTAACTCTGTGAAGCAAAGCATAAAAACAATCATTTATTGAGTCTGCCCCAAGAAGCCTAGGCAAGGTAGTGGAATTAGAAGAAAGCTTGGATTAGGGAAAGGGTGTTGACGTATTTCAGAGACATTGCAGGGAATAAGATTGGACATAGCTCCAGAAGGAAATATTTCTAATGCAAATCTCAGATTAAATACAAGTTCTTTTTGTCCTGGAGTGGTGTAGCTCATATCCTGTCTGTCTGGATAAAGAGGACTTCACTAACATAGGTATGATATCTACAGATCGAGTGAAAAGGGACTGGGCCCCTGCTTTAAAGATGCACAACATGCAGATTTTAGTGAGGTTTGATTCTTCTCCTCTTCTCTCTCTTTTGGAAAAAGCTGAACTCATTGCTCACAGAACATAGCTGGATTGACAACTTCCAGCTATTGACTCTCCCCCCAGACTGCTAGACAGATGTATCAGTAAGAAACCTGGTCAAAAGATCTGGATTAAGTTCCAGATGTACACCACTTTGGTTCTCATCTCTTCTGCTGAATTTAACATGTGTTGATGGCGTTCATCATGCAGAGTAGTTGTAATGAATGTAAATCAGAGAGGAATCATCTTTTTTGTGCCATTTTTTCTTTCTTCTTCTTTTTTTTTTTTTTTTTTTTTTCCCCCCCTTATGTCAAGAGCACTGTACTTTAGTATAAAAAGAGATCAGTGCCTTTGTAATTAGCTAGACCAGAATGTGATGGCCTTTTTACTTTTGGGTGTAACTTGCTGGTACCTTCTATAGGGCAAAGTAAGAATGAATGATAAAACCACATCGAGGAACACATTCCTGTGTTCCTCCTGAACAATATGGAAATTTTTACATACGATGAAAGTATAACAGCAGGATAATAAGCTGCTTGACCTTTCTTTTAGTTACACATTTAAGAGCATATTCCACAATACCCTTTGTTACATATCTGGATGCTCTGTTGCTTCTTCAGTCTTTCTGTTGCAGGCAATCTGATTGCTGCTGGGATAAACAGTTATGCGTGTTGGGTGACTAATGATTTAATGTTCTCTTCAGAATAGGAAGAAGAGGCAAACAAGGAAATATATGTGAGTGGGGTGGCAGAGATTTTAATACATATTTTGGGATCCTGGGTATTTAGTAGCTATTTATTATGCTGACTGACTGTGTGATGGCAAGGCCTACCGTAATTCCTATCATATGCCAAAAGACAGCCCAACTGCCTGGTGTCTGGAAAATCCCCCTTCAGTATCTCCCAGGAAGAGCCCATTCCTGTGGCTTAGTTCTGGCTTAGTTTTTGTATTGGTGAGGGAGCCTTTTATGTGTCACTTAACTGTTAATATCTTGTGGGGTAATTAGGAATCGTTGGGAGAACTCCCAATTCCACTTACAGAAAAAAAGATCCGTGTAATATGCCTAAATATAAACTTCCTTAAAGGAAGTGAAGCTCATTTTTACTTTCCAAGAACACAATGCTGTTGAAGGTTGCAGACATAATTTAAGTTTCTGTGACTTGTTCAGGAACTTTTGTTGAATTTGTAGCCTGCAAAATCCTGTGTCATCCAAAAATCTACAAGACATGGAGGAAGAAAGGCATTTCTCAAAATTAAAGCAGGATTTTTACATGCTAACTATAAATATCTTGCAACTGTACGATTTGCTTTTAAATAAAATAAAGCCGCTTGCTGTCTCTGCAAAAATGAATTGGGGAAAGGGATTTATCTAGGGTAATTCAGTTAGATGAATGGAGAGATATGTCCATCACCACTAACGTGATGGTTATTCCTTCTAAATATAAACTTACAATATTATATATTAGAGGCTTGATTATACCGTTAAGAAGATTAGAACATTTAACCAGAAACTAAAGGCTTATGTGCCCTAAATATAAAACCAAAGGGAGAGGTTTTATATACAGCAATATCGCATTATTCACTACTTCTGAACAAGGTATTTTCCCCATGAAAATACCTGTAAGGAGTAATCAACACATGCAGCCTCTGGGGATAGATGAGGTGCTTGAAATCTAATCTCTTTCCAAGTGGTAATTTGAACATATGCAGGTATTAATTTTAGCATATTTGGGTGTGTTTGTTGGAGCAGGCATAATGATTAGATACAATCATGTCCACAAGGGCAGTTTTGTGGATTATCCATTTTCTATAAAATATTTGGTCCATCTTTTAATTGTGGAAAATGTAGCACATCTATTAAAAAATGTGACAGAAGGGAAAAAACGGCTGATGATGCGTCTGTGATATTTCTGTGAATCAGATCTATGAATTTAAAATATTTAACATATATTAAAGATTTCAGTGTCTTTTAATATTGTGCTTGACTTACACAGTGCCGTCTCTAAGGACGTAGTAGCTGAATCTTTTGATGGTATTGAATTTATGACATTGAATTTAAGACTTTTGTGCTCATGTCATGAAGCTTGTTAGGTAGTGTTTAACATGTCTCTTTTTTCATTTCTGTTTTTTTTGAAATTCTTGTTCTTTATATCCCATTCGTTCTCCTCAGTGAAAGATTTATAGTGAAGATGGGGGAAAACTTGATCTTTTTCCAGTTATCTTCCTGATGGATAGCACTCCTTGATTTCCTTTTATGCACCTCTCACATCAGATATTCTGCACCTTAATCACAATGCCATCTTATTCGATCTTTTAAGAGCAAAATCATTATGATTATAAATTAACTTAGAAATATTATCAGATATTCTGCCTCAGGGCTTGTCTTTGTTTCCTACTCAAGTCTTGCTCCCTGGACAAGCCCTGGATGGAGGAAAAAAAAACCTTTTAATTGAATCCAGTGAGGGATGCTGGACTGAAATGTTTGAAATGGCTGGTCTGTCCCAGCAGGAGGTGGTGTTAACTAACCCTCAGCCCTGTTCCCCGCATGGGCTAGACATGGTCTGACTCTTCCAGCTTGCAGCCATGCCAATGGTGCCCCATACCACTCAGGCTTCAAAATTGCTGTGTGAGTCAAAGTTAAATGCTTACAGTTAGGAGGGCAAATCAAGAAGATATGGATGTCCGGGGATTTGGGGTGCTGAGTTTTCTGCCCAATGTTTTCTCAGGACACTGCGCAGAGGAGTGCTGGCTGTCCCCAGGCTCGGTTGGCCATCAGTAGCATGTCCACCACTGGTGCTTCCACTGGTGCTGTTTGCTGCCTGGGCTGACAGTGGCTCTGGGAGAGGAAGTTGGTTCTTACCTGGTTTAAGATGCTCTGAAATTGCCTCCCAGCTTCCCCCAAAAGCTTACTGGTGCTCATTGGCCCTTCCCAGGGCTGTTTATGCTTTTTGCTCTACCCATCTAAATTCTTCAAACCTGCATCCTCTAAAATATACTAAAGAAATTAACCTTGCTAGCTTGCACACATCTTCAAAAGCTGCTATATTTAAGACACCTAAACTTCCCTTTATTCGTGTGATTAGGTCCACTGCATTATAATGTCCATAATATTAAAATGTCTATGTATGTTCTTATTGCTTCTGCTGCTTTACTGCTGTTTCCAATGGCATAGCAAGACATTGTAGCAAGATCGATGTGCTAAATAAATGTTCTTCACATTTCTGTGGTGTGGTTGCATTTTCTGCATACTTATGCTTGAAAATAAATGTATTTTCCCCTGAAACAAATTTAGGTGAACGAGCTCTTTTCAAAGGCATTCCAATTACACTTCCGGTTCTCCTCCCTTTTGAATGTATTGGTTAATTTCAATCAAACCTAACATAGAGTTACAGGTTGCGAAGACCGTAAATGTCTGAAAGCTTGATGGAAATGGTTAGGTAGTGACCATCAGAAGTCAGTGGTTTTTAAGCCAAAGGCTGATCTAGTGGTGGAGTGTGCTCTGCAACAGTGCATTTAAAAATTAGATTATTTATTTCTATATTTTCACTTGTCATTCATGGGAATTATAAGAATTTTAATGTAGCACAGAAAATCCTTTGAGATCTTCAAATTAGAAAAGTTCTGATGAAGAAGAAAGTACCTTTTTTTTTTTTTACACAAAAAACAATTTGTGACTATAATTGATGATATGCATATGAATCCCCTGAGTTAAATAAAGTGAATCAGGTAAACAAAGTAGTTTGTCTTGCTCATCTGCATTGTCACAATAAAAAGAATAAAACACGTATGTAAAGTAATTCATTTGCATTAGTTTCACACACACACAAACAAAGAAACACCTGAGTGGCAATATTTAAATTTTGTATATCATCCTGGGATCACTTTACACTTAATTTAGTTTTTGTATGAAATTTGCATTTGGGTCATATTCTCTGCTGGTACAAATGGGACTGTGACTCCAGTGGGTCAAATGTTGTCAAAGCGGTCCTTGGCCTTGAGACAAGTCTTTATGGCATCAAGCAAACTCGGGGTAAGGGAGTGTTTTTAGGCAAAAGCAGTGATACCACAGAAGCACTCTGGCTTAGGTAATGTTTAATACTTTCAAGTCCAATGCTGATCAAGACACCACTTACCAATTTCTCTTCCTGCAATCTGCCTGCCCTCTGCCAACCACTGGTGTGTGATTAATTGACTGACACGAAGTCTGTTATTTACATTGCAGATATATTGTAAGTAGACTCCAGGTGAAGCTCACAGCATGCTGCATATTTACCACCATATGTTCAGGAGGTTGTGAACAGAAAAAAAGTAAGTCTAAAGCCAGAGGAGGTATTAGAGGACACAATAGAAAAGCTAATTATAAAAGCCTTCAAAAGCAGTCCCTGCTTCACCATTTGATGTCCCAGTACGTAATTACAGAGAACTAGGAAACAGGGAAGATAATAAAAGGAAGATAATAAAGGGAAGATATAAAAAACAGGGCATGGTAGTTTGTGACAGAAGAAAGCAGAGCTCCTAACCCATTTCTCCTTTAGCTGTTGGAGGGAAGGGAAGGCTGTGAGAGGAAGGAGGGGGCAGCCGTCCTGGACAGTGCAGGGGAGGTGCGAGCTCGGGGAGCAGGCAAACTTCGTTGGTGCCTTTTTGCTGGTGCAAACTGGCATTTGGCCCTCCTGCAGAGGCTCTGCAGCAGGCTGGATGGCCAGAAAGGGAGCTCTGAATGTGGCAGCTGTATCAACCCTATGGACAAGCAATAATTTTTTCCCTTCAACCAAGGACAGCATGGGATGAAGTCACCTCACAGCATGCCACCCTTATTTTAAATCCCACTGTGGGCTGCCTGTGCAAGTATAAACCCCCTCTCAGCACCTGTATTATGCCACAGTAGCCCACACTAATATATATTTTTTCCTTGCTTTTTATATCGCTTCCGAGCTAGGCACCCTTTCTGAGGATCACAGCATGTCTTCTGTTGTTTTGTACAGTCGTCAATGGGAGGAATTTAGTGTTACAATTTTAGATAAAACAGAAGAAGAATACATAACTAAAACTTAGCTTCAAACCTAAAAGTATGTTAAATAAGTATTTTTTAGAAAAATAGAGTCAGTCTATGATTCCATTAGCTATATGTGCAGCAGAGTTGTTGGGATGTGGGGCAGGCAGACTGTGGCCCTGGAAATGCCGGCTCACATTTCCCTGCAGTGCCTGGAGCGATGAAGTCTTCGCGTGTGCCTCAAAGGGCCTTCTCCAACACACGGCTCAATTATTTGGACAGTAAGCTGATTAGAGGATTTGAAACCAATCAGCCAAAAATGGTTGATGCAAACCTCCGGATGACATGTCAACTTATTCTCAATGAGGGCTGAGTGCAAAGAGGAGATACATTTCAAATAACAGTTTTATAAAAGTATTTAAGAATGTCTTCAGAAGGTGTTTCGGAGCAAATGGGTGAGCAAATTGCTCTTTAATATACCTTTGCTTCCACTCAGGCTGGTGCTGGGGGTTCACGTGGGTGCAGAATGGGGCTCAGGTGCTCACACACCATCCAGCCTACCTCCCCCGGGGAGGTGGGAAAGGTCTTAAGTCAAGAAGGGAAAGCAGGAAAAGAGGAATATGGTGGTTCAAAGAGAAAAAGGTATGTTCTTGGAAAAAGTACCAAGAAAATTAGATGCTTAGTGTCTACTCACCTACTCCTCATTTTCCTTTAAAGAACACCTCAAAATTCTCAGCTGAAAAAAAAGAATCCCAAATTCCCTGTTCAAAACTGACTTCTTTGCAAATTTCATTCTTTTAGTGGATTTTCACTTGGACTTTGTGATAGTTATTGAAACAAATATGGGTTTTACTGAGGCATCTTGGGTCAATGAGAATGACAGGAACAGAAATCCACAAAACTCAAATCATAAAAATTCCAGAAAAAAATTTGTTGTATTTTGCTGTGAGTTGTTATGGGATGATTATGTATATATTTGTCCATGGTACAGGGAGAAGCTAATATTAATGGCATAAATATACATTTCCATACATTTAAAATTACATTCTGGATGGCAAATTTTCATTGATGAAATAACCTTGCATCAAATTTATCAAACATTGCTAAAATTAATATACACAGCATTATATTAACTATCACCCATTAAACTTCAAAGGCCTTTTCCTATTGTTATTAAAAAAAAAAAAAAACTTGTTAGAGAAAGAGCATGCAATGGCAAAGAATATCAGGAGGCTCCCTGCGAGGAGGGGAGGCACCTGCTTGGAAGCACAGCCTCTGCCTGCTGTTCCACACCTCTGTCACCTCTGGACTGCTGGAAATAACAAACGTAGGATGAGGACTTTGTGGGTGTGTTTAATATAGTTAAATACTGAAAGCTAGCACTGGGATTTCTGATTGGGTTGGGGAGGTAGAGAGCTTCTTTGCATAGCATTTGCATAATTTTAGATGCTCACTGTGTGTTCTGATGCCACATTTGGGGGTTTCTAGCACAGACAAGTGCAGATGAAGTTAATGGGATTCCTGACGCTCAAAATCATTGAAAAATCAGATTCTAAAAATTTCTAGGTCAAGAATCAGAAATGTACACCCCTGAAGTTAGCAAACAGTTTACAAAATGTGGTCCCTGGTTTTCACACCTTTGCATTCAGCAAAAGAGTTTGTATGAGACCTCTTCTTGTGTAAAGCCATTTCTAACTACTGTTGTATTTTGGTCTGACAATGATTATTGAGTGCACCTTAAACTCAGCTTCCATATGACATGCTGTCATCAGTAATGACAGTAGTTCTTCATTCACCTCAAAGAGATTTTCCTCTGTCTCAGATGCTTCATAAGGACACAGAGTCTATTTCACAATGTCAAGTTTAGTGCAGAAAGAGGTGCAATATGATGAAATTCAGGTGCCTTAGGAACATTACAAAGTCAAGCAGAAGAAAACTACCTCTTCTTAAGCCTGTAGAGACTTCATTGCAAATACAAAATGAAAACAGCACACAGTATACAACCATTTCAAGGTTGAAGAAATTAAGCCAAAGCCAGTGAGACAAACCCTATGTAGTAAGACATGCTGCAGTGCTCATTCCTGCACCCAGAAATTGTGCCTGTTGTGGCAGAACTTGAATATAAACAGTAAATATAATAGATTCTCAAAAGCTTTATTTCACTAAGTAAATCTCTGTGCTTTTCTTTCAACTGCACTGCAGTCTGTGAGTTGCCTCCTAATCTGCCTTGTAGGATGGAGGTTTTATAGGAATGGGATATGACCTAGAACTCGATGAACAAGAAAACAGAAAAGCATCTCGAGGTAAGAAAGGGGCACAAGTCTTCTGCCATAGTACCGGGTGCTTACTCTTCCTCTTCAGGTCATGAGCTGAGAAGGGATTTCATCCAGTGATGGGTACAGTACCAGCGATGTCTGATCTGACACAGCTGGCAGTGTGAATCTGGGAGGGAGTCCCCAGCGGGTCTTGTTTTCTTTATACATACAGCCAGGAACCTTCTGTTTACATGAAAAAGCTTTTTTGAGTTTTCTTCTGAGAGACCTCCCCTGCTGCTTGGAGTTCTTCCTCCCATCTGAAGGAGGATAAAAGCAGATTAATAGCATGTGAATCTCATAGAATTTCCTTAAATGCTTCTGTCCTAAAGTGGGATGAAAATCAGATGACATTTACATCAGAATAATTCCTCTGCTCCAGAGAAGTGTCAATGTACATTCAAGACCTGCATGGGTCTTACCTGCTCCAGGTGCCCTCTTGCAACACAAGGTGCTTTCCCACACCTGCTTTTTCTTTTATCCCTGCCCCTCTCTCCTTGAGGAAACAAATGAGTTTTACCTGCTTCTAATCACAGTATTCTTATTACTTTGAAAGTATGGTCCATGCTTGCCTTGATAGTTTCATGTATGATTGTCACAACTGCATGGGATAGTGAGTTCTTAAGTGGTTACGTCAAGGTAAAAAAAAATGGTTTTATTACGTCTTAGGTTTTGGGTTGTTACAGTGAAGCCCCTTCACTTTCCAAAAGCACTGCTTACGCTAAGAGGAGATCTCTTCTAACATCTCAGTTATTGGCGTGCCCTGCACACACTGGACTGGAGGAATTCTTTTGAGGTTTCTGTTGACAATAAATTGATGTATTTTATCATGATGTGAAACATGGTAAAAAATGAAACTTGCCAGCCCCTTTTGTGAGGCCATCTGTATTTCCAAATATATATATTTATATATATATATACACATACAAAAATAAATAAAAGAAACTACTAATTATAGCAAAGGGTTGTCCTTTACTAACAGAAAGAAAAACCACTTCCATCTCAGAAATTTTGAGCTTGGTTCCACGTGGCTTTCTATCTTGAACTGGGATTATTTCTCATCTATTATGGTGCAAGCTGTGAACAGTGCTTTTCCTGCAGCTGGAACACGGATGTGGATTCTCTGGAGTTTACTGATGTGGCTGTGTCAGTCTTCTCCACCTGGGGATTGAATGGGTCCTCATGTCTGTCCCACGTCAGTGATTTTTGAGAGGATTAATGGAAACACAGTAGTTTTTAGATGTTTACCCTTTTGTCATATTTAGTTGAAATCAGCTAATGGGATGAATCAGGGAAATATCTATACTAAGTAATTTGTTAGGCTGCTTTCTCTATGGAAGCCAGATGTGTCCAGCATGGGGTGTTCCTTGTTTATCTGCCTTCTCTTAAGTGAGAGAGAGCTGAGTACACATACAAAAAAAGTCATGTTCAGATTTAAAAGGAAACTACAATCATAGAATCATTTAGGTTGGAAAAGACGTCTCAGATAAAGTCCAACCATTAACATAGTACTTCCGTGTCTACCACTAAACCAAGCACTGCATCTATGTGTCTTTGAATGAGGATATAAGATAAAGATGGGTAGAAAAATACAGAAGATTTCAAATGTGAATCCGTTCTGATGGGACATACAGAAAGGTAAGTTAGGACAAGGAAACAGGGAGAAAATCATGTGATCCACAAACTACCTCCAAGCCAATAGAGAAAGAAAGGAAGAAAGGAAGAAAGAGAAAGGAAGGAAGGAAGGAAGGAAGGAAGGAAGGAAGGAAGGAAGGAAGGAAGGAAAAAGAAAGAAAGAAAGAAAGAAAGAAAGAAAAAGAAAGAAAGAAAGAAAGAAAGAAAGAAGGAAAGAAAGAAAGAAAGAAAGAAAGAAAGAAAGAAAGAAAGAAAGAAAGAAAGAAAGAAAAAGAAAGAAAGAAAGAAAGAAAGAAAGAAAGAGAAAAAGAACGAAAGAAAGGAAGGAAGGAAGGAAGGAAGGAAGGAAGGAAGGAAGGAAGGAAGGAAGGAAGGAAGACAGAAAGATGCTAAGGACCTTAATGAAAGTCTGTGTCCAAAAGTGTAACTTTTACACTTCTGTGATACAGGTGCATCTCACAAGAGGACACTGACGTAGTTTGCCAATATTACTAAGAGTTCAGTTGTCTGGTAAGAGACAATAGAAGAGCAAGGTCATTCTATCAAAATTGCCATGAAAACTTGCCAGCTCAGAGAGAAAATCTACCCTCCCTGTCCTTTGCCAAGATGACTTATGTTAATGAAAAAACTAATAATACTTTACTCAGCTGTCAAATGGCCCCGGGCAAGTGGCTGAAAAGAGTTTTACAGCCACTGTAAGGCGGGTGAGGAATACGGGAGAACAGCTTTTTCATAAGAAGTAAGACTGTGATCATCAGGAGAGAGAGAGACAGGGAGGGAGAGACAGGGAGAGCAAAAGGATGACAACTTGGCCACACAGAATGTCTGTATGTATTTAAATGTGTTCTCTGAGGTGCCTGGGTTGACTGTATTGTGATGGATATACTCTAATAAAAAAATGTGGTTATAATAATTGTCCTTCATAGAATAGAGAGTGAGCTACCTGTTATTTTAAGACTCATTCAGGCCATTTTTAGGACATTTTTTTGCATTTTGGAGAATCATTTTCTGAGCACTTTTATCAGAGTGAAAATAATTCCACACCATCTGAAATACCTTTTCCATCAACATATATATGAAACTTTTAAAGTGCATTTTAGTTCTAGCAATATAATGAAAAACATTAACTCGTCTGATTTTAAAGGCATTTCATCCTTAGAAGTAGCTCAACTGGTAAACCAGTTGACTGCAGGTGGTTACATTTGCTAATCAGATGGATAATTATTATACACTGGTAAAAGAAAGACAGCTGCAATTGCTATAGAAGATTGTGAGGAGTTTTTTAGCATAACAATGAACGGCAGCACCTGCCTTTCCAATATGCTTTACAATTATGCTACTGGTATTATTCCCTTGACCCCCCATAGCACAGAAGGGTCTAGGCAGTGCTCTAGCTTTAGCTGAGAAGAGTTTCATTTCAAATAGCCCTTTGAGTTTGCTTATAACTTTCCAATAACCTTACCTTTTTGATCAATATTTTTTAAAGGTTTGCTTTCATTAAAATGTTTTGCAGATGTTTGGCAGACTCGTGCATGGCTGTTTTTTAATTACTGGTTCTTGTGAAAAAGATTGTCACTTGCTGAAAGAAAACCAGGTTCCAAATCAGTATTTTCATCTTGATTGGTTTTCTGCTCACTCCTGAATGTGTGTAATTCACAGATTGCCCATAGGGACCTGCAGGTTTCCTCCCTTTTGTGATTAGATCTGCGATAAGTTTGAAGGAATTTGGTTTGCAAGAAAGAAGCTTAGTTATGTGTAAATCACTGGAATGATAAAGGTATGTCTTTGTTGTGCTACATGTGTGGTATTTATTTCCATATTAACTGATAAATGTGCACGTCACTAATTTCACATTCTCCCTTAGTTTAACCTCTCACAGTCCCTTCTTTAGAATATCATCTAGGTAAATTGAACTGGCCAAGGAAGGCTGCTTGTGCTGCCCCCCACATGGCAGGTGTAAATCAACACTCGTCAATGCAAATTGCTGAGGAAATGTGTAATTGTGGAAGCTGTGCTTTCCTTGCCTTTGTATCTACTTCCAGTAGCCATTAACAATTCTTCGAGCCTTCAAGGGGAAAGCACACTGAACCTGCTATGATATCCAGAGTACTTACCTGTGTTAAGAGGAAGGAAGCCTTGAAAATGACTTCTTTTTAGCATTTTGTACTTCACAGAAAAGCTGCTTTTCCATACTTCCTCTCTACTGCTTGTCAGTGTGGTGTCACCAGCTGCAATATTATTTCTTACATATAATTATTGGTTTGAAAAGTGAATCCTGATTGCTCACAAAGAACTATCTGCTTCTTCTTGCTGAAAGATAAGACCACTGGGCTGGAACAATTGTATGAGTGGTCTTAGAGTTTTTCCACACTAGCATTTTCTATGTCTGCTGTTTCACTTTTGCAGCTACAGTTCCCATCTTTTTTATCTGTAGCTTTTCAGGATAGTTTGCAAATGGCCAGACTGCTGTCTTAAGTGCACAGAAATTGTAGCAGCTACAATTCCCCTGAGGTCCTGAGCCTTAAAAGAGTGCTTAGCCACTCCTTGCCATTCTCTTGCTACCTTTGTGTTTTTGCCCGTGGAGGCATAAGACCATTGCTCGCAACAAGCAATTGCTTACTGATCTTGAAGAGCTACATCTCAATGCACTTCATTTTTAATACATTTGGCTTTTATTGCTGCAGGGGGGTTGTTTGTTTGTTTTGCCATTATTAAATCTGACCTGGCTATTAGATGGTGCCCTTTCTTAACGGGTGAATATTTTTCTCAAATTCCTCTCAGTTCCAATTAAATCCTTTGTTTTCCCCACATTTCAAGGGTACAAGGTTATCTCCCCAGCATTGTCAGCAACATATGCAGCAAATTAAAGGGTCTCTTTGGTTTGCTTTCCAGCCTTTTTCTTGTGTCTGATGAAAAAATATAGTGACGTTAGAGCCAGTATCCATTGTTCTTTCACTTGTAGTCCACTTTACATACTGAAAAACTTCCTTTTTCTGATATTGATTTGAATGTTCAAGTTCACCTGTGTAGACACAAGTTTTGTTCCCTAATAGTTTAGGTTTTGACCCCATGCTTTTGCTCTGTACACCAAGAAAATAAATTTCTTCAGGCTCTCTCTAATACAAAATAACTTTCTTCCCCTCTCCTCCCACTGCTGGGCTATGCCTGACACACTCAGACTGGTGCCTTCTCCAGGGCTTATGTGGGGGCCTTGTACCACATGTAGATGTGAATACCATTGTCCAAAAGAAGTTGTACCTAGATGAAATAAAATGATATTCATATCTAGAGATATTTTTTCCCTAAAAAAAAAAAAAAACACTCCTGTGGGTTCTAGAAGCTTTGGGATGTTTTTCTGCTTATCTTTGCACCTTTTATACATGATTTTTAATCAATTCAAGTTGGTCTGTGCTCATGGGCAACCCTCTAAAAATTATTCCATCACTCATATGGAACACACTGAGTTTTCCATGCTGGGGCAGCTACATATGTGGTCAGGGAAGAAAAATGTGTTGGATGTTTGCTGTTGGAGAAATCTCATGGTTGATCCAGTTCAGCATCTACGTGGCTGGTGTTCCTGTGGTTTGTAACCTTATAATCTATTTCTCAAAGTGATTTCATATCTCTTTGGGTACAGGTCAGAGTTTCTCTTTCTCTCCATGTTACAAGTTAGTCCAAAGTGATATGAAAATGAGCATATATTGCTAACCTAAGCTATACAATTTTTGATGTCCTCCTGCAATTTCTGCACAACTTCAACAGTTTTTTTTCCCTTCTCTTTTATCTAGGGATTTTCTAATTAATTTTTACTTTATTAATTGAAAACAGAGAATCTCAGAAATATGTTTATAATCAAAACATGGATCTTATTAATGGAATCAGCGTCTTATACATCTCAGCCTTTTCTAAAGAGGATCTTCATTTCCACATTTTCAATTTAAATGTTTCTAAGCACTTTATTTTTAAAACTACTGGTGAATAGCTAGAACAACTCTTTTATTGTTTTTAAAATTACCATTATTGCTAGAAATGCAGACAGATATCGTGTTTGCTTTTTACAGTGAGGGAATTTGTGGACATATAAATATCTCTATATATTTTTGCTTACCACAGCTGGTGTTTTGGAGAAGATTTACTATACTAACACACTAACACTAATACTCTGCAATATATAAAATGCCTTTAGCGTGCCATTTATACTCATGTGAGTGATTTTATGAAAGTATGATATTAGTAAGCCTTCATGAGTAATCCATCATGCCTAGGAGACTTAATCAGATTTCAGACGTACTTACCCCTGGCTTAATAATTGTTATTTTCATTATTACTGTCCTTATTCCTGTTTCATATGTGGTGAAAGTGTTGAGAATTTCAGTTACATTTCAATATATTATAATCATGGTTCTCCACAAAACGCAGCCCAGCACAAACCTTACAACCACAATTCAGATGTTATGTGTGGTAAAAGCTCGTGTTATTCCTTTTAAAGGACTGTACAAAAGTTTAATATGTCTGCAGGACTGTTGAGGTAGTGGCATTAAATATTAAAACTTTTAAATGTGCAGAACGGATTAATTCAGAATATATCAGAGCTGCTCATAAATGTTTAATATCTGCATTTTGCCTGATTGGATATAATTTAAGCTATGTGGTTCTTCCAGAACTGCAGGACCAGGTACTCATCTTTTATTTCTAGGAAGGGTTTAAACATCGTTCCTTTTATTACAGGTTAATATTAATGCCTGGACCTTCAGCTGTTATTGTTCATTCTTTCATAAAACTTACTTCAGAACTAATCACTTCAAGTCTTAGCATAACTGTCAAAGGTCTTTTTAAGAGTACCTTTTGCAAAAAAAATGCTCTCAAGTTGAAATTTTTACAAACTCAGGAGACTGAAAGTTGAAATTTTGTCTTTCCAAGATTTATGTATGTCCATAGAAATACAGAAGTATTTTGAGGAAGGACTGGGACTAGGCCAGTCCTGGACTTAGGCTCAGGTTTAACTTGTACCAGCTTGGAGCTGTGTTATTTCACAATAACAAATTAAACTAAAAAGTTCAAGAACAAGTGTTAGTATCTTTGGGGAAGGTAGGATAGACTCGACAGGCCTGTTGCTATGTGGCTGATGAACCCCAAATAGATTCCGAAAAATAGCTGTAGTGGTAAGAAAGCCAGACAAATGACAGTGGAGAAAGTCTCTTTTTTTAAGACTTTGAAAAAGTTCAGAACTTTCTAAAAAGTTGTTCTTCATGAAGTCTGCATATGCCTCTAGTTTTTGGTAGATTAGAAAAGCTCTCCTACTGTGTTCCGCAAAACTCATACTTGAGAACAATCTGTGATCACAAACAAAACAGGTTTACCATGTCCAGAGACCAGGGAAATGTATCCAAAGTGCAGTGTTGCCAGCTGGTGAGGCTGAAAGACTCATCAATCAGGTTGGGCTTCACTTTATAAAGCTGTAAATTGTTTACTACTTAGTTTCTGTAGAAGTTTCCACCTGGCTGGTTTGTTCTTTGGCAGAATGAACAGCAGTGGGAGTCAGCAGGGGGATGCACAGAAGATGCTCCCCTCTTGCTGGTCCTGGGCTTGGGCATCCTTGTCCTTCATGGCCTACAAGTGTCTGGTGTTGTTAACTGCTTCCAAATGCTTTGCTCTCTGTTGGCAGTGCTCTGCATTGTCCAACTCCATGTGCCCACCCAGAGACTTCTCTTCTGTAATGCAGCAGCTCAGCCAGCCTCATGAGCTTTTCCGTGGTGTATAGAATGTAAAGATGTGAAGGCAATAGATCTATTCAAAGTTAGCTCTAAGCCAGATCTCACCCCGCTCCTACCTCTCGCCAATGTCCATACTGTTTATCTTCCAATTCTCTTTGCCAGTGCTGTTAAAACTCATAGAAAACAAATTAGTAAATTTTATACAGAAAAACTCTTGGCTACATGTTTTGTTTGTTTGTTTGTTTGTTTGTTGGTGTGTGTGTGTTTTTATTCTTTTTTATTTTATTTTATTCTTCCTTCCAAAGCTCCTTTCTGCAGCAATTTTCTTCCTAGAAATGCTTCCTCCACTGGGACTGGTGCAATGAGGAAGGAGGGATGGAGCTCACCACTTAGCTATTTGTTCTGCCATGGCAAGGCAAGGCCCTGCCAGGGCAGTGCCCCACCAGGCTGGAAGAAAAGCAAAAGCCCGTAGGAGGGTCTGTCCCAACATGTACAAGATCTTTCAGCGCTCAACAGGAAGCATGTTTAGCACACAGCGTTAGCAATGGTCCATACCATTTCGTTTTCTTGCTTAACATGCTTTAAATGATCTTCATTGCATTTAGTGCTTTATCCTGCGCTCTCTGAAGTTAATGGCTAAAGCTCCGTTGTCTGTAATGAGGCCCAGCTGTCTGAGAATGCCTCGAGTATAATAACAGGCTAGCTGAGCAATTTTCTGTAGTCCAAGGTAGAAATCTTGCTTTGATGCAGGGTTTTCTTTTTTTTTAATTTTAATAGTGCCTCTCTCCTGCACAGTGCATAGTTCTGGTTGCTGCAAAAAGCAAACTTGAATCTTAATAGAGAGGAGAACGAGCTCAAAAAATGCTACAGGTTGGTAGGCTAGTCTGCATCCATAAACACCAAGATTCTTAGCTTGAATTACATCCATGGAATTTTTTGCTGTCTTACTTTTTGAAGCAGTTAGATGTAATGTAGCTTTGTAGCATGTATTTCTCTTTACCACCGGAGAACTGTATGGGACTGTAAAGGAGAAGAAGTTGCATGTTCTCCATCTTATGCCAAGGACAAGGGACATGGTTCACACCCTTGTCTCTGCAGAACAAGAGGAGATGGTCTCAATTTGTGCTAGGGGAGGTTTAGGTTGGATATTAGGAAAAATTTCCTCAATGAAAGGGTTGTGAGGTATTAAAAAAGATATTTAAAAGACAAGTAGATGTGGTGCTTAGGGACATGGTTTAGTGTTGGACTTGGCAGTGCTAGGTTAGTGGCTGGACTTGATGTTCTTAGAGGTCTTTTCCAACCTAAATGATTCTAGTCTATGATTAAGTAGTCCTTGGGTGAGAAAGTGGAAATCTAATGAATGTTGTAAAACATGTGACATAACATTTTGCCAGGGATTTTGGAGGGAGACTGCATCTTGAGCTCTGAGGCAAGTCCTGCAGCTCTACGCCAGTCTGCTCAGTGATGTTGCTCAGCAACATTGCAGCTCACTTTCATTTTGACTTTATTCTTCCGGACTTGAGAAAGTGCCAAGTCCTCATGGTTTTCAACAGGGTAATATAAACAACAAAATGAGTACATTGCCTGAGCTACTTTTGCATGTGGGCTCACAGGAAAACTGTGTTTAGTCATGCTAATTTCAGTGTTGGCAATATGGAAAAATGTCAGATATGAAAGAGAAAAAACATTTCGTAAAGAGTTATTACAGTACAGTAGAGGTAAAGTGTACCTTTGCCCTCTAAGAAATGGAATAAAAACAGTTCCAGCAGGAATGATTTATATTAGAAAATGCAACTTTTGCAGAATGAAAACTTTTCTTGGAAAAAATCCTTTTTCTTAACTTTTTTTTTTTTTAATTTGGAAAACAAATTTTTTCAAAGGGAGAATTTGACTCCAGTAAAAAAATGTGCATTTAAGTAAAATAATTAAATATACTTTGTTTTTTGTAGCCTCAAGATTAAACTGCATTATCTTGTTTTGGCATGTGGTATCACAAAGGCTCTGGTTAGGATCTTGCTGCTTTTACTCTTTCAGTAGTTTAGACATATTAACTAGACTGTTAAGTGTGAGAGATGGGCACTCAGTGCAAAGTGTTTGGAAAGGACAGTTAAATGCTTATATAAATAAAACCTGAAGTTTTTGTATCAGTTCAACAAAATGAACTGAAATGTTCAATTACAAGCTGAAATGACACTTGGGTAGATCAAAGTATTTCATTTCTGAGGAAAGAAAAAAACACATAGTAAGAACATTTAATCACTTATGAATTTCTAAGTATTTCAGTCTTTTAAAAATGCTTCAGTATTTCAAATTTCATTATCAACAATAAATGTTGAAATAATATTAGCATTTACATATTTATTGCTAATAGATATAGATGAATCTTTTTTAGCAAAAGTTCAAAGTCCAAGTTTCTTAGGATGCTTAAGCAGAAGGATGTTCATTTGTCTTTGGGGTGGATTACTAGAATATGTTTGTGGTTTTTTTAAATCTTTCAGTGCACTCTTGTTGACTTCTATCTATTACCTATTTTGTTTGTATGGTACAGAGGGCATCCCAACTGTTGTGCAGACCACACCATATATCCAGATATCTGTTTCTATACCAACCTCTACTTATCTGATTCTCCTTCCTTGTGCAACACTGTGAAGATTAGACAGATGCCAGAGTTGTTACTTGAATCAACCATAGAATATCAAAGACAGAAGTGGAAGAAAGTATTGAATGTGATTTCTGAGATGCAGTCTACTTATATGTACCTAATTCAATTATAAATAGCTCTTTTAAATGTATGACATGATATGACTACTCTGTGTGCTTTAGTTATTGAATTAGAAGGATGCACTGAAGATGTCCCAGAGACTTCTGCCATTTTTTCCCAAAACACGACTTCCCTAATGGTCCAAACTCAGGCATCTGTAGTAAAACTAGAGTATAGTCTTCACATAAGTAGGTTTCTCTGGTTTTACTCAAGGTAATCGTTTCTCTTCCATATTCAGGCACGTTTCTTCTGACCAGTTGGTCAGAATTTGCTTCCAAGTATGGGTATCTATTGGTGAAGTCACAACAGGGTATTTTTTCCTCTTAGTTGTTTTGTGGGAAGGGATGCTGGGGTTTAAACCCATCACAACATATTGATGATGCTTCTGCCTGGACCTTAATAATCCAAGGGGATGCTTATTGTGATGTCTTTCTTTATTTTCATACTGGAATGGGGGTTTTGAAAAATAATGTCAACATTTAGCTAAGATGTGAACCTGCTAGTATGTCTGCACTACCACTGGTCTTATTCTGGGTAGCTCCCTGGGAGCTTATTTGGTCACTCATTTTATTCAGTGGAGCAAACAGTTGTCACGTAATGGGACACACAACAACCAGTTAGGATCTGTGGATGTAACTGCATTCCCAGTGTTATGTTGCGTTTATCCAGTGATATTTGCATCAAATACACTCATTTAACTTTGTCACTTCTGAAGAAGATGGTGCCTCTTATTTAATTCTATTAGTTTTGTTTTACTTTTAAAGTTTTTAGCGGATAACTGAAGAAGACAATCTAGGAAGGTAAAAAGCTCTTCAAGGATTTTCTGGCACAACTCTGCTAGCTCTTGTGGCTCTTGGACAGTTTGTCTCCTTGTTTAGGAGACCAGTACAAGTTATTTTGGCGATTCAGTGCTACCTGTTACTAACTACCTCTCCTCTCAGAGAATGGCTGCAGTAGTCATACATCTTAGTTTGCCAGGTAGCTGACTTTCCTATGGCGTAGATGAATTTATGGATCCTTTTCAAATTGGGATGAAAGAATGAAGTTTCTAATCTCAGATAAGCATTGGTCAACATAGTAACAGAAGATGCCATGTGATATCCCACCCATTTACCACATTTGTCACAGCCATCCTCAAACCCTTTACTGCCAAAGAGCATGTTTTATACCAAACCCTCCCAACCCCAAAGCCCTTAAATACAAGGTATGTCATAGCTCCGTTCAACCTCACTGACTCATGTCTCCAACTAAGGTGAGCCTGCTCTGAGCAATAACACTAAGACATTAAGTTGCTCTGCTGATTTCTTGCATGAAAACTATCAAGGCTGCGTTGAAATGCTAGGGTTGGCATATTTATGGTTTTAGCCCTTGCTGTCCTGTAGTAATATGAAGAGCATCACTTATTCTGGAGGTGCTTATTAGTAATTGTCTCTAGTGGGACATGAAGACCTCAGTGACACAGCAGCACACAACCCGGGGAGCTGCAGGCTTGCAGCAGATCAAACCGGGCAGCTGTGGGATTTTTTTTTTCCTCAGAGCCAAGAGCATGTTTCTGTTCTAACAAGATATGAGTCATAGCAGGGACATGGCTGTGAATACTTATCTCTTTCACTGGGATGTTTGGAGCAGAAAGAATTTCAGCATGGAAAGAGGACATGAACTGATTAGTTAAAAATCTGTTAATGGCTTGGAGAATTTGTACTGGTATTATCTGGGATGGTTGTGTACAGCAGGGACAAGAACCATCCTGTTACTTTGTTTTTTCTTCCCCCTCATTTTTTAAGAATTTAAAGTGACCGTTTGGGAGTTAGCTGTGTATAAAAAGTGTCTAACAAACAAATAAGTAATATTGACAAATTAATCCAACAGAAGTCATTGTGCTGCACTTTATTCTTTCTGTGTGTGCATGGCTTGACTTGGTTGCTTTTTCAGAGTGCCAAGCTCAGGTTTTTGTGAGTATTTAAAGGTGGTAAAACACCTGCTAGAAAGCGTCTAGAAACAGGATTCTGGAAGGGACCTCTTTTATCTTCAGATCCAATCCTTTGCCCAAGTAAAATAGAGAAAAGGCACTTTGTGGATTTTTTCCCCCAGAGCCCTGCCAAATGTTTCTTAATCACAGCCTGCCACAGTCCTGCTGCTCTAGCCCTCGGTCTTTCTTGCTAAGTTGTTGACCATTATAACAAACCTAACACAAAGAACAAACCACCCACCATAATATGATATACCTACAGTCCTACCATTTGTGTGGTAGTCGTCAATTACTTGGCATGCCCAGCTTTTGAAAACGACACTGTAAAGACTTATATTGTGAAGGATAAACATATGTATTGTATTACTGTGTTCATCTCTGCCTCTGACCCATTAAGCCAAATATCCATAAAGATAAGAGAAACAGATGCCAGTGAGCTTTAGTAGTGCTTTTATTTTAGGCATTTTATTTCTTAAGCGCATTATTTTCATTACTTTGACCCAATTTTCATTTAGATATGTTCTTAAGTGTCAAGGGGACTGATGATCTTTTGTTATTTTTCAGATTCTTTTCAACATTGTTCAGTCTTGAACTTTTAGAAATAAATATTTTTAATTTATTAGACCTCATAATATTAATGTGCCATATACAGTCAAAGGATTATATAACCATTTGTCACAGTCCAGTCATCATTCATATGCCAAAATTCAGTATAAATACCACTGTATATTTAGTATAAGCCACACTATAGCTTTTCCCTTATGAATCCCCATTTGCTCTAGTGAGTACTTTAACTTAAAATGTCGATCAACCTCTAGGCTATTTTATAGTATTGTTTCAGTTTATAGGGGGAGATGGGGGTTGTCCAACTTTTATTTGTCCTCCTCAAATAACATTCTGCACCTGCTAAATGGAGGACTGAGCTTAAACAGAATTATTTTGTTTCATGAATCATACATACAAAATTAAATCACATTTTTAAACTCTTGTGTCCTGTTCCCATAATCAGCATCATGTATTTTGGTCCCACTCCTTCTGCTCATGGCTCTCAGCAACTCTCAGTGCGTTCCAGTCTTTACTCTGTTTTAAGGAAGATAAGCACACATAAATTAAAGATAACTGGAGTCAGAAACATTATAGCTCACTCTTGTTGACAATCTAATTATAACAGTATGCCAGCTTTCGCTTGAATTATTTCACGCAAGGAATCCAGTGTGGGGAGGGAGGACTGAGGCTGATGAGGAAGAACTGTCATTGTCATGGCTTGACATCTGAAGTTAAGCGTGGTCAAAGTGATAGTGGGGCTTTCATAACAAGGTACAAACATTATATACCACACTGTCCCGGGCAGTCAAATATAAGGCTCACCGTTACTGTTAAAATGGTGAGGGCACAGGGAAAATTAATGATAAACATTTGGGATGGGATCTTCGGAGTGGATCTCCAAACATACCGCCTCAGTGCTGAGCACAAGATTAAAAAAAAATGAAATTAAATAAAACCTTACGAATTATGAGGAAAGAAATTAAAAGAAAAACAACCAGCATCATTTCACCACTTTGTGTGCAATACAATGATACTCCTAGATTTTGGTGTTATGGGCATATCTGGTTGCCTGGAAAACTCACAGTAAAATTACATGATGAGAGAGGGAACAACTTCCCGCGTAATGGGAATGTAATGAAGTAAGTTTAATCAACTTGGAAAAAGAGATGATTATGGAAGATGTGGAAGATCTGTTAAAGATCATTGGTCTATTAAGATAAATGTTAAATGCTAATATCAAAAAAAAAATTGTCCTTACTGAAAATGCGAAAATGTAAAGAACAGAGAGCTTAAAAAATAAAGGGAAAACATCTGATAGAATCATAGAATCATTTAGGTTGCAAAAGACCTCTAAGATCATCTAGTCCAACCTTCAATATAACATTGCCAAGTCCACCATTAAACCATGTCCCTCAGCACCACATCTACATGTCTTTTGAAGACCTCCAGGGATGGTGACTCAACCACTTCCCCGGGCAGCCTGTTCCAATTCGTCACAACCCTTTCAGTGAAGAAATTTTTCCTAATATCCAACCTAAACATCCACATGTACAATTAAGGCCATTTTCCCTCATCTCATCACTTGGTGCTTGGGAGAAGAGACCAACCCCCCACCTCACTATAATCTCCTTTGTGGTAATTGTACAGCACGACAAGGTCTCACTGAGCCTCCTTTTATCCAGGCTAAGCAACCACAGCTCCCTCAGCCACTCATTAAAGGCTTGTTCTCCATACCCTTCACCAGCTTTGTTGCCCTTCTTTGGACACACACTGGCACATCAATGTCCTTCTGGTAGTGAGGGGCCCAAAACTGAATAGAGTATTTGAGTTGCAGCCACACCAGAGCCAAGTGCAGGGGGACAATCACTGCCCTGGTCCTGCTGGCCTGCTGGCCTGCTATTTCTAATAAAAGCCTAGATGCTGTTGGCCTTCTTGGCTACCTGAACATACTGCTGGCTCATATTCATATTCAGCCAGCTACCCACCAACATCCCCAGGTCCCTTTTTTAGCTGTGTAATGCATCTTCGTGGAGATGCATTACTAATCATGGAGATATTTGCCACCTGAAGCTGTGAAAGTACAAATGAAGTTATCTAAATGAACAATTCCATGCTTCCTTGGCAACTATTATTTGTCACAACCCACTATACCTGTGGATGGGAGTACATGTGGAGAGGATGCAGGGCTTGTTCTCTGTTTGCCCAGGTTCTTGTATTCCTTCCAAGGCATAAGCAGCTGGCTGGGCTCAGGGCAACTAGGCTGGATGGGTCTTTTGGCCAGCCCAGTGATACCATTCAGTTCCCTAAATAAATTTGTAGTGCCATTTGTGATACTGCAGAGTGTCCCCTGGCCCTTGCCTGCCAGTTCACCAGGGCAGAGCTTGCCACGTGGCCTGCGCTGTACTTGCTACCTTTCTGTGTTTTCCTCAGGGTGCGTCATAGGCACCTGCCTTTATGCAGCTGAAGTGAATTTTAGCATCCCAGCTTTTGTATGTCACACCAGCTAAAGATGCTTTACAGTTCTGAACTTCTGCTCTATAGAGTGTTTTCCAAAAACTAATGTTGGATGAATTTGAAACTTGTCATAAGAGTTCTTGTAGATTTGCAATCACTGTCATTTGCACTAATACTAGGCAACAAGTAATAAATATTATAAAGAACCATTATAATTTTGCAGTGTATTAAGACTGGGATAAATATTATTTACACACTTTAAGAGTAGCAAGCAGGCCTTAAGCAGGCTGTTTCTAACATCCCAGTATGTTTCCAAAGTTAAAGATGTGCTAAAGCAGTGAAGAACCTGACCTGTTCCATTATTTTTAAATCTATAAAAATATGTAATTGGAGGAGACAATCTATAGAGAATTTCTTTCAGGATGCTTAGGAAATGATAGAGCTATTGTCTTCTATTTATCTAGGGCTATGTTTTATATTGCAGATGAGTAGTTATGAAAGAAGACTGCATGTGTATATTTTAATTTGAAAATATTTCCTAATTAGTCAGTATCACTCAAACTCATGCCCTTCACTATATTTGCTTATCATAATTCATGTGTCTGTAAGAGGATTTGTATTCTTTCAGCCCGAGGTGAACTTGTTCAACAGCTTTGTTTTTGTCTGTATGCCTCCTTAGCTAAAGTTCAGACAAAAATTCTTGCAAATTTTTAGATACCAAGTTATAATAAATTCCCAATAGCAAAGAATACTTGCTTTCTTCCAAGCAAGCCTTTGTTTTATTTTTTTTAATTCTAATGTTAGTTGTGTTTTGAGTAGTTGTTTCTCTTTTGAGGACACTAGAATAAAGGGATTTACTAAACTCTTCTGAAAATCTGAACACTGCAGTAATATTCAGACCTTTTTAATAATTTATTGAGAGCACAGCCAACAATATGAAATTTTCATGTGTGAGTATCAAACAGGCAACCTCACATAAACTTGAAAGGCATGAAAAATAAGGTTAGGCTTCAAAACAGAGGTCAATATTCTCAGGCTTAGAGTAAAAAAAAATGAAGATAATCACAATAACGTTTAATCTTTTTAAGAGAAATCTTATGTTGGCACATTTCATAGAATCATGACAAAATGTGAATTCAAAACTCAATAAGAAAATTGGTGATTACTGAATAAAGGCACAACATTGTTCCAACGTAGTTATTTGTTATGCATAAGGTGTTATCATCTCCAGAAGATTTATCTTGATTAGGATATTTGATTGGTTTCTGCTTTCACAACCTACACCAGCATAATTTGGAATCTTCTGTCACTATTCCCATGGACATCATTAGGTGTCCATTACTCTGTCAGTGAGGAATTGTCCTTCTGTTCCCTTAATTCCATTGAAAAACTTGTTTTAGGTTGAAAGTTGGAAAGCCTTTGGTATAGGATAATATTTTAAAAACGAATTTATATTTTAAAATTATCAAGCCAATTTCAAAATTTGAGGGAAATTTATTTTCATTTGCTGCTCCACAGAGGCTGCTGGCAGGGTGGCCACAGGGTGCATGGGGTGGCCAGTGGCAGGGATGATGCAGTGCCTCCATCCGCCCCTCCCCTGAGAGCAGCTCGTGCTCAGCCTCTGGCCAGGCTCATCCCCGGCAGATAGTGAGGTCTAGGAATGACTCTGGCACTCCTCACAGCCACTCATGGCATTTTGGACAAGAGAAATAATATATTATGGCTTGTGAAATATCTTTCACAATTGTTTAAGTCTAACCACCATGTAAGTATTGTTAAAGTGTATGTGGCTGGCTCCTATGTCATGCTACTAACTTTCATATTAACAATAGTTTGTTTCACAGAAGTGCATTTTAACAAATAATATGGTTTGTTTTGTGTTTCATAAACTAAAATTATAAGTGGCCTTCCTCAGTAATTGCTACGGTGAATAGTATTGAGATGATTGTTCTTGTTTTGGCTATGGGATGCAGTATCATTCAGTGGTTGAAATTTGGCTGTTGCTAACTTTTGCCAGACACCGTTTTTAAAGTCACAGCTGATGTATGTTTTTGTGACATGGATTTTGTTTCACATCCAGATTATTGCTTTTACTGCTCAGTCTTCATTAATGCTGTTCAGGGCTCTGTGAGTTATCAGATGGAGTAACAGGCATTTGCTGGTGTGCTTTGGAGCTTCTCAGTGCTACAACAGTGCTTGCTAAGTTGCTAAGCATTACTGGTATATTTGGAATAACACAGGAAAGAAGATAAAGATAGTCATTGACTGTAGTGTCCTCGGGTGAGCTCTGGGTGCTGGGATGCTTCATTCCAACTCAGGCTGCTCAGCTCCTACTC
This sequence comes from Anser cygnoides, assembly GCF_040182565.1. Classification (NCBI taxonomy): domain Eukaryota; kingdom Metazoa; phylum Chordata; class Aves; order Anseriformes; family Anatidae; genus Anser; species Anser cygnoides. Next base: position 13,841,587 of record NC_089873.1, on the reverse strand, counting down.
ACGTGGACAATAGTTGGACATTGAAATAGACATTGGGTAAATAAGTTACTCTCTGTGTGTGGCTCTGGGTGGGATTCATCTCAGTTTGTGCATCTTCAGTGATGACATCTATAGCTGAGCTTTACAGACTAGGCTCCCTTTACAGCCGTTGGAGAGAAACAGGCATTTCTCAAGTGTGATTCATCTGGCCTGTTTTAGACATCTACATTAGGGTGAGATTTACAGGCTAAATGGGGTGACATAAACAGATGTGATGTTCTCAGGAGCTTTATATAGCAGTAGCACATATTCACTGGTCCACTGACTGAAAACTCAACCTCTTCCTTCCAAGAAAGTGGTCCCAAACGTGGGAATAAAGAGCAAGCCTTTCTCTGTACCAGTCAATATTCAGTTTTCCCATACAAAATGCAATGCCTGCAGCTGAGGGTCAGTGGCTGAGCCACACAAATACTGGAGTTTAAAATATTTTAGGATATTCACTTGGTAAATTCAGGTTTGAATCCTCTGACCTAGATGAGAGCCTTAATTGCCCATTTGCTGGTTAGAAAGCAGACTGCTATGGCAGTGGCCAGTCTGATCCCTCCTCTGTCAGGTCTCTGGGCTATGCCACTGTGTTTGTCAACCGCATGAAGTTCAAAAAGGCCAAGTGCCGGGTCCTGCACCTGGGGCGCAACAACCCCAAGCAGAGCTACAGGCTGAGAGATGAGTGGTTGGAAAGCTGCCTGGCAGAGAAGGACCTGGGAGTACTGGTTGATAGTCGGCTGAATATGAGCCAGCAGTGTGCTCAGGTGGCCAAGAAGGTCAACAGCATCCTGGCTTGTATAAGAAACAACTTGGCCAGCAAGTCTAGGGAAGTGATTGTCCCCCCATACTCAGCTCTGGTGAGGCTGCACCTCGAGTACTGTGTTCAGTTTTGGGCCCCTCGCTACAAGAAGGACATCGAGGTGCTCGAGAGAGTCCAGAGAAGGGTGATGAAGCTGGTGAGGGGTCTGGAGAACAAGTCTTACGAGGAGCAGCTGAGGGAGCTGGGATTGTTCGGCCTGGAGAAGAGGAGGCTCAGGGGCGACCTTATCGCTCTCTATGGGTACCTTAAAGGAGGCTGTAGCGAGGTGGGGGTTGGTCTATTCTCCCACGTGCCTGGTGACAGGACGAGGGGGAATGGTCTAAAGTTGTGCCAGGGGAGGTTTAGGTTGGATATTAGGAGGAACTTCTTTACTGAAAGGGTTGTTAGGCATTGGAATGGGCTGCCCAGGGAAGTGGTTCAGTCACCATCCCTGGAGGTCTTTAAGAGACGCTTAGATGTTGAACTTAGTGATATGGTTTAGTGTAGGACTTGTTAGTGTTAGGTCAGAGGTTGGACTGGGTGATCTTGGAGGTCTCTTCCAACCTAGATGATTCTGTGATTCTGTGATTCAATTTGCTTTTTCCATGACAGATGAATGAATTACCTTGCTGCTCAGCCTTGCCAAGTTTCTGATAGCTTTGGCTATGGTCAGAAACAGATCCTTAGGTACCTATTGTGACACAAATTTAAGTTAGGGATTTTGATGCCTGAGAAGTCAGGCTCCTGTGTCTGATTTTGTAAGGCTCTTCACAGGTCTAGCAATTGAACTCTTCACTTTTAGTGAGATGCAGTCTCTGTAGTATCTCAGCTGTTTTAAAAAAATGACCAATCCTTTGTAGTTTAGGCATATAAGAATAAACTCTGCTTATATTTCTGCTGATGTCATTAGAACTGTCTTGTTAGGAACTTTCAAAAAGATGTTATAAGTAATGTCTCTGCAAATAGTTCTTTCACAAGGCTGATAGGCTTCTCCTTGCATCATTGACAAATGATGTCTCTGTATATCATGTTACCGACATCTTGCCACACATCTGCAATCTATTTTCAGTTTTCTGTTGCTTATTACCAATTTAGGAAAGGAATCGAGACAAAGAGATTTGATGGAGTACTGGGCAGAATCATTGAAACCAGTAACATAATGCAAAGCAATACTTAGTTTGAGTATAAGCTGTCTAGGATAAAGTTCAAAACCTGTGCAATTTTCTTCTCTCCTCCCAAAACCTATTGGTAAGTGCAGCTGTTGACGAAGGCATCGCAGGTTAGCGATGGTACTGTTCAATGTGCCATCAGTCCACCTTCAAGGAAAGTTCACTGGTGCGAGCTTACTATATTGGTAGGGGCTTGGAAAAGCACTTAAGTGAGAAGATTTTCATTTGTAAGAATGCCATCCCTCACCTACGTTTGTGTATTAAACCATGCCAAAATAACTTTCTTTTTTGAATTCCTCTCCTCTCTGGTGAAAATCAAAACCAGTATGAGTAAGAATCCCATGGCTTTATTCTGCTTTTGTTTTTGCTGGATGAGGTGTAGACCTGTGACTCACACAGCTCTTAGGTATCTGTCTGGCATTTGTATTCGAAATTGTTGCGTAATTGTGAGTTCCTAGATTTTGCTTTCTTTCAAAAGAAAAGTATTTCTGTGAAGTAAAGATTAGTATGATGTCAACATACCTGTCACTATTTCTTCAAAATTTTCACCTTTTGTACTAATACAGTTCTGTGTGCAATTAAGTGCGTGCACTTTCTGAATTCACATAACAATGGATGCTCCACTATTAATTTACAAATGCATTTATCCACACACTCTTTTGAATGCACACCACTAAAACTACCTGTGTATTTTTAGATTACTTGTCATGGCGGTGTCTAAACAGTGTGCATTTGAACAAGGCATTGGAGCTTATTGTCTTCTTCCTAGCCACTTCATCCGTAGTTGACATTTCAGAGAGTGGTCTGGTATTTTAAGGAATGGGCTTGGTAGTTTTTATGCCCTCAAAGGCAGTACTACATTGTGGGATGGGTTTACACTTGAGCCTGTGTTTGGTACCTCATGTTTACTTTTAGAGCCATGGTGCGCAAACCCGAAAGGCAAAATTCAGAACAGAGGGAGCACAGTGCAGGCTTTCAAGAGGCTTGTGTTGACGTGGAATTGCCCAGAAGTGGCAAGAGGCAGGGAGCCAGCAGCGCACACCCCAGCCAGAGCACATTGTGCCCGCTGGGCTGCTGCTCCCATGCCAGGGGCAGCCCTACTGCCCGACCATGGGCCAGTCCTGGTGCTGTGGTGGGAATGTGTTCATGGTAGAGCTGTCTCCACTCCGCTTACTGCAATGAGCTGGTGCTTTTCTCATCTGCGAGGAGAACCTGCAGCACTAGGTGACTATCCTGGCATGAGGTGGTAGCACATGATATACCAGGTGTTTTTAAGGAATTGTGACAATAGCTGTGACTTACTCTAAATGCTAGACAGAGAGATGTTGTTTGGGAGTGGTGACTGGAGAAGGTGTGTTAGCTTTGGTGTCCCCGTTGTCATTCTCCTGGCATGTTGTCTGCCTGGATCCTACAGGAATGTCATCGATAGGGTTGAACCACATGTGTTATCTGCCAATGAGGCTGTAGAAAATGAGATTTGGAGGATGGAGTATCTCTGCTGGTCTCCTAGGTGAATCCTCCAATTTGCTCATGAGTTGGTTGTTCTTCATCTTTTGAGGTGAATAAGTGAGTCAGTGTGTTTGCATGCAAGCGTGCGAGCTGGGGTAGTCCCATGTATGCTGTCTCCAGATTGCGTTCCCACTGCTGACTGCTTTAGGGAGTGTTAATCTCTGCTTGGCTCTAAACGCAGTGTGACATTGACAGACTCTGCTGGATTTGCTGTCAGTCTCCATTTCTTTTGTAGTTGCCTGTGAAAGTGATGGCATTGTAGAAGAGCAGCCTCTCTGATGAGTGCCATTGCACACCTGACTTACATTACTTGGAGATGGATATATTTTTTGAGGAGTCAAGAAAAAAAAAAAGAAAAAGAAAAAGAGAATGGCCTCAGTACAAGTAATTTATTGTCTTAAGAGGAAAGTTTCCAACCATGGCCCTGGTGTGCTGTGATGCAGTATTGCAGTATTATAAGGAACTGGCTTTGACCTTTGGAAGAACCTTAAAAACTGCCTGTCCTTGCTTTAATGTAAGAAAGTCTCATTTTGGGAGGTCTGCTGTCTGCAGTGATGCCATTTCTCATTTCAAACTACTTTTCTGTTTTCTTCATGGTCTAGAAAATTGCAGTTTTACACTGAGGCTATGTGACTTGACTTACATAAACAGTATATGTGGCTTCAAAGATTCTTGTCTTTATTAATACTTTCTTGAACTCTGTTAAGTCTCCACTCATGCTGTTTCCCGTGTCATATCTGCATCTCTATATCTAGTCCTTTTTAAACTTACTGCCAACAATAGCAGCTGCAAATTCAGTAGAATTTCTGCATGTATCAGCCCTCTTAGTGACATTTAGCTGATGCTAAAGACCAAATTCAGTAAGACCTGTCACTGCTATGTATCTCCTGGGATGATCTGCTTTGTCCATCGAGCAGTTTTTATGCCTTTAGAGTTTAGATACATTGTCTGTATTTTAAGCATTTTGAGTATCAATCAAAATGCAGCTACAGTTTAGGAGAGTAAATTGGTCCCTCAGGAGAACATAAGGCAAATTTTATGCAAGTACTTATACAGATTAATAGATTTCTATAGTATTAAACATCATGTGTAGCATGTAACACTGAAAAGGCATTGAACATGATGTTCATAGGCCAAGCTTCTCAGAAATATCTGAAAATGACTGCAGTTCAAAGCCTGCTGTTACGCTGCTACCTCCACCTGTGGTGCACGTGCAGCAGCAGCTTTGCCAGCCTCCTTCCTCGTGACCTGCTTCCTCCTCGAGACGTGTCAGCCCCCGGCATTGCTGGAGGTGTCACTGCTCCTGGTCCCATGGGAGGCACCAAGGCTAGGGCTTGGCAGAACCCTGCTGTGTGAAGCGTGAGGCATCTCTGGCTGCCTCATCCCCTCGGCTGAAGTAGCACCGGTGAAGTAGCACCCCACCGCTCCCTGGAGGATCAGGCCAGCCTGCCTGCTTGAATGGCTGTCTCTGTGATGACTCTAGGAGAGCACAGCAGCGTGCATGTGCTGAGCATTCAGGGAGCTGCATTCAGCAATTTTCTACAATTATGTGTGTGTGCATGCCTGTGTGTAGAAAATTTAGCTGCGGGCCTCACGATTCCCAGAAATGCCGTTGTCTGAAAAAGTTGTGTGATAACAACCATTGCACAGAAAGAAAAGTAGGGCAAGGTGGCACTGGTGGATACTTCTGTGGTATTTCCCTTGATATACTGCTGTTTTTGTGGAGCCATTTCCTAGGCTTTTGCAAAATAAACTGAAATTTTCCACCTAACCCATGTATTCATATCTACATTATTTGTGACCTGAAATTTTTTTTATCCATCACTAGAATCATAGAATATCCTGAGTTGGAAGGGAGCCACAGGGATCATCAAGTCCAACCCCTGGCTCCACACAAACCACCCAAAAATCAGACCATGTGTCTGAAGACGTTGTCCAAATGCTTGTTGAACTCCAGCAGCTCAGTGCTGTGCCCACTGCCCTGGGGAGCCTGTCCCAGTGCCCCACCACCCCCTGGGTGCAGAACCTTTTCATTCAAACACTGTTATTGTGATTCAGAAGGTGGAGTAGCAGATGACACACGAGTGAGAGGGTGACCCACCTTTGCTGTTGTGTTTTATGGATGTTTGCGTGCCTGCTCTCTCCCCCAGTCACTGTTTCAGTCCCTCGTGCTAAACATCTCCAGTGTCTCCAGCCCACTGCTACAGATCCAATCTCCTCCTTTCCATCACCTTCTCACTGCTGCTTTGTCCAGGCATGGTCCCTTCTTCTCCATCGTTCCCCAGATCTTCTCCAAAAAGTCTCTCCTCTCCTATTCACTGCACTCCTCCCAGAGTAACCACCTTCCCCATCCCAGTTCACTTGCTGTTCTCCTGCCCTCAGATTCGCTTTTGTGTCTCCTGACCTTAAGTTATCAGGGATGGTGTTGGTCCAACTTTAGGGGCAACTTCATTCTTGTGACATTTTGCATTTTTTTGAGCTTTTTGCGAAATGATATTCTGCTGAATTGATATTTTTTTCATCAGAAGGCTTAGACTTCTGGTTAAGATCCCTCCTTTTTGCCCTTTCTTTCCAACCAGCTGGCATCACTTTCTGCTTTAAAACACTGAGAAACTTCCCAGATAAAAAGATCACCGGAACTGAAGTCTCCATCAAGTACTTCTGCTCCAACAAAGCAGGGTAGCCAGACCAAAATATATTTCACAGAATTTTTTTCAACAAGCTCTGAGTCAGCACCCAAATCACCAAGCACTCTGAGAGTGCTAAATGAGGACAGAATCTCCAGAAATATTTAGATGCTAAAAATGAAAATGCTTCCATTGAACATATGTGAACTCTGAATTTTTCCATGTGTTTATACTTTGTCCAAACTTGGAGTACATCTCTTACACCAAAGCCATACCCTTTTGAAATTCCAGTTCCTTTGGAGAGAAGGAGCTGATGAAAGCAAAGAACACTGGAAATTTTCTGCTGGGGCAATGCAATCTTTTCCTCTAACCTCATCTCAGAAATGAATGAAGTGTTTGAATGAATTTTCTTCTCCTTCAAATAATTCAATCAGTGTGAGGCAGACACCTATGAAAAATAAAATAATTAAAAAAAAAAAAAAAAAAAGCCCAAGAGGGTAAAACTTGGCAAAGATCTAAGGATCTGAAAATAGAGGCTTATAATCGGAAATATTGGGCAACTGCTAAAGTAGCAGTTACCAGCATCACCTCTAATATTTGCATCATGTTGTTGCCTGATGAGAGCCTTGAGTACGTCCTCCCCGGGAAGATATTCTCAGTCCCTGTCACTGGGTTATTTCGGGGCAGCCGAGGGCTCCCTACACAGCTGTGCTGTGGGCTCGCTGCTCTTTCACAAACTGCCTTCCTCTCCCCAGTCCGCTGGGTGAGAGAAGTCAGCCGGGGCTCCCCACTTGCCCCAGGGCAGCAGCCAGGATGGGATGGCATGGCTGATGTCCCCTTTGCCCACCTGGGCAGTCCTCAGGTTTGGGGAGGGCTCCTCACTTCTGTGCTCACCCAAATTCTCCTCCCAAGGAGGGTGTTGTGGAGGATGGCGTGGGGACTCCTTGTTCTCCTTTCTGCCACCCCCTTTCAAAGCACTACTTCATGCAATTGTTTCAGGAGCCCTGTTTGGTGTTGTGGAAGCTGTGTGGACCACCAGGTGCCGCTGGGTGGGTGCTGGGTCTGCACCAGGCCCCCCTTGCCCACCAAGTGCGGGTGCCTGGTGCAGTTGTGCACCTCCAGGTGTTGTCCACGGTCCAGGTGGTCCTCAGCATCGCTCTGCACTCCTGAAGAGCCAGATATTTGCCATCAACTGCATACAGCATGCGCCAAGGTAGAGGCAGAAACAAAGCCTGATGGATGGGATCTCAGAAGAATATTTTTATGGATCTTGGAAGGGGAAGCTGAGAGCCCTCAGCAACAAGCCCTAGCCCCAAATAAAGCCACGGTCCTGTTGCTGGTCTTGGTTGTTAGCACTTGGCACGGTGTGTGTTTTCTTTCGTTTTATGGGAATCTGATGTATTTCACCACTGGACAGAGAAAAAATCATCACTGAGAGTGTCATGATTAATTTTTTTCCTCTTGAAGAACTATGAAATTATTCTGAAATGTATGACACGTGTATAATAACAGCCTAGTGCTCTGTTTTTAAAAAATGTGCTAGAGGTGTTGTGCAGTTTCCCAGAGGCTTAATGAGGGAGCCATACTGTGTTGGAAATTTTTCAACAATAAAAATTGACCTATTACATGCTCATGTAAAATGAGGGTTGACAATCACACAAATATGTCCAAAATCAAATGCAGGCATTGTAAAATATCACTTCTTTCCCAGAGAGAAACTGGTCACCTGTTCACAGTAGGGTTTTGCATTATATCCTATTCAGTAAAGAATAAGATGCTTCCCCACAGGGAAACAAAATGGCAGCAAAGTACTGGCCCAGTGCCCTTCTATGAATGCTTTTTGCTGACTGTTTTGCCAAGTCTTCAAAAATAACACAGAGGCATATTTTTTCAACATATGTTTTGCCTTTTTGTTGTTATAAAAGCACAAAGGGAAGAAAAGGTTCTTCATTATTCACCGCTTCATCATCAAAAGAGGAAGAATTCATTGTTTGCTTGTTTGATTTTCTTCTTCCCTCTATAATACTTCTTTTATTTTCTAAAAGTCTAGTCTCTTTTGCTTTTTTTTTTTTTTTTTTTTTTTTTTTTTAACACATATCTTAGAAGTGACCACTTCTTAAAAATTGAGCATATGGCTCTGAATCTGCAGTCTGCATTCAGCGGAAACGTCTATTGTAAAACACAGAGATTTGGAGTCTTGGGAGCAGAAAAGTTGGTTTCAGGAATTATTGAGTATACTATCAAATAATCAAAGAAAGTAAGTTAATTAAACACAAAGTGTTGAAGAATAAATTGAATATGGTATATATTACCCCTCTGCTCAGAGCAAATTAAGCCACTGTCAATGTTTGCATGTTCTTTAGATATTTAACAGTAAGTTTTAGCCAATGTAGCCTGAATGACACACTGCATGACTGTTTGGATTTAAAAAATAAAAATGAATGTTACATCGCTACATGTACTTCACCAGTAAACATACTTAGAGTCACCTCACTGAACTGTGCTTCAGTTCCTTGCCCAGTCATGCTGTTACAGCAAGACAAAACAATTTGGGGAGGAGGAACATGAAGCAAAGAGAGGTCAGACTTTACCAGCAATCTTGTCAAGTACTGATCTCTGTGTGTTAAGGGATTAAAGTATAAAAGCAGAACCTGGGTGGTAACTCAGTATACCAAGCTACAAGTTACGGGACTCTTCTTCAGCAGTGAAATGTTTTTGTGCTTTTGTTTTGATCTCCTTTCAGGTTCTTTGCCCTTGTTAATTTATACAGTTAAAAAAAAAAAGAAAGAAAGAAGTCCTATATGCGAGGAGATAGATTTGCAATGTAGTTTATGCCACATTTAAATAAACATATGTAAAGATTAACAACAAATAACATAGAAAAGGATGACAAAGATCAGGAGAGAAAGAGAATAAAATTTACCTAATTGTAAAGCAAACTAATTTTTTTGGGGTGGGGGCAGGGGGATAAAATTTCCTTGTTCTGATTTTCAGTTCAGAGGTATACGGATAGGATATTACAAAGCAAAATGTTGTGTGCTGCCGAGAGAAGTCGGAGAAGTCACTCTGGCTATAAAGGGTATTGCATTTATATAATGGGAAAAACCTATCACTGAATAATTTAGGTTCTTCCAAGACAGAACCACTGAAGCTGATAATATGTGTAGAGGGATACAATCTGAAAGATCCCAAAATAAAGGTGTGAGAATTAGTGTTTATAAGAAGTAAATAGATATCGCGAGCACTGTCAGTTTTAACAAAGAATACCTAGATTCCATTGTTACTTGTAGATGTTATTTGGATGATTACTTTACTGTTAATATCTAAGAATCTCTTAAAAATGCATTCATGAGTTATTTAAATTTATGTAATCTGTAATGACTCAGACTCTCATATAACTTAGGTGTACAATACTATAATACATACGACAACTGTAACGTAGCACTCCAAATCCCAAAAGAACAATATCAAAGCAATACTGGTTATTTCATTGCTTTTACTATATTCTAATGTCTTGACAATTACTTAAAAGCCATATATTCCAGTGCTATGTTTTATTAACTCACGCATTTAGTTTCTATGGTATATCTGGTTTATAGGTTAGTTTTGTGCTGCTAACAAAGGAAGCTTCCCAAGTAGAGATGGCCACCACCGCTATTCACATGTTCATTTCAGATCCTGTTGTAATGCTCAGTTTGTGTCTGGTGCCTGCTGTCGATGATTGCTGGTACATGACTTATGATTCATTTAGGAATAGAAGCTGACTCAAACACCAATAAACACCAGTTGTTTACTTCTAAAACAGTCAATTTTCTTTAAGTAAACCCTGAGGAAGTTGCAAAAGTGCATACTGAAACTTGGCACTCGTAGCTTGAATGCTGAGCAAGTTGTTTGGGAAAATTACATGGGAAAGCCAATTTAAAGTCACTGAAGTGTTGTAAGTATTGGGGAATTAGGCAAATTTGTTGTACAGAAGGTGTAGCTGGGATCTAAGTCAACAGCAAGAGTCTGTTCACAGAATGTGTGTAGGATTTTAAATACTGCTTGTAAATAATTACACATATTTTATTTCTCTCGTTTCAGTGACTATTTCAACAAGTACCTTCTTTGATGGCTTACTGGTGACTGGCCTCTACACCTCTACCAGTGTTCAGGCTTCCCAGAGTGTTGGTGGTTCCAGTGCTTTTGGATTTGGTAAGTCTGGTGTAATTCATGTTCTGCAACCCAGGCTAATTAGTACTTGGTCTTGGAGAACATCAATAACAACATACGCTATTATTTAGACTCAGTAATCAACAACACATGAAAGTCAGTGGAAGTTGATGTGATAAGGCAGTGGTAGCTTTTAGACAGCTTGCATTCCTTCCTTCACTTTCTCTGTCTTTGGTCAGCCCTGGTACTGCTATACTGAATTATATGGATTTTAGGAGAAAAAACCTGAGCAGCTGATCTGGGCAGAACAGCCATTTCTAAATCGGGTGCCATTTGGCATAAACTAAAACATTTATCTCCAAGCATTTAACTCTTCTTGGACTGAAAAGCTGATTCCTTTGAGCTTAATGTCAATCTACTTTTTCAACCCACTTAACAATCGTATCTTCCTTAAAACTGGAATACTGGTCAATGTATTTTATATAAACAATTATTTTCCATGTGGGAAAAACAGAGTTGTAGTACAAGCTACAGGAAAGTTTTTTGCGAAACTATTGTATGCTTCAGGTTCTGCTGTTGCACTCAGTGGCAGAAGCCAAGCCAGCTGTGTTAAGGACAAGCACTTTTGAAAACTAGTTTCTAAATATCTGTATGTAATTTACCACTGTATGTTCAGCAGGTTGTTATTAGGTAGTATATTTTATATTTTTACAAATAATCTTCCAAAAAAAGAAAAAGAAGGGAGGGGGAATTATCCTCACAGAGCTATTATCATCTATGCTGAAGGAGGAAGCCCACCCCAATAGATCCAGTCTGTATGTTTTCACCTTCCACTTCCAGTCTTCTCCTTATCTTGATGATGCCATGGTAATACCTGGTGGTGATGATGTTTTCTTGTAATTATCTCTGCTATAATGCATATGAAACTTGCTTGGGCCTGTGAATGTCATACAGAAGTGATACACTTGGTCATAAATGCAAAAGTGCAATGTAAGTAAGCTCATGTTGTAAATAACACATTATTTTAAAATGTGAGTTCAGGAATAACTTGAGAACAGCTCTACTCCTGTGAACAGCACAATGATTAGCCTCAAACTGAGTAAGGTAAAATGAACAAAAAGATTTTTTTTTTTTTTCTGGAAGAAGCAGTGCTGTTCTTTCTCATTGCCCACCACACTCTTTACCAGGTGAATGGGATCTGTCAGGGTAAGAGAGGATGGAAAATTTCTGAGGGACCAAATGGCTGGCAAGCCTATCTTTCCAGAAAATAGGTCTTTAGTTCATGTCACTGGGGAGATTTTCACTTTATGCTGAAAACTCACCAGGCAGGATATGCGTGCCATGTTTAATCACATCTAAATAATAAAAAAAGAATGGAATGTAAGTAAAATATTTTAAGAACCTTAATAACTTTGTGCATTTATGGAAGTAGATCTGCATTTTTTCCTGAATTTGTATCTTTATTTGTAGAGTGGGGCTGGTACAATGTGTTTCACAGACAGACCTTATATTACCTTGGGATGAGTGACAGGAGAAAAGACATAGCCTGTTTCAGTTTGCTGAAGGTCACTGTATAGCTCTGAAGGTGTTGCTTTGACCATTCCATTGCTGGTAAAATAACCAAGTAAATCGGTTCCACATATTCTGTGGACCAAAAGAAAATGCAAACCTATGGGTTGGGTAAGTCTGAAAGGCAAAGTGATGTGCAAACAGTCAGGCATGGTTAGAAGTAACATGTTTTGCTTGTCAATACAAATCTTCAAACATAATGACGAAGGAGTTCAGTCCTGAGTATTTCTTTATCTGTGTGAGGGAAAAACTGCTTCCATCTGGGACCATTCTTTTGGACTTTCTGCAGACAAACCATAGGGTCAGATGCATTACAGTTATGCAGCATTTAAAATAAAAATCTCAGTGAAGGAAAGATTTCATCAGCTTTTAAATGTAAATTTTGATGCTTGTTTTATCCATGGTGGACTGATGGCTCCCACCATGGAAAATTACACAAACTTCTTTTTCCACTCTGCAGTGAGAGCTGAGAAGGCTGGCGTCTTCCAAAAAGCATGTAACGTGATTGATCTGCACTTAAAACTATTTGGTAGTTTAAAAGTTAACAATATTTTTAAATTCACAGTCTGCAGTAGAAAGAAAGAGTAGTCTCCACAGTATGCAATATATAATTTAATATCTTAGCAGGTAGGAATGGAATTGTTTCATTTTCTCAAGAAAATATAAAACACTTTTTCAAGAAAGCCTGGATCCATCTGTTGTGTCATCATTTCTAATTAGCAAAGAAGCTGCTCCTCCTTTCCAGCAGGTGATTGGGATGTTCACGTTAGATTCAGCTTCCTGGAAATGAATCTTTTTTAAAATGTTGAGAACTCTGTGAGGTTCAGAGACAACAAATCAAAGATTTGTGTGGTTTAGCGTAGAGCAGGTGGGTGGACAAAGCTGGTCCTTTAAAAAATGAGCATAGCAATATTCTGAAATTGGGTTGATAGCAGTTACTTACAGAGCAGGGAAGAATATTTTTTCTCCTGCGCAAAACTACCACTGAAATGCTCTTGTCTGCATTACACAGGAGGTCACGCTAGATTACCATAATCTTCCAGACTGCCCCAAGTCTATGAAGTCTTCCCAACATACACAAATCTGTCTTTTGTGCCATAAGTTACTGTGTTGTGGCTCCAATTACCTTTTAATTACCTAATTTAGGAAGTCACTTGATAGACACAAAATCATTATTCAGTTACCACAGTTAGTTAACCATGTCAAGAACTTTGAAGAAAACAGATAAAAATGGTAGTAGTAGCAGGTTTAATTACAAGGGTTATGAATTCTTTCTTTTTCAGTATATATTGTGTAACCAAAGAAATAGTTTCTTTTTTTTTTTTTTTTTTTCCCTGTGGGATTATACCAACATGAAACTTGCTGAAATATTTATTTGGAAAACTTTCTAACTACTCTTTGGGGGAGATATGAGTCAGCTTTTGGGGATAAAACTTAGTAGTCATCTTAATTATTCATGTTTTGTCCCAAGCTGAACCATTGTCTGGGTTCAGATTAAGTAAAACTAAATCTGTAAATCTAAAATCAGAACGGGGATAAAGCATAAATGTATAGCGGAAACCTCACCAAACAAATTGTGATGATCCCTAGAAAAGAAATTACCCCTAAATCTAACTTTTTGACAGTGTTGTTTTCTTTGTAAGATCCCTTTGATGCAACAGATATCCTAAATTGCATCTCTCCAGTATCATTTTCACTGTTATTTCTGAATCAGTGGGATGTGTATATGGGACTTTTTTCCACTTCCTTCAGCATTGCCCCTAAAGCTTCATTCTTGCTTGTCATCTCCCCCTTTTTCAAGCCATATCGATACCCTCAACATCTTTCACACCCCGTCTCTCTCTGGAGGCACACTTTGGACTTATGAAGGATCTCTGCCTGCGTGTTCTTTCTCTTCTTTTGCTTTTGACTCTGAGAGCCCTTGCTGCTGTTTGCTTCTTTTCTACATCTTGTGGCATTTGCTAGCCGCACTCTGGAGTTTATCAGCACACCAGGGCTACTCTCCCACGTGGCCAGGATGTCCATATGGTCATTTCGGGGCTCTCACTGCTAGACTTATTCCAAAAATATAATAAAAGAGCAGGAGAGAGAAGTACCACAAAACGCATTTGGAACCTTCAAATGCAGTGGTGGGGTTTGAATGGAATGATGGCTTCCAAATGAAATTAAGGTTCAGTGGTTCTGGGGAGCGGTAGGGGGACTGATACGTAACTTGCATAAGTATGAGAAAGCAGTTCAGCTCCTCCACAACTATATGCACTTGAAAGCAAGTGCAATATCATTTATGCAATTAAAGGAGAAGATTACAGCATAATCCCTTAGTAGTGATAAGGAGCACTGTGTGCTGAGAACCTGAGTCTGTCCTCATTACAGAAAATGTAAGCCACAGTTCCACTAAAAAAAATTATCTAATTTTCTGTAAAATCATAGTTAATCATTACACTGATGTTTATATTTTAATGAGCGCAGAATAAACAAGCAACTTTACGATAATACATATACATTAGCCTTTTAACCTAAATTTAAAAGGCCCTTTAGAAAGTACATAGGTTCTGTTATTTATGGTAGAGACAGTGGATTCAAAGCTCTCCCTGCAGTGGGAAGTGTTGCTACCAGCCTAACTGACTAAAAGAAAAATTGGGGTTTATTTTCTGTGTAGGTTTATACAACTTGCAAGTTACTATCTTTTAAAACAGATGTCTCTTTTCTACAGTGAGGTTATAAACTCCTGGTGAATTTTAGGTTTTGGTTAACTCCGTGAGCTACTTTGTAAGAGACTATGAGAGTGATGTTATTTGGAAATATTTTAGTGCCTGAACAGGGGAATTGCATGTGCTAGAAAACAAAACAAACAAACAAACAAACTAAATAGTATATGAAAGATCATCCTTTAAAAGACCATCATGAGGTTTTCCTGTTTTACAGTTCTTTTTTTGTATATTATGAAGGTTGTCGTCATTCCTGTAAGTAATACATTGAGTCTCTGAAATTTAAAAAATAAAATAAAATAAAATAAATAAAATAAAATAAAATAAAATAAAATAAAATAAAATAAAATAAAATAAAATAAAATAAAATAAAATAAAATAAAATATTCCTTAAAGTATGGTGAGTAATAGATTTCCTAGAAAAATGCCTGGAAAGAGCAATCATCAGAAATAATTTCTTGGCATTACATTCTATCTTACACTCTTTTACTTTTAAATTACTCTGTTCCCTTCTGACAGAATTAAGGCAGTCTTCACATAATACTCTGCTCAATGTTTTGGTTACATGCATATTTCCATTCCAGACTAAAACCAAAACCTCTTTAAATTTATGGCCGAAAGATCTTTGTGATCTGGTTCACAGGTCACTTGTAGTCTTAGGGCAGGGTTACTGCAGGTGGGAGCCATCGGTGGTGCTGCCGATCTCATCCCTGGAGGAAGAAGGGCAAAGAAGGTGCCTTCAGGTAGCTGAAGGGCACCACAGTGCCATCTCCAAGAAAGCATGGTGGGATGTGCTCTGTTTGTGCAGGTGGTGCCTTGGTCCAGATCGAGCACTGGAGACGTCAGAGGAGCCCATGTGCTTCCCCTGCTGCTGCACCGGGCATGTGGTTTGGACCCTCCAGAGGCTTGGTTTTGGCATCAGTTCATGCTCAAACACTGTTGGTTCCGGGGCAATGTTTTGCTTGCAGATTTTGACAGATAAAAGAAAATATCCCCTGCTGACATTTTAAGATGGAAAAAGGCCAATTGTTGGATTTTTCTTGTTAGGTGAGCCTACAAAGCTGCTCCCTCCTGCTCAGTCTTTGCCTCTCCGTGCATGTTCACAGCTTTAAAAAGTAAGGAATAATCGGCAAATGCCAGCTCTTGAGAAAAAGTTTTCAGCTGTGTACATACGACTGCTCTTGAAGTGCAGTTCTGTAACTTACTGAAATTGCTGTGGATCCCTGGTTTACTTTGTGACAAGCCAAATGGGCTCCAGGACCCTCCCTTCACACCGGAGATATTTGCCAGAAACCAAACAGATGGTAAACTAGGAAGAAATGACCCTCGGCATTCTCATTAGAACAGTTGGGGAAATTTTAATAGGCCCCCATTTGCCTTGTGCTGTATCTAATACCCTTTGAACTGCCACTTCTTTTTTTTTCCAGTTTGTTACAAGTCAACTACTGCCATGTATATTTTAATAGGGATTATCAAATACAGTTTGCCCAGAAGTTGTACCAATCCTCCGCTGCTAATTAGCAAAGTTTAAATAATCACTGAGTTCTGGAATAATTGGAAAGAAACACTGTTTTTCCTGCCAATGCATAATTACCAATTAACAGGAAGATAAAATATCTGTATAGCAGTCATATCTTGGAGAATTTGTTAACAGTCAATTAAATAGTGAGTTGATGCCAAACTGACATTGGTCAAGAAAGTTTACATTTGAGTTTAATTTTAAGATACTCCCCTCTGCCAAATGCATGTAACAAAGCTATAGCAACCATAAAACTTCCAAAGTTTGTCTGTCAAGATGTTTGTTTAATTACCACTTAAATGTATTTATGGCCAAAAGTTGACCGTTTCTACAAAAAATTGTTGACTATCATATGTGTCTTACAGGAAGGGCTTCAGCTTTATTAATTCAAATGGGAAAGGCAGTAACTGTTGCTTACCCAACAAGGAACTGTGTCCACCTGCTGAGGAGGAAGATTCCCCACACGTACATGGCTGAGGCAGACAGTAGTGACCCGAGAGTGGAGGAACAGGAAATGCTAAAAATACTTAAATTGGCCTAGTTTGTGTCTAGTGCAATCCAGCCCCATCACCTTGAACACTTTCACCCATTTCTGCAAGTACTCTTGTACTTGTCAGCTTTACCCCAACTACCTACTGTGGCAGCAGCAGCTCATCAGCCCTGGGTCTTGGACATCGAAATTCAATTTTGCCTAATCTGCTGAGAAGCCCTGAGTTACACTGCAATTTAACATACATAAAAGTGAATGATGGCGTCAGCTCCATGATTTATTTCAAACATCTTTGGAGTATTATGAAGATGACAGTCTAATAATTCAAGCTTTTAACCTTACAAGTATACCTATAGCTACTATTAGCAATGGTGTTGTCAAGGTGGCCAAGGTTGAAAAGGAGAATGAACCCATGTGAATGTGTGGCACATGTAATATTTTTTGTATTTGTTAGTTTTGAATAGTCAGTGCAGATAGCAGTTCAACACTAAAAGCAACACAATGTTTTGCAGATGGAAGGATAGGTGGTCACTGCGGTGGAAACAAAGAGGAAAATTTTACGTTGTGGTAGTGCTTGTAAAAGGGCCCCTGTAGTTTTCAAACAAGAAAATGCCTTTAGAGACAGTTCTGCGTAGCCAAAAGTAAAGTGCTAATTGATGTGTTGAGGCCGATTCTGGTCCAATTTAACAAGAACGTTTATTCTGTAGTGATGTTTTTTCAAGTCTTATATACATGTGGTTTTCTTGCCTGGGATGGCCAGAAAATGGTAAGGGAAAACCTTACAGTGTCATAGAATTTTAATGTGTTTTTTTTTTTTTTATTGAATTTTAATTTTTAATAAAAGGCATGTAGTAAAAAACTGATGTAAAACTTTGTAAAGTGATCAGTTTTTTTGGCTGCTTCATATCCCTGAGAGGAATCTGATCCCAATAAGGTATGGATTTCATTACAAACATATTAAGAGATTAAAATATTCATTGTGACAGGTTGGTGATTTTTTTATCTGTACTAATAGCTATTGAAAGTAGTAAGTTATATTTTTCAAAATGTGCAAATTATAGGTCTTTTTAGTAATGTAGAATAATTTATATATATATACACACACGTACGCATTCTTACATATGTATTTCTTTCTCATTCTCCTTATTTCACTCAATTTCCAAATACCATCTTCAATTGCTGCATTTTGAATGCAGTTAACCAGCACATTCCAAATCTTTATTTTTATGTAAAAACAAAAGAAAACATGTACAGCGGCACTTGCGGCTTTATCTCCATTCACCAACAGAAAAATAAAACAAATGATTAAGATCAAGCAGTATCCTGTAAGTTTGCTATCCACCTTAACAGAGCTGTGATCTGGCTTTTGGAGATACCCAGCACTGTACAGCAATTTGTATGTTGAGAAGCTCCAATTCATTCCACGCATCAGAACCTATATGTCAGACTTGGCACCTGGAAAATGAGATAGATTTGAGTAGTGACCATGAGGGAAAAATTGGTGCAAGTGACAAATTTGTAGAGCTTCTAGGTGTGGGACAAAGGTAAAGCACAGCAGCACTACACAGCTCCCACCATTTAAATCCCACCTAAAACCTAATGACGTTCCCTTCAGATCTCTGAATCTTAGAGATCGAATAAGCTTGTCTGCTCTCATGAATGGTCCCATAAACTCCAAGTCTCTTGGGTTAGTTTGTAAGCCTGTAATTGCTCAGGTGTGGAGATATTCTGATCTTCCACCTAAGCACTGCTGTGACTAAGAGACAGGCAAGGAGCCCCACCATAGCTGCTAGAACCTGATACATCAGATTCATCCAAATTCTCCTACACTGCGCTCATTTCAGAAAACAAATGAACAAACCCAAGACAGATGGAAGAAGGAAATGGGTGGCAACCAGAGACATGGAGTTGGTTTGGCCATTTTCTTGAGTGTTAGACTAGTAACTAACACACGTGTAAATCTGAGACCTTGACCTGCCCATTTTTCCACCCCAGGAGGCAAAAAGGAAGTAGCCAGAAAGAAAACAGTGGTGATGTAGCTTTGGGGGTAATTCTCCACAGTGACCTCTGTTTGGGGGGAAGTGTGGGGGTTTGCTCAGTTTTTTGTTTTCATTGAAGTCTTACCTCAAAATCCATCTTCTCTGTGTTTATAAGAAAACCATTCCTGTTTGGCATTGATTAAGGAAATGTCTATTTGTGACCCAGTTGTCTTATATTATTATTTTATTTTGTTAACTCTATTATTTGTCTTATTTGTTCACCAGTTAGGGAATGATTTCTAAAGCAAGGACTTTCTTCTTTATTATTCCGTACAGAGATGCTGGCACAATACAACCCAATCTTTAACTGTACATGACTGTTATTATAATACAGATAATAGCGCATAAAAGTCAAGGAAAAACAAATTAAGCCTTCATTGATTGTGGCAACAATAACAAAATACTTTCCCCTATAAAAGACGTCATCATGCTTTGAGAGGTACATTCAGCTGGATTGACAGGCTGAAGTTGCATGGCAATTCTTAGCAACAGAGGAATATCTTTGATAAAGAAGAGGAAAAAAAGCTATCATATAGAAATCTAGGGTCATCTTAAAACTGCATTCTGTATGGGTATGTCTCAGAATATATTAAGCAAATCCTCCTGTGGCTGCAAGAACTTCACACTGCTAACATGCCTGCTGGCGTCATTTCTCGTCCTGTGCCCGTTTCTGTGGTGCCTGATTGTCATGTGTTGTGTTGCTACAACCAGTCAGTCCCCTCTCCCGAACTCTCCTGTTGTGCCAGGCCTATTATTTTCCCTGCATTTGGTGTTTATCGGGAAGCGATCACATATTCAAGCTGAAATTATGGGGCTCTTGGACTTCATCAATTAAGATGCATTGAAGCCTCTTGCAAATGTGAAATGA
Organism: Anser cygnoides; assembly: GCF_040182565.1. Lineage (NCBI taxonomy): Eukaryota > Metazoa > Chordata > Aves > Anseriformes > Anatidae > Anser > Anser cygnoides. The sequence continues at coordinate 13,822,114 of NC_089873.1, read as the reverse complement.
TATTGGGAAATGGTTATTATTGTAATTTTGAAGACAAGTTTGTAAACTAATTTCTGGCATATTATGGCAAACAAATGTTGTGATCAGACTGCTTCCTCCATATCTGCCAATTTGTTATATTTGGAAGTGGAGCTGATTAGGCTTATAGGAAAATGGAGCTCAAGAGCCCTATGTTAAGCTCCTGATCATCACCTGTCATACCAGTTATTTCACTGTTTGCTCGTCTGTTATCAGTGTTATGACTGATAATCGTTTGTATGTTTTCACAGAGAGTTCACAATAAAAATCTGCTCCAGGTCTCGTAAAAAGCATAATCCAATTTTAAGAATATACGAAGGGAAGGGAACTGTTTACTGTGGGGAAGGATTGGTACAGTTACTTTTTTATCAGATGTGAAAATACATTGAATAGAGAAGAGTACTAAGGCCTAGCTGCTGTGCTGTGCCATGGGAGCAGGGTCGGCTCTCTGATTACTTGCTGCACAGAGCAAAGGGCAAAAGCACCCAGAGCTACTCTTGCTCAACTTTTGCTGCAGTGTTGGAAAGTGGAAAGAAGAAGGATTTGTCACAGAACCACCCAGAATCACAGAATAGCTGTGTGAAGGGACCTCTGGAATTCATCATGTCCAAGCCCTGCTCAAGCAGGGACACGCAGCGCAGGCCACACAGCACCACATCCAGGCGGCTTCTGAAGATCTCCAAGGAGGAGACCCCACAGTCACTCTGGGCAACCTGTGCCAGTGCTCAGTCATCCACACAGCACAGAAGTGCTCCTGGTGTTCAGAGCCTCCTGTGTTCCAGGTTTTGCCCACTGTCTCTTGCTGGCACTGGGCACCACTGAAAAGAGCCTGGCTCCATCCCCTTCACCCCTTTCCTTTAGGTATTCTGATGAGATCCCCCCGAGCCTCCTCTTTTGCACACTGAACAGCCACAGCTCCCTCAGCTTCCATCATAGGAGAGGTGCTCTAGTCCCTCCATCATCTTCGTGCTGGACTCTGTCCATGTTCTTGCACGAGGGGGCCCAGAACTTGACCCAGCTCTCCATCTATGTTCTCACCAAGTCTGAGTAGAGAGAAAGCATCACTTCCTCAACCTTCTGGCAAAACTTTGCCTAATGCAGCCAAGAATGCCTTACAGCCTTCTTAGCAGCAAGGGCACATTGCTGCCTCACATTCAGCTTGGTGTCCACCAGACTCCCCAGGTCCTGTTCTGCAGAGCTGTTTCCAGCTGGGTGGCCCCAGCATGTCCTGGTGCCTGGGGTTGTTTCTCCCCAGGTGCAGGACCCTGCACTTCTTGTTGAACTTGATGAGGTTCCTATCAGACCACCTCTCGAGCCTATTGAGGTCCTTCTGGATGGCGGCAGAACTCTCTGGCATATCAGAGAGTCCTCCAACTTCTTTGTAATCTGCAAACTTGCAGATGAAAAGAAACATTATGCCTTTGAACGGGCACAAAGTCTCACTCACAGCTTGTGCCACACCAAAAAAAAGGTGTTCACTAGCACAGTACTGTTACAGTATGTTGTAGAGGTTAGAAAAATTGAGGATAGATTGAGGTGTAAATTATGAAATCTTCACATACGGGAACATTACCTTGCAGGAGTCCCACTCTGTCCTAAAGTGAGTTCAATCCCATAGTCCTTGCTACAAAATTGCCAGAAGGAAAAAGTGCAGTCTCTCACATGAGTTTCTTACTCCCTGAGACATGGGTGTTCCTCAGTTCTGCCCAGCTGGATCTTATTACTGAATAAAATCCATCATTACAGGGTGCTCATGCCAATCCAGGTATGTCTTTGCACCTTATTCTATAAAGCTATTGAAAGAAAAGGAGAAAGAATGATGTTGTTTGTTGTTTGTTGTTTGTTTTTCTTACTAACAAAATCTGTTCATATTTTATTAATTTAATGACTGAATTTAATTATTTTTTATGAACTGCTAGACTCCTGTCATATGAATGCTTGTGAAAAGAAAGTATGCCTTTTAACTTAACTATAACTTCAAGACATTAAAACCCACAAAGTAGGATTTTTAATTTTTTTTTTTTTACATTTGTCAAGTGAATCAATATGCTGTAATCCTGGCCTCATTTCAACCCTTAGGAAAAATAATGCAATTATTAAAATCAAAGGCAGGTTATAACCAAAGCATTTGTCTTCATAAATCCAAGCCTGAGCTGGTTGAACTCTTGAAGGAAACGAATGTTCAGTAGAAATCCAGGTGATAAATAAATATAGTATCAGACATCAGTAAAGGAAAGTAAAGATAAAGTAAAGATGTTTTGCAGCTGTGTGACTTTTTTTTTTTTTTGATAAAATCAAATTAAATAGTTGAATATTGAAGGACCCAATGGTGTTTTGGAAAGATACAGCACTGGTGTAAACACTAAGTTGAGTTCTACTTTATTTAAATAAAACTATTTAAATTATTACTTGACAATGTTACTTTGGCAGCATTACAGGAAGTAATGAGCATTTTTACATAGCAGATTATTAATAAAGTCAGTATTTTGCTCTTCTAACAGCAAATCTGAGAGTTGTTACGTGTCTGTTTGTGGACAAAAAACTGACACAAATATATTATGACATTAGAGTCATACTCCAGTCACATGTCATCACAGTCACCTTGACGTTCTCTGACATGCTGAAAGGATGATGTAATTATCAGAAGATTGAATCAATAAATACTGACAGCATTAGCTGTTAAGATGAAGAATATGAACATTAATGAGGTCTAGATTAAAAAAATAAATAAATTTAAAAGCTGTTTTATTCTGCTAGTCTTAATTTTTAGAAAGATTAAGTAAATTCTTCATTTTGATGTGAATAGTGGATTCGTTGAAATATTCCATCTGCTTGCTCACCAAACTCATTATTTTCCCTCTGCAAATGAAACTTTATTATCTTTAAATTCCATAATAAAGGTCTTGGTTATGACTTTTTCTTGTTAACTACTTAAATTTATCACTGAGCGTGTAATAAGTAATATCACAGGAAGTAGTGACCAGTCAGTAGTTGTAATTCACTCACACAGGCAGCTTTGTCATAACATTTGCTTAAGGAAGGCTAAGATGTAATGAACTCTTTAAAAAGTCTTCAGTTATAATCTGCCAGAGTTCAACCAAAGTAAACTGGGATGTTCTACAAAGTAAAGCTGCTTTAGCTGCAGTTTTCAATGAGATTATAAAAGAAGTATATACTAGCTTCTAATTGAAGTTTGGCTAGAAACTTAGCATGAATATGAAATTCAGATTCACACTGAAGAATTTGTCAAATAAGTGTGATAATCTAAAGTACTGTTTGCTTAGCATGGAATGTTTATTTGTTCTCTGCTGAAAAACTTTAACTGAGCAGTATATGCAGGATTCAAGAACTGTTGCATTTTTTATCTTGAGAAATATTTCTGGGGGACTTAGTTATTGCTATTTTACATTTTTAAACCCAGGAAATTTTAGGATTTTCTTCTGCATTTTATCGGTAGATGGAATTCCTTAGTTAATTTTAGGTACTTCATTTTTTCTGTGTGGGGAATTTGGGTGACTGGCTGGAAGCTGAGGCATTCACACACAGACGTGCCTTCAAGTGCTCTATTTTCCAAGGACTGACACTGACATGAAACGTACTTCTGAAGGTCCAATTTTCTGACATTAACTGCTGTTCATCCAGAGGAATTTTGAAAGACGTCTGTCATATTCAGTTATGACAAAGGGTTGTGGCAAGCAGCTGAGCTGGTTCCCCCTGGCTTCCTTTCCACTTTGGGGACAGAAACAGGCACTCTGGGGACATTAGTCATCTTACTCTGCAGTGGCCATCTAAGCTAGACAGATGATTTGTCTCTAAGTCACTATTTCTTGCCACTGATTTTAGAAGGAATGAAGGTGAGTAGCTCAGCTGTGGACCTCAGTACGATAGAAATCCAAAGTTAAGTGACAGGAACCTCCTGTATCGTTGTGAGCATCAGAAACCCCTAGACGTTGTGTCACAGATGCTTCTTTATTTGGTAGAACAATGTAAGACTATAAAACAGATGAAGCATTGGGAATGCAAATCCTACAAGGCCAACTATAGACTATTATAATATGGTGTCAGCCATATTGTTCATTCTTAGACTAGCCATGTAGACAATTCTGTGGAAAAAAACAAATCCGAAGGGAGATGCAGCTGTGCTTGGTAGGGCAAGCCCTTGTTTTTCCAGGCAAATGGAGCTGTGTGGCAGTGAGCTGATTAACTACAGAAGCAATAGGGTTGCACTGGATAGTTTCATTCAAGTATGAAGTTGTAATCTCTTCATGTGGTTAAAAAAGTTAGCTAGATTGAGTGAACTCAGCAGGATAGAACAGATTGACTCACAGAGAATTAGGGACTTCATAAGGTCAAACATTTTTTTACAGAGGATTTTGATTTAAGAGCATATGAAGCATTTTAAATTAAAGAAAAGGAAATGATTGTGCTATTTCTCAGAAAACTAGCTTTTAAGATCTTAACTGTCGTAATAAGAGATGTATAAAATTTGTTGGAAGTGGACAACCGTCTGGGGAAAAAATGTGTCTCCTTTGAATAGATTATGAGAACATTAAAAGTTTAATACAGGTAAGTCAGTGGCAGAGTATCTCTGGCCCATAGCAGAGGACTCCCTTCTGGCAAAATTACTGCGATTAATATCCAAAGCATAAATTTATAAACCAGTCAGAAGAAATAGACTGTGGTGGTTGTCCTTAAAGCAAAATGTTTACAAAGTGCTATAACTGGTTAATTTTCCTTGCCTTTTTGTATGACTGAGCTTTGTAATATCAACATTTGTCAGTAAAATATGGAGATTGATACTGTGCATTTATGAAAAATGTCTTCAGGAATTTTGGTATAGTTCCAGCTTAGATTTAGTTGAGTGTAAAGCAATCATTGAAGGACAGAATTTTACATGTAAGAAGGAAATCCAGGATTTTGTCTTTGGAGAGAAACTATTTGCAAAAGAAACTGTCAAGACTTGTATGAATTCCTCATCTCTTCCTTTCTACCTTTGTTTTTAAGAAGGTGGATACTGCCTAATTACAGTCCCAAGCAAAAATGTCACTTTTAAGAGATTTAAAATGCCAGCTGGTCTACGATGTACATTCACAGATCTCAGAGCACGCATCTTCACTGTAGCCCCCATTACGCTCAGTGGAAGCCAAGGGATATTCATCCACCCACCCATACCTTAACGGATGGCTCCCTAGTATGTGTGGTGTCATATCTGTCCTCTGCCCAATGCCTTAAGCATCTCGGATGGCATTGGACATTGCTGCGCAGTCAGTACAGCTGGTAAAGCATAGGGAATTAGAGTGCCCTAAGGCAGAGGGATGTCCCATGCCTTGGGTTCCATTAGCTTGGGTGGCCAGACCTCCACCAGCTGCAGGAAGCTGAGACTCACATGCAAACACGTCTACATTGTCTCAGTTTGGAGCCGAGTCCCAGTCTGGCTTTTCTGTTTCAGAGACAGGACATTTTCTGGTTATGGTAACAAACCACTTCACAGTTCAGCCTTGGAAGCAGCTGAAGTGCATCTATGGTTAAAGTATAGCTTAAAAACTACAGGTAGGAACTTTTGTATTTAATAAGTAAATTAATTTATTAAGTGCTATTCTATTTAACATCATCTTGCTGGTACAGGATAAGAAAAAGGAGGAAAGGTTATTGCTAACACAATCTGTTTTTATGCCGGCTGTGGAATTTGTGCTATTGCAAACCCTCTGAAGTGCTTTCTCAAAAGCTGGTGTAGAAGAGTCTCGCCAGGATGAGTGGCTTTTCATGCGTTGTTTTATTGACTCACATTTGATGGTTTCCCATGTGTATTTAAAGGCTGAATTCCAGTCCCTAGTGAATGACTCCAAAAGCATTTTAATTTTGAGCTGAATTCATTTGCAATTTCCAATGGAGACATCTGCCGATCAGTTATGAGAGAGTCCAGGTTCTTGAGTCATACCTATTGTAATCTTGTTATGTGCTTTATTTTGAGCCTTTTGTTCCATATATTTTTTAAATGAATGAAATTAAATGAATGAAATGAAATGAATTAAATTAAATATAAATAGCTTCAAAAAACAATGCCTTTTATTTAAAAAATCCCACCCATATATCAGCGAGTTAAAAACTCATTCAACTGTTGTTTACTTTCATGAATTAGTGTCTAGCACAAAGTTCTACTTTGTCTTTATTTTCATTGCCTATTTTAATTGACAAAAAATCCTCCTCGTTTTACTAATAAAATAAAAATTACAGTATTAGCTCTACTTTATTTGTCAGAAAAACAAAACAAAACAAAACAAAAACACAAAACAAACCACCTTTTAAAGGCAAGCAATTGCATCAGAGAAAAAGTATGAAATCTGGTACTGATAAAAATCAGATACCGTCAGGTGGATATTTTCAGGGGAAACAATTGTAGGCATGGTTTTACAGGTTCTTAGAAGCCATGTGAACAGAAGTACCTTGTTTAAAATAAATAAATAAATAATAATTTTACACAGTGAAGAACTTGCACTTAAACATTAAATTCTACTCCATTTTACTTGCAGTTTTGTTCTGTTATAGTTTTCAGAATAAGAAAAGGAGAAACTGTCACTTTAATTACAGCAGTCATGACATACAAGAAAGCAAAAACCGATAGAAGCATAGGAAGCTGTACATAGTTTAAAAATTATTCTAATCAAGGGAAAATAGCTTAGAGTCTTCACAAATAGATTTTATAATTTTTGTGCCCGGAGGACAAATAATAATTCTGAAGTGTTTCAGGAAGCCAATGTAATGAAATGACCTTTTTTTAAAAAAAACAGCGATTTTGGGAGGAAAAGATACTGCATCTAGATTGCTATTATCTTAAAACACAGCTTCACTACTTTACATGCAACAAGAAAGGTACATGCAGCAACATCTATTTAATGGAATACAATAACAAAGTTGAAATACTATTAATAAATGATAACTTGTCTTTCTGTGACTGAGCAGTACTTGCTATTCCATGAAGTACAAGATAAATAGTGAAAAATAATTGATATCTAGATAATTTTTATTATTATTATTATTATTTATTTATTTTTAGCCTGATCTAAAAGCCGCATACTTGTAAATGGTCTTTGGTATGAGTCCCTTTAACTGTGATATTTTCTATGGAATTTGGGCTTTACTTTGAAAAAAAAATAGAATTTAGAAGTTTCTGAAAGTGAATTTTTAACATTAATAGAGACCCTGAATACTATATTGGCTCTAAGAAGCTAACATTTTCTTTCTTGGAGAGGTGACAAGTTGATAAGGTACTAACTTCAGCGCTTGATCAAGATTTAAGTTTGATGCTTGTTTCAGCAGTCCTTGCAGCTTGGGAGAGATTGTCCCCTTTTAACACAAGACCCACGTGGTGCCAGGGAACTGTCCCCAAATGGGGACCTTGGGGTTTGGCTCTGGTCCCCTGGTGCCACAAGAACCGTGACAATGATGCCAAAGCTTGAATGTCTGTGGATTTAAGCTCTGTCTTAAAGCTGGTTAGAGTCTTTTTATCTCCCAAATTCCTATTGCAAAATTGTTTCAATGCTTCATTTGCCTAGTGATTAAGAAGGATCTAAATTACAGTAAATTTATTCAAGTCCAGTTTCTACCCTTTGCTCTTATACCATGATAGTCCTTTGGCTTAAACAGCTCCTTCACAACCCTGTTATATATAGCAATAGCAGTCATCCTCTCTCTAAACAAGACAAGCTTTTTCTGTCTTCTTTTATGATATATTTTACATTCTTCTCATCATGCTGGTAGTCCTTCTCTGCAGCTGCTTCAGCCTAAGTTAATCTTTTTTTGAACACAAGCGTTCATAATTACACACAACAATTGAAGTGATGTCTTTGCAATGCTTTACTAGTGCTGTACTAATACTCCCCCCATCCTTACTAGAAATAATTGAGCAGATACATTCTAGGGCAGTGTTTCCCTTTTTTCACATCAGTACCACATTGAGACTGTGCTTGACTAACAAGCGTTGAGCTTTCTTCTCTTGTTCATTTCCATCTTAGAGATGAACCTATTTTTGTCACTATCTAAGGTGCATGATCTTACACTATCTACAAGAGGCAACTAATTTACTTTTTTTTTTCTTTTTTTTTTTTTTTCCCAGTGGTCAATCATACTCCCTGGTTAAAAAGTTGCCTAATTTCTAATTTGAATGTGGCTTGTTGGTGTTCCCAGGAGCTGACTCTTGCTATATCTTTTAAGCTGTGTCTAAGAGTCCTTTTAGTCCCATTTGCTTTATGTAAGGTTACTGATCTACTGAAATGAAATCACATCTCAATTTTGAGAAATAAATTATAACCTATAGAGATTGAACACTAAGATTTTAGTGTAAGGACTCTGTGTCATATCCAAGCAAAAGATATAAGGCTTATTAGCTTTTCTCTGGACTGTAGCAATTTTCAGCTTCCTTCTAAACATGTGAACCCCAGCAACAGGTATTCTTGTACCCTTCAATTCCTGATTCCTACAGATTTGTGTGCATTCTGTTTTGTTTCGCTTTCTTTTTAAAGTAGACTCACTTTATCAATGAGTCACACTCCGTTTACCATATTCCATCTGACTGACCTGACTGAGGGTTTGTTCCAATATTTATATCATTCAGAAAATATTGCTGTTGGTGATTTCAGATCTGCTTCCAGATTACCAGTGAAAATGCTGACAAACAGCAATACTCATGAAAGTGCTATTGAATGGAAATTCGTAAGTGACAGCTGGTCCAAGTGATTCAAGTGCTTGATGCCATAAGTAAATACTTTGATATTGTATTGGACTATTTTTGAATAAAAGGATATTGTGTTTTTAAGTAAAGTACCTCATGAAAAGCTAGAAGTGATGTTTTGATAATAAGTGAATAGGTGTCAAGAGTTAAAATAAATTTTTTTCAGGATATCCTTGATAGAAAATATTAAATCAGATTCTACCATTTTCCTGCTTTGCTAATTAACAATGGGGAAGAGTAGTTATTATATGGAATTCTAGCAGTTCAATAAGAATTAACTTGATTAATACATGTAGAAGAATGCCTCTGTTAGTCAAATACTGTTTTCCTCTGAGATCCCATTAAAAATTTGATCAAAGTTTAATTACAACATAGGCCAGTAATGTTTAGATGACACTGAAAGCATCAAGGTCCTTCAAATAATGGGTTTTTGTGAAATAAAGAGAATTGGTAATTGTCATGAACCAAACTGAAATCTGCATTTTTCGTTTTCAGCTAAATGGCTGCACAATATAGAGAAGAATACTCATTTGTTGATGTCAAATTGCACTGTAATTATTTTTCTCATTACTTGTGGGACATTTGGTTCCAGAAGACTCTTTAGTACTTGATAGGTATGTACAGAAGCTCTTGGATTTTGTGAGCACACTTTTCTAAAGAGATCAGTGACAGAGAGACCAATGTACACTGAATTTCACGAGCCCTGTTTTTGCTATGGAATTAATTGATTAATTTGTTATTTTTTTGGTCTACTTCTCAAGAAGGAAGGTGAAAGTAGTTCTTGCAGTTCTCTAGTGAGGGTTGTAATTTGAGAGCTTCTTGAAGAAGTAGGTTGAACGGATAGGTTGTAGAGCTAATCCATATGGGAATATTCCAAGTCTATGAAAAGCATGGAAGCAAGTAGACTGAGAAGAAGGGAATGGTGGAGAGGCTGGGTATTGGAGGTTTGCTGAAGCCAAGAGAATAAAAGAGCAGAAAAGATAAGAACAGGGGAACTAAGTGATGAGGATGTACAAATAATAGTGTATCTTCTTCTTCCTTGTGAAAAAATAATCCAGGAACTCAGATGTAGGTTTCTAGGGAGTTAGAACAAATAGCTTGTACTAAGTGGAGGAAAGTTTGTAGGTCAGCCTTCAATTCATGGTCAATACGGGAATTCCAGGAATGTGCTGTAATATGTGGCATAACTGCATTTTTAAATTTGATATAACACAATCCATTGGTGGTCCTTCAGAAAGGAGTGAAGAATGGGATGTTCTTTCTTTGAGTAGTTATAGGGAAAAAAAACATGACCACAACATAACTCAGTAGAGCTCTGTGGAGAAAACATAAGCAGGAGTTCTATTCCTGGTTAGATTGTTGGAACAAAGAAATGCATTCCTTCAGGAAATCTCAGCTGGACAGAAGATTCAAAAACTCTAATATAAGGTTCGCTTTTACATGATTATTTTATTATTATATGATTTTAAGACATATTTTATGCATTAAAAAAAAAAGGAAATTTAATGTTATAACAATAAAAGCTCTAGGAAGGAAGATATGAACAAACTTATATCTTCTAGTAGTGATTCAACTCTAACAAGATAAAGATATAATATGTTGTCCAAGCTTACTCTTTTTTCCTGCAAGAAGACTTACACTTATATGAAGCACAACTGTATGTACAACTATACTTGTACATATGGAGTTCTTGTCCAGATGCTCTGAGACATTTCAGGCTCAACTTCGAGTAAAGTCAAGCAATCCAGTGATCTCACACTTTTGACAAATAATGTATCATATTAAAATGATCCACTTCACCAAGAAAGATTTGTTCATTTCACATGGTATTTGTGGGGAATGTTGAAGGTAATCCTCAACTTTCATTTACTAATATATCATCTTTCTTAAAATGTTGGTGAAAAAATAAAAGTAGGAATGGTATGTTCGTTTCATCTTTGGGACAAGAAACTTTGATACTTTTGAGTTTATATTCAGGCCTCACTGAATTGTTAGGTTCATTTTGATCCAGATTTCTAAGGAAAGTGCAGTAAGCTGTTTCTGTCTCTACGGTTTCAGACAATTTCGTTCATACTCTTGGTCATGGTTCATTATAGTTTCCATCACCAGGCACTTGTGGAATCAGTACCTAGCAGTGGCAAACCATGGCTTTGCTGGTTACCACAGCTATAGACCAGCCATTGTTACTTACCCTACAGGGTCTCAGTCTGGGATTGTCCTGCAGCTAGATGACATTTACATGTAAGACGTGCAGTACTTCCTTGATACCAGTTACCTTCATGGTTTTAAAGCATCTAGAAAGAACAAAATGAAAAATTGCCTTGCCCACCACTGCTTCTCAGAGATTTATCATGACCTCTCTTCACTTCAGTGGTTTTTTTTTTTTTTTCCTGTCCTTAATGTTCTTCTCTAAACAATCTTTCAGTAACTCTTACTTCTTTATACTTCAAAAAGGCAATTGAATTTACCAAGACAGCTATCCATAATGGCATGATTGTCCTAACTAAACTGTCCACTCAAGTTACAAGTCTCTGAAAATTTCCATTTGCACCTAGTGAGTAGAATTAATAATAATAAAAAAATAAATCTCCTTATGGTACATCTGCAGTGAATATATGGAATGGGAATATGTTTTGGCTCATGAACTGTGTTCCCTTGCAAGAGTCTTTTTTTCTTTTTTGATAGCGAGTACAAAAAAAAAAAAAAAAAGGTGCCTGCTAGCAGGAAGAATAATTCTTCTTTCATTTTCTTGTTAATAGTTTACTGTACAGCTAGCTAAGGGGAATCAAAATCTCCTTTTGCTGGATATATTAATTTTATGTGTTCTATAATCCTTATTATCAAGCAGTGCTTGAAATTTTTGTGCAACTGAATGGGAAGGGACACAAGTTATAGATAGCCTTCTGTGGAGCCCATCACAGGCAGCTATCTCTCTGTGTTGTTTATAAAAGGAGCATAATCATTTCTTGGGGAGGACTGGCTCATTAAGCATTTAAAGTGTAGGTCCAAGTGGTCTGGATCATACTAGTGGAAGTTAACAGGCGCTAACATCTGAAGTGTTTACTCAGCTTTTGTAAGAGTTTTACAGCTTCATACATTCTTATCAGTAGCTGACCTAAGTAGGTGAAAGCTAATTTGAAGTTGTCTGTGTGAGCCTAATTATTCACAGGAGTGATTTCAGCATAGCCAGACATGATGGTAAGATAGTTAGTTCAAGTGTTAGAAGTTGCTGGTATGGATTTAACAGCTCTAGGCTTCACTCATATAGTGTGTACTTACATGTGATAAAATGCTTTATTTCCTTTAATTTACTATTAAAAAAATATATATCTTTAAATATATCATTTAAGAAGGAGCAAGGAAAACAGAAGCATTCAAAAGGCAGAAGACATGATGTTTTCAATCTTTCCATTATTATTCTTACCCCTTGACTACAAAAATACATTTTGTGTTTTCTGTTCTCTTTGCTATGCCGTAGAGTACCAGCAGCCCTTGAGCTTTTGATACGTTGCCAGTACAACCTGCAGTTCTAGTTGTGCACTGTTGGTAGTTCAAAATATTTGCAGGAAAGATAGTTGGAAAACCAATTCTGAAAATGATTTCAAAGTGAAATATGGCGATTCATTGAGATAAACTGCAGAATAAAGACTAGGCAGTGTTATAAGCATAGATTGTATCAAATTCATTACAGACCCAATTAGCAATCACAAATGTTCTACCAAGAAAATGTTACAAAATGAAGTCATTGGGAGATGTGAACAGCTGTACATTACATTTAGATTTGATATTTGGTAATCTCAAATGAAAGGATGAACAAGTCATTTGCTTTTCTGGCAGAGAAAATCCCTACTCTTATAGAGTATAGGGTATAAATTACAACATGCCAATTGGACTGGACTGTGCAAACCTACATGATTAGTTTTCTATGACCAGTGTATATTTACTTGCCAATACGACCATTGGTACTTTCCTACATTTTCTGATTTTTCTGAAATAGCTGATAGTAACTAGTAAGGATACCTGAAAAACAATTTTATTTTCCAAGTTTCTTACCAAATTAAAAAAAAATAATAATAATAGTGTTTTGTGCTGAGCTGAGATTTTATGGTGTTTTTGTTGTTGTTGTTTTGTTTTGCTTTTTCTCTTTCATTCAGCCCCAAAAGAAGAGTTACCTTCCTGCCAGCTGATGGAAAGGCAGCTACATCACTCTCTGAACTCACTGTCTGTAGGAATATCTCCTTTTTAAACAAGGTCTCAGTGGCTAAAGTGGTCAACAAGGACATGGGATATTAAGTCATTTTTTTTCCTCTGTCTGAAGATATTCAAATTTACATGTTCCACTGGTCTGAAAAGTATCCTAACCAAGGGGAAAAGGTACAGCATAATTGTAATTGCCAGAATTGCTCTACTTTGAATTAGCAATTAAAAAGTAGTTATTAAAGGGAACATCAAGTGCTGTAAAATGCCCCCCAAGATGTGTGCTTAGGCACTGATGGGAGAACAGAGGCCAGGCCATGGGGCAGCCTGCACGAGGCTTGGAGCATCTCACTGGTGAATATCCCTGTTGGCCACCCCTAGGTACCCTGAGGTGGGTGCCCAAACCTCCCCTCCTGGAAGGGAACCTCCTTGAGAAGTGGGACATGGGGGCATTCCTGTCTCCTAGAAGTCTTTGTTCATCTCTAGACATCAAGCAGCTTCTTCAGGAGGCCACCACAGTGCTATCTTCAGCTCACTCCAGAACAGCTCTGTCTCTATTTGCATTCATCCATGTGAAATTAGGTTTAAGTATTTCCAAGCAGCACAGTTTATTCAATATAGTGTTCTTGTACAATAATGTCTTGGCCACTGCACTGAAGGAAATATGAAATACCCTGTTAGCAGGCTCTAGGCTGCCTCATTTTTCCAGACCAAATTATCTATCATGTTTGGCCCACGTTTATTTGTACATCAGCTGGAAACTCCCTAATCTATTCAGATTTGGCAAGAATATTATTTACCAGAAACATCCTCTTGGTTATATACTAGTTCCAGAAGTGCTAACTCTATTCATAAATTCATAGGTGTTTTCCACCATCCCTGTGTGCCACACAAAAGTCTGTGTGTTAGAACAGAGAACATGTATGTGTGAAGAAGCGCTGATATTTATGAAAGCTGATGCTACAGTGTGAGACATTCAAAGTATCTGGAAGTTCTAGCAAGAAAAAATACTCAATTAGCATACATGGCAGGGCTGAAATTAATGGAAATTAGAAAACCTGCTCATTTTCTGAACCTTTAATCTGCCTTCAACAGGATAAAAATGTAGTTGAGACCTAGAGATTGAGAGTTAATTTTCTCCCTTTGTACCAACACTTTGCCGTTGATTTCATTATTTGAAAAACAATAATAAAGAGGGGAACTTCAATGCAGGGCTGCAGCTCTTTGGGCTATTTTTCTAGCTATGGGCAGACTAGCAGGTCAAAGAGCAGCACTGTGTCTTGATCTTCATATTTTTAGCCTTCTCTTTATATGTTAATGGGATTGCTGCTCCCTAGTGTAAGTCTCTGGTGTGTTACTTTGCCTTACAGTATTTTTTAAACCCTTTCTAAAACTGCAGTAAAATCTTGGAGCATCTATCCTACTACAGTCCCGGTGGGGTTTGTTTGCTCAAAGAGACAGGTTTTCAGCTGAGCATTCATTCATAGAACTGAATCACATTTTAAGTCTAAATCCAAATGTCTGGTTCGCAGACCAAGGCATCAGGATCACCCTGGGTGCACCGCTCCCACTGAGCCCTGCATTTCACAGTCTAAGAGTTTTTTCCTGGTTCTGTCCCAGATCTTGAAAGGTCACCCAGACCTCTTAGAGGTGATCACTTGCTTGTCTTTGTCCTCACATTCCCAGAGCACTGGCTGAAGGTTTCTTCTTGCCAGCAAAGCCACAGAGTGATTTGGAGGATGTGTAGCTCCTGCACCCTGTTTCTGTAGCACACTTTATTCTCGCACACAGTGTGGTATTAGCTGCTATCATATGAACATTGACCAGTCTCCAGATGTGAATATAGTTCACTGGTTTCAAATTTATTTCCTTAAGGTTTCTTACAATACGTCTTGGCTTCCATAAAGAGTAGGCACAGGTAATGGCTGTACCCATGAGCCTGTTGCCTGACCAGTACTGAGCTAACCCACAGGTTCAGAGAGATCTTTGGCTGATGGAAAGGAAATCTGAGGCACAAAATAATGAGGTCTGTGGATGGCTGCCAGCAGGACTGCCATCCCTCTCTGGCTGCTGAAGGGGCTGTGGCTGGGAGGGGGCAGCCTGCACAGCTCTGGGGACACAACTGGCTCCAGCCATCATGCTCAGTCAGCACACACCCTGCGCAGTAGTTTAAGATCCTCACTTGAACATGAAATGACTGCAGAAGATTATCCTTTGAGATTTATTCATAAAGTGCTCTGTCAAGGACAAAGACTTCAAGAACAGCAGTGGTTTTTTTTTCCCAAAAATTATTGTTTACATTGAGTGATAGCTTACAAGAGGCTTACTCTACTTGGTAGCCCTCTTTTATTTGCAATGGTCACATCTGATCTGGAAGTACTCTTGCCTGTTTGCGATTGACAGTATTTTGTCTAGAAGAATTAATTTCCAGGCAGAGGAATAAAATGCGGAATTATTTTATTTGCTTTCTTTCTACTCTTAACTGACAGTGTGTGTTGTCAGATAGAAATAAAAGCAGGATGTTACAATTTTCTGTCTGTGGCATGTATGTCTTAATATATACCATATGGCTGAGGGGCATTGCACCAGATTTGTTCTCACTAGTGATTTTTTTCTCACTAGAGTTAAAAGTAGTAATATGCAAATGAACGAGTAAAATAATTTGTTCTCCCTCTGGGCTTTCTGGCTGTGATTATTCTTGCTTGGTTTTCTGTGTAAAGTTTTGTGTTTGGGTTTTGTTCTCTTGAAATTCTGCTACTGTTCATGTTTATTAGCCTGTAGCATGTACTCTGAGGAGTTTTCTTCTTAATGGGCACCATTCTGCTGGTCCTGTGGACATTCAGGGTGCTGGGCATGCTGCTCTTTGCTTTAGTGACTGCCCAGTGCAATACTCTCAACGTTATAGTGTGGTGCTGGGTAGTTGGGGGAGATGCAGCATAAAGTGACAAAGAGAGGGGTCACAGCAGTTGTAAGACTGAACAGGAGGGAAATAAACTATTGCCTGTTTCACAAGGGAAAGGGAAACAATAACCAGATTTTGCAGTCATTCAGTTTCAGTTTTCTGTTTTGTCCTGTAATCATCATAGAAAATAATATTAACGATGCAGAAAGCATTAAAAAAACTATTTGGGTGTTCTTAGATAGGGATTTTTTTCTTTATTTGTAAAAGTACCACAGGAATCTGCAAATCATAGCTGATATTTCTGGTACGAAAGAAAGTGGGAGAAGTGTGTAGCAGGAAAACACTTTCAAACTCCAGCCTTTCAGAGTAGCTGAGCATCAACACTCCTGCCCCTTCCAAAAGATGTTCTCCCCGTGCACTGCCCTGGTGACAGTGAGGTGACACTGCACAGCCAGGAGGTGGGTTGAAAAATGCAGAAATGCATTTGCTTTGCCACACTCAGGTGCTTTGCAGTTCCCAAGCATCTCCAGCTCGGAGGGGTCACACTAATTGCTGCTCGAAGCTGTGCAAGCTGCCAGGGTCTCCAGCAGTCCCCCTGCCCCAGAGAGCTTTGCTGTGTGACCCCGCTGCCCAGGGAGCCCTTCCCAGTGTCCTCAAAACTAAAGACTGGGGGAGGCTGTCTTGGTGCTGCACAAAGGGGAGGGCAGAGCAGAGACCTGCTCCTTTGTTACAATGCTTAAACACTGCCTGTAATAGATTTGTGGTTATACAGAGGAGAACCCAGCAGTTTTTGGCTAATATCAGTATGTTTATGGAACGCACATGCAGTGTAGAGAACTGTGCTCCCATCCACTGGTTAGCATGATATGGCCAGTGATACTGATGCTTTTTAGCCAGCGGTGTTGAATCTCAGCAGAGTTTCAAAGAAAGAACTGGGGATTGGCAATTTTCATTGAAATTCCTCCATTCGACCCACAAAACCATTTCCTCTGCCCCCCCCCATACTTCTCCCTGACCTCTTCCCCACCTTGTTTGGTGGTTTCTCAGCTCCCCTTACCTCTTTACAGAGTCTGGGAATGACCGTGGTGCACCTTAAGCAGCTTTGTTTATAGTTTTAATTTTTACAGTTATGATTCTTAAGACATTTGCAACTCTTTCTGCACCTCTCAAAAAGGCAAAGCAGTGCTCCTGACTCATTGCTGAACTACTCAGTTAAATGCATTTGTCACCTCATCCTGCTCCATGCAAAATGTTTCACTTTACACAGTGCTGCAGACGCTGTGACTGGTATTTACAAATTGTGCATGTTGTAGCGGCTGGTCATGTTTACATGTGGGAAGATAAAACCATATTCTGCCATTGCCATAGCCAGCTTTTCCCATGTGGGTCTGTCATTCCAGCATGCAATCTTTGCCCAGCTGCAAGCCCAGCCTTCAGGAGGGAGGGGAATGGGAACCTGGAGCACCTCCAGGTCTGTGGCTCTGGGTGGAAAGAGCGCCTTGTCAGCAAACAGCAATGCTGTAATTCAGTTTATCTGCTAATCACAGCTCTGAGCTCTTTACAGTGTGTGCTCAGTCAGTAACACTTCAGAAAGGGTGATTTTAACCACGAACAACTAACGCTGATATAAGTGAAGAAAGTGTATGCAAGGAGCTTTGCCCCATTCCTCGGAGATGCAGCAGGTGCTGCTGGTGAGGGACATGCTGTGGTTCCTACGCCCCTTGGGTATTTACAAGCTGACTTTCAGCTATCTGCAATAAAGAGTTGTGGAATAGGACAGAATAATTTGCATAATAGCATCATTCCAAAACAAGAAGTGGTGTCTGTAAATGATAAATTCTGCATCTGGAAAAAGATTTCCATGGAGGTCCCTCCGGTTTCATTACATACATATCCTTATTGATTGGTTTGACTGACCTAATTTGCTTAGGTGGAAACTACCAATTTTAAAACATCAGAGTTTGCCACTTATGTCAATAACAGAGATAGAACATGTAACTGGGAACAGTGCAAGAGCAAAGAAGATACGGGCACCGAGTGCATCCTTCGGTGACTGAGACAGTGATGGTAATGTGGGCAAATGCAGAAGATGTCTGTGGGCAAAGGATCAAAAAGGAGGAAACAAGTTACAATGCAAACGGCCGCTAGCAACTATTAAGTTCATTAAAAATAAATCTAAATGAAACTTAGGGTTTTGTAAGCAAAATCTTGAAGCCATTATCCCAATTAGTCACACTAGGCTATAGAAGAGCAAACAGGATCCTGGGAGGTGTCACCAATGACAGCCTAACCAGAGAACGGGTGCTGTCCGTATGCAAGCCACTCGGCCCAGCACAGCTGAAGTCTGGGGTGAAGCTTAACTAATATTTCTGTTCTGGAAGCTACTGCCTTGCAAAGGATGCATTACAGATCTAATCAGGATTTATGTGAGTGTCACAAATAGATTTTATACAACTATGATTTAGCAGCAATTTAAGAATTATTAATATTTTATGGTAAATCGCAAGATTAGATTGTGTGATTTTTAACAGCACTTAATCATCAGCCAATTTAACATAATGATTCAGCAGAGGAATTTGCTACAATAGAAATAGCAAATATAAAGGAGCGTTGGGCAGTTACATTGTCATCGAGACGTGTAGTTGTCTTCTAGCTGTTGCACTTCTTGTCTCATCGGATGTCACTTCAGCCGATGAGCAGGGAGGTTTGGTCAGTGCGCGGCTCTGCCTAAGGGAGAAGGTCAGTGTGGTTCTGCCTGTTTGCAGTTTCACCTCTACCAAGGCAAATTCGGGGCACTTCAGAGGCTCCAATGCTGCCTTCATAAATTGTCACTGCTGTAAAGACGGATGTGGCTACTGCTGGCCCTCAGAGCGAGGGCCCTCAGAGACTCCCTCTTATGGGAGTCAATGTGTGACACTATGGCACGGTGGCCCTTTGTCACACCGGTCACCGATACAAAACTTATCAAGCATGTGTCTAATGCTTGGCTCATGGGACTCATACTGAGGTTTGTGAAGTGGAAAGACTCACAACAGTGCAACAGTTTGGGGAAGTTGTACAAGAGTTGTTCATGTGGATGAGACATTCACGAGCCAAATACAAAACGAATTAAAAACAAAGTGAATGCAAAGCAGGGACAGCTGCTTTTCTGCAAGAGGGTAAAGTGTAATACATTGCTAAAATAGACCTATAAAAAGCTAGTACAGAATGAAGGTATCAGCCTAACAGGCTTCTATAAAGAAAAATACCAAAGTTACTATTATAAAACATGCTAGGGCTGTTAGTGAACTTTTAAAATAGATTTTGGCTCAAGCCTTTGAAAACAGCTTTTTCTTTCTCAATATTTCAGCAACACAGAAGCTTATTAGCATTTTCTATTTATATTACTGCTGGTCCATGTTTACTGTTACTAAATCTACTTGCCTTGGAGCACTTAGTGCTGTGTTGCTCTCTGTGGAGCACTTAGACTTCAGCTGTGAATTGTCCTCTCCTCCCTCCTGCCAGCGCCACCCCAAAGCCACCAAGAGGCTGCAGAGCAGGGTCTCACCACCCCCACTCCTCTGCCTCACCCAGCCTATCGCATGTTACACAAGGGGCTCATTCAGCATCTTGGGGAATTATGCAAATGAAAGGGGATATTCTCCTCCCCATACACCAGAATTTCCATATGTGCAACTCCCGTTACATTTAATGAAACAGGCACTCATAAATCCCTGAGATGTATTATGCCTCTAAGTGGCTTCCAAAAAAAGGCTGCTCAAAAGTTTTAACAGTCCCTTAAAAGTAGAACATTAAAAGAGAGATTAAATAAAAATAAAAATTACAGTATATTCTTAAAAATATAAGAATAAAAAATATTCTCTTTTTTGGAAAAAAATACAAATTATAGATCTGTACATTAGGGGTTCATTCTTGCAAACCTGTGCATCTAGTGAAGCGCTCGCTTCAGGAAGTATTCAAAAAAACGTGAACATCTTGCTAGCACTCATATGGTTCTGACCTGGATCCCAAACTGTGGATGCAATTCAAATGCAAAGTTGTAGTAAAATGTTGTTTTCAGAACTATAAAGAAAACAAATTCAAATTTATATGGGTAGCAAAATGTTATAAAATAAATACTTTCATCCCTAGCCATTTCAGCACAGCAGCACCCCACAGGAGTTAGATTGCTGCATTCAGTATCCACTTGGCTCCTGACCACAAAAGGAGTTAAGGAATTTAGTGACAGATTTTATTGCTATATGGTTATTCATTCTTTTTCTACTCTTCTTCCTAGTCTGTGGACGGTATTTTCCCCAACATGGCATAAGCTGAAAAAATCTATTATTTACTAATGAAGCGGAAATAATAATAGTGAAACAAACTCATGACTTCGAGAAAGATGAAGGTGGAAGCCTATATCTCACAGTTGCTGGTCTTTTCTTTCTTTGTACTATTAATAATTTATCAGATCATCCTGACCCCTAATTGATCACAAAGGCCACCAAGTGCTTTAGCAGTCTGTTAGTTTCTATCAAACGAGATGTGTTTTTCCTGTGAAGCAGAAGGAAATCATTCTGAAAAAATCAATCAGCAGCTTCATATTTTAGCTAGGTGAGTTCACTTAGGGCCAGATTCTGCATCTTTACTCATTTTGAAGGAATTTATATGGATAATTCAGCTGCCTACAACTGGCTATCTGTTTGAGTACAGATCACAAAATAAACTAATAATTGTACATTTGTATTCATGCTTTAGAAACAACAGGATAGTTGCTAACTCCAGATATTTCTTTACCCTCGAAAGGCCTTCTTAATGCAGATTGTTGATCTTGCTATAGCACTCAGGGAAAACACATATTATATTTTTACCCATTATTTGTGGGTAAGGATCAGAAAGGTCATTTAAACATCCAAACAGTCCTAGGAGAAAGGGAGGTGCCTCACTCTGGAAATGTAGTCTGACAGCTGCAGCTCCAGCAGCTGTAAAATGCACTTGGTGCCTATATACATTCAGGGCACAGATTTTAGCCTAAAAGTTTCCTTGGGGCCTGCACATGGGTTTCTGTAAATTCAGGTCTTGAGAGCTCCCTGCCCAACTGCAACACAGAATTCTTTTGCTCGCCAGATTACGTGGAGAGACACTTGGTTTTCCCTCAGAGATGTCTGTTTTTAGCTTGAATTATCTATTATTAAGGAATGGCTACTGAAAGATCCTGGGATAATTTGGCACTTACAGCTTTATTTTCTCAGTATTTCATCAACATTTTGTGTCTGGCATTTTGCTGTCACTCTTACGCAGAATTTTGGAAATGGAAATGTGTAGCAGATAATCCATTTGGAGGCAGCAAAACCAAAATGTAGTCATTCATCTTACTCCTGTATTTAACATTAACTGTCTCTGTTACTCTCATCTGCGATTAACATAATAAATAAGAAGTGGTAGGCTACCTACCATCCGGTTCAGTGCTGGAAAGTCCACTGAGACTTAGCATGGATGCAGGATCTGCCAAGGACTGTGACATGCAGATGAGCTACTTGTATAAATTTTCGGTTTAGGGAACCATTTTTTAATAAGAAATATTATGTAGTTACCACATGTAAGTAAGGACTATTACAGATTAACATTTCTCAGACTTAGAAAGCAAAAAAGCATGTGAGTTTTACTGTATTTTTCTGCAATACTGGATGACTCCCAAGCCTTGCCAGGAGAAAAGATTATCTTTTGACTTCAAGTGGTCCAGCTGAGGGAATAGTTCCTATCTTCTTTTCCTCCCCTTTTTGGAAAGATACTCACCAAGGTTAAAGAAGTAAAGAGCTGAGGAATTGCCCTTGTGCTCAGACATTTATTGACCACTAAAACAGCATCTTCATATCTCGTTCACCTTCCTGTATGCCAATTTATGAAAGAGGCAAAATAGTTCCCTGAATTAGCACCAACACCCATACTAATGACTGTGATTAGAAATATAATAATTTTTCATGGACAAACATTGAGGCAATGTATTTGTCACCTTACTTTACATAAGATTTTCCATTCAAAAGGTTTTGTCCATCTCTAGATTTCTTGCATTTAATCTACCTCTTGAAATCTACCTCTTCATGTAGAAGCCTTTTCATTCAGTGACTACAAATAATGGATTGAATAGGGCTGAGCACATTTTAAAAAGTTTATGCAATGAAAAACAGCTGCTGAGTTAAATCTTGAGAGGGCCTGAGCATGTCTAGTTCCTCTCCCAGCAGTGTTTGCAGGTACAAAGCATGTCTGGGGTTTGAATGATTTTACTGGGACTCCTAAAGGCTCTGAAAAGGAGATGGAGAGGCCGGAGAGTGCAAATGTCTGAGACACCTCAGTATGATGAGTGCACATTGTAAAAAACAAGGGCAAAGGCATTCAGAGAGATGCTAACAGTGTCTTTGCATGCAGTATGTTTTAGATCTGTGGATGTGTAACTGTCACAAGCCTTTGAATATTTCTGTATTGAGTGACATGGCAACACCTGATTATTTCCACGAGTGTTTATTGAGTTTTATAAAGACAGATCTTAAAATGATACCTTAAGACTATTACTTTTTATTTTTACTTTATTTTTATTATTTTTTTATAACACTAGTCTTGAATGGGTATAGTTGCACTGGTCAACACAACATGCCAGGAGTTGCCCGTAGGACAATGTGGACCTGAGCCAAATACCTTAAAATAAGGCATGCTCTGCCTTTGAAGCTGTCTGAGGTACATACAAGACACACTTTTGTTATGAGAGCTGCTGTATAATCAGGTTTGTCTTGTACTCACTTTATTTTTTTATAGAAGAACCTTGTTTGACATTTGTCCTTAGATTTTGGAACAAGCACTCAGTCTGGGAAGCAGCCTGCCTGTTTGGAGGGGGATGGAGAAGTGTTGCTTTCCATAGCAGGGCAATGAAAGAAGGCTGGTAGCAAGAGGGGGAAATATTTTTTTCTTCTTTATTTTCATGAGTTCTTAGTATCATTTACATTGTTCCATATTTGACATTTTTATTAGTTTTATGTTCACATTTTCAGCATGAATCCTTTAGTTTTAAGCCTCAGAAAGTTATACTAAGGTTTTTTAAACATCACTGTCATTCAGCGAAGTTTCAGTGCTTCAGTTTTGTGAAATGTTCTGAAGATATTGAACTCCAAAATGGAGTTGACATACCCCATAAAGGTCCAGCAGATGAGGGGTGGTTGTTTTTGTTGTAAAAATGATCATGACAAATTATTAATAAAGTATTATTATAAAAAGGTGATAAAATGATAAATCTGGAATTTTGATTATTCTTTCTGCAATTCATAGATTTTTTTCCTAAAAAATTTGAATGAGTTTTTTTTTTCATTGTTTAGTATTTATTCTAGTCGCTGCAAAGCTCTTTTCATAAACTGTAAATCAAAGGGAAAAGAAATTCTCCACAGATGTTGTAAGTGTTTGATGTATTAGACACATTTTTGCAGCCTACTGCCTTGAAACCTAGGGAATTCATTAACTCACAAGTTGCTGCCAAGGAGGGAAGTGGTCACATTTCCCAAGCTGCTGTGCCTGTCCCCCGGCTGCGGGATGTGGGTAGGGCAGTCTTTGTCCTGCCTCATATTGTCTGGCTCTGGAGTAAGGGGAATTTCTTCAAACTGAGGGGCTGTTCCTGTTTCTCCCCGGACAGCCTCTGTTATTTAATTAACCTGCTAAAGCCTGTAGCTTGCTCTGTTTCCTGTTATGCGGCCGTGATGCTGATATGGGTGAGCTGGTACCCCACATCATAGTTCTGGAGAGCCAGTCCCACATCACTGAAGCCACTGGTTTTAGCCCAAACTTCAAAGAGAGAGGGATGAGACCCACAGTTTTGCAAAAGAAGCAGAGATGCCATCTTGCACCCTCAGCAAATCAAAGCAGTTCCCTAAATAACACTCACCCTGCAAGGGACTTCTCTGGGCATAATTTTGGACGAATCTCTCTCTGCATGCAGCTGCTGGATAGACTCCAGGGCACCAGTCAGGCAGATTTCTTTGAGGATGTTAGTGCCACTCCCCCAAACCAGTCAAGGAAAGCAAATGAAAACTTAAATATCAGTACAGGCTAACAAGAGATGGCCATGACTGTTTATGGTCCCTTCCAACACAAACCGTTCTATGATTTTGTGATTCCACTGCCTGGGAATTTGAGCTGAGCAGTGTAACCACCTGTATGATGGAAGACTTTATGTGTATGCTTCAGTGGGGAACTAATTGAAAAACTGTGAATGAGAGGGTTGTGGTCATTTGTAAAAGATACAGGCATCACTGCCATCACCCACGCCTCCTGTCGTTCCAGGGACAGATTACTTAAACTCACTGTGCCTTCATTTCTCCACCATAATTGAAACCAGTTTAGAATTTAATATACTTTGGTCCTCACTAGTCCCTGAGTGGGATTTCAGATGTTGCTTTTGATCTGTAAAATGCTCAGTGATTTCCTTCTGAGGCAGCCCCCTCTCTGCTGGCTTGGCAGCCCCTGGGGAGGAACAGGAGGAGCAGTGTGTTTGCAGCTGAAAGGAGCCATCCGTCTCCGTGGTGAAAGTCTCTTGCTTGCAAACTCCTTCAGCCTTTGGGTCAGTGAGGGTTTAAGAGAAACTGTTGGGTTCACATTTCAGAAGAACTGCTGTCAAAAACAATTGTTGAGGATTCTGAGACGCAGAGATAAGGTTTATTTATCTGTTGTTTTTTGAATTGCAGCAAGGAACTGTAAGAAATACCAACCAGCATAAACTTTCTGAGACACAGCCACATAACAGCTAACAGTGACCTTTTTGAGCATGGAGGTACCTGCTACCATCTGCTTTCCCTCTGATCCTATTAGCAATGTTTTAGCCCATGTAGCTATTCTCTGAAGGTTCAATATTTGAAGTAACTGGGAACAAGGCATTTCCTTTTGTTAAGTGCCTTCTAAAGAATAGTTTCAACAGTTATTGTTTAATGTGCTAGGATTAAAGGTGTAGTAATCCACTCAAAGTAAGATTGCCTTACTTCAAGCCTAGGGGTATTAAACAAACAACCAAGTTTGCACTGATTTGGAGGAAACTACAGAAGGGCTCCAACTGGGGACAAGAATGATGTCAGATATCGTGTGTGTGTGTGTGTGTGTCTGTATTTGTTTTTGTGTGTTTTTTTTTTCTTGTTTCTTTTCTTTTCTTTTGGTGTGTGTGTGTGAGAGAGAGAGAGAGAGAAAAAATACAGTTCTTTTATCTACTGATGAACTGGAGTGAATTCCAGAGAGGGTGATTAATAGAAGACATTTACATTCATCCATATATTACAGGCTGATTCAAAAAAAATTCAAAGGAATATATACTGGTGAAGCTGTTGAAGGTTGCTGCTTTTATTTCAGATCAGAGGAGTTCACGAAACAAAAGCTTATCTTTTTTTTTTTTTTAAGTAGATGTGCCTATGTACTAAAAGATAACACCTTTCTCTATTAGCTTCATTTTTCTTATTAAAATATAAGATTTTTCCTTCAGATTTAATTTCTTTTTAGATCTGTAATGTGTGTAAATGAGTTAGTGGAGTAACATTGATTTACAGCAGCTGTGATCCAGCTCCCTCCCTTAAAAATGCAAATAATTCCTCTGCTATTGGTCTCATGAGGAATAATGATAGTAAATACATGGAGCCAAAGTCAGCCTTGGCTCCAGCAAAGGCCAGCTCCAGTGTTTTCATTGGCATTGATTCTAATTACTTCATGGCATTCCCTTGGCTTTTCTCCTTTCATATCGCCATGATGAAACACATGGTAGATGTACTACTCTGTCTGTTAGCACCTTGCAATGTGCCATTAACACGTTACTTTTTATCTCCCCTGTGCCTTTCTTGTAGGAATTATGTCTGACCACCAGTTTGGAAATCAGTTCATGTGCAGTGTGGTTGCATCACATGTGAGCCATCTCCCAACCACCAACCTCAGTTTTGTTTGGATTGCTCCACCTGCGGGGACGGGCTGCGTGAACTTCATGTATGTATCCTGATTTTCGGTAATTCATTTTAAAGACCTAAGTTATCATATGATGATTTAGTACCTTATTAAGTGCCAAAAAATACACAGCTTATTATGAATTATTAGAATACATATTTTCACGTAGAATTACATTTTACTTAAAGTATTTTCTAATTATTTCTCCCAAAATTTTTGGTAGATTATATTTGAGATAAAAAAAATATACCTGGAATAGAGTTTAAAGTAGAAAATATTTTAAGCTTAACCCATTCGCAGACAAAAAGCCAGAGTGCTTCCTAGTTAGAGAAGTGAACAGTTGCAGCATTTCAGAGTTTGTCACCTTCTGTGTGTTTCGGTGACTGCCCTCTGTTTCCCAGTGAATCTTTCTCTGAGTCAGTATTCCTTCCTTTCTATCTGTACTGGGAAGTGTCCCACTGCAGATAAGTGTCCCACATAAGCAAGTTGTTTTATTTTTTAATGTGTTGTAAAAAGTAAGAAGTGAGAGACTTAATTCTCCGAGGGTATACATTGCTGATAGTGAATAGAGTACCTGCTGATCGGCTGATCCGTTTCCTTGATATTCCCCTTTCCTACCTATTGCATGGTTTTGCCTATTCTGTAACAGTATATTAGCTGCAATGAGAGTGCCAAGACTTTTTTTTTTTTTATTTCCTTGCTCTTTTCTAGCTCTTTTTTTTTTTCTTCTAAATGTCTAATGATAAATTGGGGAAAAATAGTTTTGATGAGTGGTAACAGACTTTTGAAAATGTGTTTGTTTCTCATTAACTTTTAGAATATACCAGAGAAGCTGTTTATGGCATTTAAGATTCCCATTCACTATTTGACACAAGTCAAATTTGAGGAAATATCTGAGGAAATACTGTCACTGGTTTGAAAAATTCAGTCAGAAATGTTACCCTCACAAACTAGTTGCACATACCTTCAAGAAATCTGTGAGATAAGATTTTTTTTCTTTTCCTGTGAAAATTCTGTAAATTTTATGCTTCCTTTAATTTCTCTCCGAATATACAATTTCTTTTGCTGAGCACAGAGTAGCAGCTAAATTTTGTTCTTTGAGGTGCCTGAGGAAAATGAGATGAGCTGTACATTTTTTTCTGCATACTCTTGCTTACTCCCTTTCTTTCTCTTTTGTTGTTGTTGTTGTTGTTTTTGTTTTCCTGCATATTCAAGAAATAGTTGTTGGTCCTATCTTGCATAGTGACTGTGAATATATTTATTTATGTGACCCTCCATTGCAAGTTTTGAGGTCAGTTTGTAAACAGCCATTCATTTTCCTGTGACTGATGTTTTTGTCCATGTTCTGTTTGTCGTTGTTGAAGAAGAGCTGATGGATAGCTCTGTAGAAGTACAAATAGTGTTGTGACTGATGATTCGCATTTAAATGAAATTAAAGGGACATTTTCTGAGGGAGTAATTTCTTACCTATCTTGAAATCAGTGGAAGGTTCATCACTGGCCTCAGTGGAAACAGAGTTAGGTCAGCACTGAACTGTTTTGGAAATCCAACTGCTTGTTTAATCCATGATGTGTATTAGCACCTCATTAGTGGTGGGTTTTGTACCATGTTGGTAAAGTTTTTGGTCATGCTGCGGTATATAGAACACACACAGAAGAAATCTGAATTCATCCCTGACTCTGCAGCGTGGATGTAAGCATAAGTATGCCAGCAGTGTGGGTGCAGAGACATCAAATCTTCCTGTCCTTGCCCTGGCAGGGCTGAGCAGCCTGCTCCTGTGGCAACCGGCCTGGCACCAGGCCACTCCCAGAGCCACTGGCCTGGGGGTCTGTTGGTCTCAGAGGCACCCATAGGGGTGCTCCGTGATACCCGTTTGTCCTTTTGTGTCAGCAAAGCAATGCAGTTTATATCAGTATGGTGTCCTGAAGGATGAATTCAGACGAGAAAAGAAAGGCTTAGCCTCCCAGATGGTGGTGTTTCCTCCAGGATTCACTTGGTTGCAGGACTTGGCTGCAGTTGCCTTACAAATTTCTCTGACTTCGTGACTTTAGATTTGACCCTGCCTTGTTCTCTGCCACTTGCTCCTCTGCAGCAAATTAATTTAAAAAGACTTTTTAACACTTGACACTAACTAAAAATTTTGTTTAAATTTAATATAAATAATAGTATTCACAGAGGTACCTGAATGATAATTTATGGACTCTGTAAACAGCACAAGAGAGGTAAGAGCTTCCTATGCTGCTGCCAATGCGTCAGTGATTCAGATCAGCTCATTAGTCTTTGGCCTCTCTTGGGATGGATAATAAGGTTATTAATTAGTGCCAGCACTGGTGGTGCAAGTTTTGCCATGTTGACACTTATCCCTGGACACTTCTCAGGAGAAACTGGACAAAGGTCACCATGCGAATCTCCCCAGGCCACTGCACGACCAGCTTTTATTAAGTGCACTTGCTATTGACCTGCTCTGGCATCCTCTGCGGGCATGGACATGCAGGCAGAAAAGCTGAAATGCTCAGGGCTCAAGTTAGGGTCATTCATGCATAAGTTAATGTCAGTGAAATCATTCTCTCCTATCACTTCCAATGCAGATGGGTATCCTACACTTCATGACTGAGTTTCAGGTGAGGAAAGGGTAGAGCTGGGATTTTTTTGTCATCTTCTGTTTTCTGAATAATGTATTGAAGTGCAATTTCTCATTTATATTACTCAGCCTTGGCTATTATTTCTATCTTATTTCTCCTTTTCTTTTTACAACAGTCTGTTAGGAGCATATTTATTGCTAACATGTCTAAATGAAAAGGCCTGGGAATAGGAATAACAAGGCCACATTTAGTTGTTAAAACAGATATAACAGATTTCTATTGCTTCACTCTGTGATAATCTCAAGTAACTTGATAGAAACTGAAGGTTACACTTTGTCATATCAGTGTGAAAGAAAAACTTAATCCCTACAGGGTAGTTATAAACCCGTAGATGTCATGGGGAAAAATCCTGTTTCCTTCATCTATGCTTTTTGGTGCTTCTAGAGCTCAGTCCTGAAACAGAATGAACCCCTAAGAAATGATACCTCTGTGGTCATGCTGCCAGCCAGCTCCCTCCATAGTTCTTATATCCATCAGTAACTAAACAAAGGTGACAAAGTGGTTGGGATATCAATATACTTAGTTTCTTGATAACAGCAAATGGATAGAGAATTTCTACCAGCAAATTTGGGTATTCTCAGCAGCAGTCCTGCCTGCTGCAGCATGATTGCCTATAAAATGCCGGAAATTTTCCTGGCCTAAATTTGGCAGTTACCAGCTACCAACCCACCACACGTTCCCAACACATGGCTGAGGAAGGTGGCTCCTGGCTACATGGCGTTTACTAACACGGGTAGCCTTCGACACCCAAGGTGTTGTTGCTGCTGTGGGGAAGGAGGGCTGGTGAAGCTGTCACCCCTCTGGGATGGTGGGAATTGGGAATGCACTTGGGGCTCCGGCATGGAAGATGGCCTTATTCGTGGAGATGGGAGATGCAAGGTTGCAGGAAACTGGGATTCACTCCTCATACAGCAGCTTGCAGCAAAGCACTTGGTTTCTTTCCTCCCCTCGGAAGATTCCTCATCTGTGCAGTGTGATGTAGTCCAGTTACTTCTGTGCTACTGCCAGGTCTGATGGTAATGGTGCCTGACGGAGTCCGGCATTTATCTTTGACACAACGTGTCCCTCAGCAAGTCCTTTCCCTGATGTCACCAGGGCGAGGGATGGTGTAGAGCCCTGTGCTCTGTGGGGGAAGGCTGCTGGAACCAACATGCTTCTGTGCAAAATCAGGCAATGGGTATTGCTTTTACCTTGATCACATGCAAATTGCTTCTCAGTCTCACTTTTTTTTTATTGTTGTTGTTGGTCCAAATACCTTATTATGAATAACATATGAATACTTGGAAGCATTCTTCTGTAAAATACCCTTCTAAAAGAAAAATAGAAAGCTGCTGCTGCCCCTGTAGGATGTGTGAGTGCAATTCTTTAGTATTTTTTTCAGCACTGATAATTCAAGATGAACTTAGGAAATGAAAGCTAAAATGCATCTTTTGTTGCAGAACAGTTTTCCTAGCAGTAATTTAGGATTCCTTTAAACAGGTCTTAGGAGACCTTGAACACCAAGACCTCTTAAGTAAATTGCCAGAATCTGTAATCACTGCTTACCACCGAAAAATAAATAAAAAATAAAAGCAGGTCCTCCTTCATGCTAATAAATTATTTTTCTGATTGCATGAAAATTTGTAAAACATAATCTTCACAGGCCTTCAGCTAGTTTTCACTGTTTGTAATTTCTGCTCTAAGCTCACACTAACCTAGTTAAACCTCAGCCTGCCATGGGGACGATAATGGCTGCTAAGCAGGGTAATACTTAGCATTACATCTTAGGTTGTTAAGACCATACTTTTGTAGATGGCTTAACTTTCTAGTTTGTAAAAGTGATAAAGCTGACCTAAATTTCAAAAACATACTATGTGTTTGAGCATCAGCATGGTTTATTACAGAAGTTCCAACTACTATATTAAATAGAATAGGTCGCTATAGAAATTACTTTGGAAAATAAGTATTTTTTTTTACATCGGTTTGCAGATGAGGGTAAGAGAGCTATGGTTGCTGAGTCAGGACACTGGCACATCACTTCTAAAGCAGGAGCAACTGGTTCCCAGCACAGCTCCTGGGCAAAGTTTGAAAGTCAGTGTTGAGCCAGGCAGTTGAGCTATTAAAAGAAACTTGGAAGAAACTTGCAAGAAAGGAGATGTGTTTTTCAGTGTATGTCTTTTCACACAATCACCTAATGATACAACTCCTTTCTGGGAAATTTTAAGTGCTCTATTCCCAAGCTGGTCTTTTCTTGCCCATGTGTTTAAGCCTGTTTCTAGGAGCTGGCAACTGTGTCAACATATGAACTTGAAATATCATGCAGAACATAAAGACTGTGATTGAGAGTCTTGGTTACCTATTTAAAACATTTATAGAAAACCCATGATAAGAATTGTGGAAATATTGTATAAAAAACCAAGAAGATTAGATGGTCTGCTATATTAGTCCTCTAACCAGGGTGGGAAAAGGATATATTGTCTGAAGGAACCACATTCTCCTGGTAAACCACTTTGCTAAACTGTCATTTAAGACAGTATTTACTATTTTTTTCACTTGATAAAAACAAAACAAAGCAAAACAATTAAAAAACAAAACAACCACCCAACTTCAAAGGAAGGAAATGCAGAAGTATAACTTCAAGATTAAGTAGATGGTTATGTTTGCTCTACACACAAAGATAATACACACAAGTGTTAAAAATGCTAAGAGAAGATAGCAAATATCAGAACTAAGGTCCCTTAAGTCTCTTGTATTTATATGTAGTTACTCAACTCTCAATTATATGATCATATAGGTTTTTATTCCTCAAGTTCTGAACCAGAATAGTACAAAGAAATAAATTGTTGTTCATAGCATCCTGCTTG
The DNA here is from genome assembly GCF_040182565.1 of Anser cygnoides. NCBI lineage: Eukaryota > Metazoa > Chordata > Aves > Anseriformes > Anatidae > Anser > Anser cygnoides. The sequence continues at coordinate 13,790,851 of NC_089873.1, read as the reverse complement.
TCACTATGAATTGTAATCTTTGCAGTCAGTTAAAGAGTGTGCTGTAAAGCACATGGACACCATAATATATAGACATCCTTGGCTCTGGCATTCTGTGAAGCATCAGCTCCCTGCTTCAGTCCTGTGCTACCTTTCTCTTCCTACTGTTAATTGCAAGGTAAGAGCGAAGCAGGGTATTTATTACCAATCTTTTTGGTATTGGTGTGAACTCTGCCTAAGACAAGGGTTGTATGGGCATCAGGTAACAGACAGTCATTTTTTGTGGTCAGGGTATATCTAACACTAGCCCAGTGTTGCAGCCGTTTTATTTTTCCATATTGCTTATAACTTACGCCTTGCGGAAAAAAAAAAAAAAAAAAAAGGGAAAAAAAAAGTCAGTAATTGTTCCTTCTGGTGTGCCAGTTTAGTGAAACCATGAAGAAAAATTGCTCCTTCACTAGGTTTTCCACTTCCCTGGGAAGAGGCATTGTAGTACTGTCAATCAGCATTATGTGTAACATTCTGAAAATCACAAGCCAATGTTTGATTCAGATCTTGGCTCTGCTCATGTCCCATTTTGATGTGGTGCCCAGATTACCTCCTTCATCTTCTGTGTTTGTTAATTTTCCAGTGAAATCAAACACCGTACATGGAATTGCTGTGGCTCTTCTGAGTATGACCCCAAGGAACGTAGACTCAACCGATTGTGCAGAATTAGATGTAGCTTGTCTATTAGTTGTGTCTCACTTTTTCTTATTTTATGTGGTGATAAAGCAAACAGAGAAGACCAGGGAGGAATTCTGTGTATTTTCAGAAACGTTGTTACACTCTAACACTAGTGTACTGTGATGAGGGAATATTCAAAAGTGTTCAAAGCAAAGGAGGAACACCATGAGGGACAATGGAACCTGATTGCACATATTTTCAATTCTTCAAAGGGATTTTTGGATTTTCAACTTTAGATAGCATACACAGATATCTCTGGGTATGTATCTATGAGTGAATTATGTATCTGTAATTCTCTTGATTGGGCCAGTTACAGAACCACAGACATGTACAGTCTGACATCTAATTTTACATTTACAGGGAGGTACCTGCAGGTCTAGAAGGTCTCTCTAGCTCTAATAGTTTCCTTAGGACATCTCGAATTATTTCAGACATGTTTAAGCGGCTGAATCAAGTCCTAGGTCTCTACTGACTTTAATGGATCACTAGCTACCTAATTCCCATGTTCATCTTTCTACCAGGACCTAAGTTTTTCAGGCCGGATCTGTATCCCACCAACACAGACTCAGCTGCCTAAGCATAAGCACCCCCTGCCACATCATGAAAAATGAATTCTTTATCTTCATCATCCTCAACAGTCAGTATTTTGGTACATGTCAAGATATCTCTAACAAGTTGGTTGCTCAACAGTTGAAAACTGCTGAAGAGTATGAATAAAAAAAGACAACCTTGTAAAGTTCATAAAATCTTGCAATTTTTTTCTTTTCCCTTGGAAGTAAATTTTATTGTCTAATGTCCCCTCAGGTAGCTGGTAATACTACTAAAAGCCCATGAAAATGAGAGAGATGTTCAATGTTTAACATTTTCTCCAAGCTTGTAGATAAATGGCCATTTGCTATTTTAGGCTCCTCATGCTGTGTAGGTGCAAGAGAAACAGAACCAACAAAGACAGGAAGAATGGGTATGTGAACATGTATTAAAAAAGAAAAGCACATGAAAATTCTATTGATAAGTTAGTTGGACTCGGTTCAAAAGATGAGCAAAAAGCATGAAATGCTACTTTCATCAACATTGTGTAGTGCCAGAATAGAAACTGCAAGATGATACAATATTAGGATGGTTTCTTTTATTTGTATGATACAAATTTAATATATCACATACTTGTAATGTATGATAGCAGAAGGCAGCTCAATATAGCCTTTGGCTACTCTGTTAAGATTTTGGCATGGTTCCATATAGGACTCTGGCACCTCCTGCATGAAAGAAAATGAAATTCATTTTCTACTGCTATTATCTAAATAATAAAACAATCACTATGAGAATTTCTTCCCTTCTTACAAATATTCATTTGGCAATTCTAGAAGCAGAGATTAGATTTTACTTTTTTCCCTTTCTGTGCAATGTACCCATTATTTTTGTGCATGAGACCATCAACTCACAATCCACAGTACAGTTATCATTAATTGTGTTTAGAATTCTCTCTTGAACTTTGTTTTGCTCTCTCTGAAATTTAACCTCAGGGTTATTTTTCAGAGCATATTTTAGTTCATCAAGAACATAAATCTTTGTTTCATTCAAAGAGATGCTTTGTCTTCCCTTTTTCCCAAGATGCTTTAATTTTGAAAACATGACTGGAATATAAAATGTATTACACACACTCCAACAGTTTGCCTCTACTGGTAGGCTTTCCTCTGTAGCAGATGAATTGAGTGAAACATCTTTTGACTGCTAATAATTGATTGATAACAAACCTTCTAAAATGAGATTGCAGAAGAAATATGTTTAATGAAATCAGCATGAAATATTTTTTGTGAATTCTTCTGGAAATGTTGGCTATGTGAAGAATGAGTTGTTAACACTCATAGAACCATTCTTTAGGGGTGAACTAATAGTATATAAAATCCCTAATACAGCCAAGGGCAGAGATGATTTTTTGTTTGTTTGTTTTATTTGTTTTTTTTTTGGAAAGCTAAATTTCAGTACTGCTGACAAGCCTGTACAACCAGACATTGTGTCCATGTGGAAGACCTTTGTAGCTCTGGAATGTCCCCCTGGTTGACTGAGAGAGTCTGATAATTTCAGTGCTGTCTCTTGAGTGGATAATACAAGAACTGTCCAGTGCATAAATGAGTTTGAGATAAGGGCATTGTCTTTACAACTCTTTGGGAAGCACTTGACTTCTTGCAAGGGACTATTACTAAATAATTTTGTGAAGAACTCAATACCGCAGGATGCTGAGCACTGGCCTTGATCCAGCAGAGCAATCGTGCATGTACAGGCTGTCAGCAAAACCACAGGCAATATTTTTTGTATTTTTTGTTTAATTCATGTCTTCAGATTACTTGTTGAAATTAGGCTTTGTTTGTGTACACAGCAGAGAACGTATAAGGATGCTCTGCCCTTATTCTCAGTTCACACAAGCTTGACTTTTCTCTCCGTGTTTCTTTTGATGAACTCTAACAGGGTAACTTACAAAATACTATGTAGCAGTGCAGTAATATAATAAGACCTTATATGTATATGCATATATATATGAAGATACACATATATTTGAAATGTGAAAACTTTGAGGGAAGTTAACTACAACCCAATATGACAAGAAAAAAAATGTTCTTTCTGCCTTTTTCTATGGTAAGATATTCTTCTCACATCTAAATGTAACAGAAGTTGTTTTTTAAAAAAAAAAACAAAAACTTATACTTGAAGATATCAAAAATATTGTATCAAATTCTGGTGCTCATATGCTGAGAAAATTTGGGTTTGAGTATTTAAAATGACCATGACCTCAAATTACCTGACAGAGTGCACTCTGTCATATTTATTTTGACAATCTTTCATAATAATTTTTTAAACTGTACTTAACAATAGGGTGTGTCCATGCCATCTCAGTTTGAGAAGCTCAAATCTGTTGTTAATAATTAGATAATACTTATCTAAGGTTATAGAATGAAATAGAATTCTTTGTTTATAATTATAAATTATAAATTGTTATAGAATAGTATTATATATAAACTATCATAGAATAAATTATAAAATATAATTCTGTTATAACCTCAATGTCTACATTATACAAATGTCACCAGGATGGAACTGCCCTAGGAAAATTTTGATGGTATCTGTTTTTTTTGTTTTTTTTTTTTAACAGTACTCAGAAATGAGAGTTAATTTTTTGATGCCATTCAGATTACCATTTCTTTTTACAAACATTGCTTATAAGCAGTGGTCTGTATATGATCATATTGTGGTCTATATGAACCGTCTTCTGGAGATAAAGATTCTTGAGGTCAAGAGAACCCCAAGGCTTGCAGAAGTTTTTAACACTATCATTATTTGGTACGTAAAAGAGAAAATATTAAGAGGTAAATGAAATAATAAATACTTATTCCCTTGCTTCATTTTTCTTCCATTCTTTGCCTTAAAGAAGTTTGAAAAATAATCTTTTGATAGTTAGCTCTCTCCCTTTTTCTCCACTTTCTTGCACCACTTGTCCTCTGAAAAACTTGGAGTCTCTCACTCCTGAATCCCTTGCAGCATGTCTGTCTTGTCTCCTTTTCTCTTATGGCCTGAAATATACCCTTTTTGGCAATGCCCTTGATAAATGGTGGCACTATCACCAGCATCTTCAGATACATACAGCCAACTCTATGCGACCACCCTCCCTCCTTCACCATGACCGCACGGTCTCTTTAGGTAGTAGTAGCCCACACAGATCCATCTTGTGTGATGAGAGAGCCATTAGATTTTAAAGGGTGTTTATTGCTAACCTATACAACAATATTTTGAAAATTTCAGACCAGTGTGAAAGTATAAAAAATAATCTTCAAGAGAGGTGCACAACATTAACTATCAGAATTAATAAATGGTGCATCCATTTCCATATGAGCACCACAACAAGATATTTTGGTTGAGGTAAACTTGGCACATCAGCTGCTCAACATTTCCTGAAGGGCAGCAGCTCAATTGCAGGGGCAGAAGTCTCAGGCAGGTATCCAGCAAGGCACCTGCTCTTGTAATGATGACATAGTGATGTTGCAGTGGTGGAGATCATAAGGATGTCATCATACAAGGTCATCATGGTAGCAGCTCACAGCGAGATCTGTGTTCCATTCTATTGTGATATAGAAGAGCAATCACCTAGGAGAAGGCTTGGAGATGCTGCACTAATTCAAATAAAAATAAATATCTTTTTAGGAGGAAATAATTGAAGCATTTTAGATGCCATTTGCTGGCTATTGTTACTGCCTAATGGCTGTTCTCGTAACAGGTATTATACAAATATAATACCACCATAGCTTTATGAAAGTGTTTTTCTAACAAGGCATTGTTTTCCTTTATCCTCTCGAATGGCTTGGATCCTTTAGTTCTTAACAGAAATGTAACATGTTATCCTGCACCCTTCTTAATAACCCTCTTAGCTCAGTATAAGCTGTTTAGCCTAAGATGTACATTTACTTGAGACATTTTCTGTGACAAAACAGTAAGCAACTCTCTATCAATCTCTGTGATTTCCCACCCAAGCAGGAAAGAGTTTAAAATTGCAAGTCTGAAGAAATGAATAATGGAAGAAAGTCAATCTCTTTTTTTCAAATACTTCACTAGATTGAGGTCAAATCTTTGCTCACATATGACACATCAGTTGCAGTCAGTGACCAAAAACATGCTTGAAAAAGCTCACGCAGCTCCTATCAGCATTAGTGTTTATGCAAAGGATTATAACTGATATGAACAAATTACTTTGCAGAACCTACTTATGCATTCAAAGAGCTATGTCCTAAATGTCCTAAAATACAAAAGATAAACAGTAGAAACATTTCCAATCAATATCACAGACTGCTTTGCAAAACAGTGAAGATGTTAGGGCCATAATTTGAACGACAATTTTAACAAGCATATATAGAAAGAATGTGTATGGTGAGTTAAGCTGCATAAAGCCTTTCTTCTAAATCCAGATGTAGGCATTAACACGCACATTTGAGATGGCATGCTTATTTGCTAAGTGCAAAGATGGTTAGAAAAAGGCTTTCCTGACTGAGGATAAAAGCTGGAGTACTCTTTAATTTTGGTTACTGCCAAGCTTATTTGAACAACCACAATAGTTATTTGGCTCCATACCAAAAAGTAGCAATACAGTACTTACATGTCTATGGATCAAAATTAGATGAAAAATTGCTGTTTCTCATCTCCAAAGCCATTTGCTGCACATTTTATAGGCCTCAAGATGCCTTTTGTAATATGTGATAACAGAGCCAACTGAAGCATCTGCCTGGGAAGAGATTACTTTAATTATGGACTCAATGTCCTATTTTCTGCAAGTGTTCCCCAGAGAATTTCTTACTGCTAGATGAGAGGTGTTATGATGCACATTAAAACCTACAAGTCAAACAAAAAAGGTTGTAAAAGTGAGACAAGGACACCCATAATGTCTCCAGTCTTGTATTCAGTGGTTAAAAAATAACCCTGAATTCTATGATGATAACTTTTGAATTAATTTAACACTTGTTAAAATAAATTTACAATAACATGGAATAACATGAACGTTAAACAATCTCACCCTTCTTTCCTAATCCTATTATGTGTTGTAAATTGGTCCATAAGTCTTTAAAGTACTCATGTTTTCCTTTCAATTTTTTCAAGATAGTAGTAGTTCCCAATAATATAACGTGAAAAATGCAGCAAGGAGGTTTTGTGTTAGCTCCTATTTTTGTAAAGTTTCTTGCTATTAAGAATTCATTTGCTTTTCACTTTGGTATCATTGATTAAAATTAACTCACTTGATATTAAAGTGGATGTGCTGTATGTTTCTATAGAAATTTTGTAAAACACCATTGACAGTGCTGTTTAATGGCTATTTAAAATATTTGTCATTCTCTCTATATCAATTTAAAAAAAAAAAAAGGCTGCAGGTCTTCATTAGCAGCTGCTGCAAAGATGAGTTAAAAGTTTTTCTTTACACAAAATATAATGGAAGAGCTCTAAAGACATTTTGAAGATGCTGTGACAGCATGTGAGGTACTGGGAAACTTCCCTCAAATTTGTCAGACTGCCAAAATTATAAGAGAAACTGACATCTCCAGAAGACATTAAAGTTAAGAAATACATATTTGAAGTGCATTTTAATCAGAGGGCCATATCTGATAGCATTTGGGAGTGCTTTGATATGTACAGTTAGAAAGGTTCATTCTCTTAAAACAGTGGAAGGAAAGCAATGCTCAATCCTCTATAAATAACATCAATGAACATTAAGGCTTTTCAATTTGCTAATTTTAGAGTAACTCTCTTTAGTGAAGCAAAACCAACTCTGAAAAGGATATCACATAGTCAGTACTTCACTATCCGAGGCAATACGGAGATTCCATACCCTTGAAAATGGAAGAATTTAGCTAATCATGCAGCTTCCAGCCCCACGAGGGGCTCCTCTCCTCCTAGAAATAAGACTGTCGACTCTTCCTCGTGGTTTCCAACACGATTTTGGGTGCCTGGGGAATACCTGCCCCAAGCTGAGTCCCTGCTGTCACTTAGCCTGAAATTGTAAACCTGATCACAGCATGACGTGCTGGTGAGTTAGGTTTGGGGATACCTGATCTGGATCTGCAGGACTGAATTTGGGCTTGGAAGTGGCAGCATGTATTCTGTCTGGGTTGTGGGTGCACTCAGTACCTCACATGACAAAGGACTGACATAAGATGTGGAGCAAGATGAATCACTCAAGGTTGGCTTTTGGTGGAGCCATCCTGGGCTAGGAGGAGCTGGAGCCCAGCTCTCTGTTGCATGACACAGTGTGACGTCCTGAAGTCTGCAGGCTGGAACAGCACCTGTGCAGGGACATGTGGACTCCAGTCCTATGGAGGGATTAAGGATTAAATCTCAGATCCTTTGTCTATCTGTTAGGTTTTGTCTTGCTGATTTTTTTTCTGACTTCCTCCTCTGACTGCGAGAAGCTGCCTGGTTCTTGGGTTTAATGGAGGGGACATTAGCATCCAATTAGCTTGGGTGAGTGGGAAAATCCTGCTCCGTGAAGGGAGATCCTTGGACCTGGGTGGGAACTGAGTCAGTATCGACCATTTCCAGGCTCATTTCTCTGCCTTTTGGTCTGTTATAGAAGAGATAGAGGAAAGGGTCACTAACAGCCATGGTTCACTGAACAGACCAAGGCCACTATGCTGGAAGCTGGACTGTGGGACATTGGTGAGAGGCAGATGTGCAGGAGTGTGGCTGGTCAGACACCAGAGGCCCTTCTGGGAGCTTGGGACAGACCCTCTGCCTTGGTTGGGCTGTGGAAACTGGTTGTGCCTGAGACCCTGTGCCCAGGAAACTCTCAGGTAAGGCACATCGGTGCAGCTGGAACTGGGCTCCCTCAGCTGTTCTCATGTGCCCTTCATACCACCAGATCCCCTTGCGGCACTCAAGTCATGCTGAATGTCATTTGAAATTTCAGCTGCCACGTTCGTAAGGACAAACATTTCAGCCTTGAGATTCTTCCTTGCCAGCAGCCATGAATCTGTTTGGGTATTTCCCTGCTTGCCAGGGAGCGCTGACCTTTCCTCTGGATGAAGCGCCTGGCTGTGGAGTTAGTGTCCCTTCGCTCCCGGAGTTGGCACTATTTTGTGGGTTTCTGATGTTTTTAGCCAGAGCTTTATGTTTTAAATAGCATGGGCAATTAGGTCATCGTTCCAATTATCTGTGTGTAAATTTTTGTTTTGCTTTAAGGAATCTATTTTGGAGTGACCTTCTTACAAAAAAGGTCCCAAGAGGCTGGACTTCATGTTGTTACTTAACATGAAGAAAACATCATTTGCTTCAGAGAATGGTGTTGTGCCTCCCAGTGGCTTTGACCAATAAGTTTTTTCGAGCTGTCTGCATTGCAGATTTGCAAAGAAGCAAACTGGAGAAGGTTGTTGTTGGCTGTAACTCATGTCCCTCTCCTGCTATGTTAGCTCAGCTGTGATGGTCACCAATGGGAGGGATAGAGTCTGATGGAGCCATGCTCCTGCCCTTCTCTGCCCATCTGGACAGGAGGCAACCCCTGCTTCCTCCATCAGCAGGGACCCGCAGCTCAGATTGCCATGGGAAAGGAGGAAATGGTGACCCAGCTCCCTTTCCTCCCTTCCAAAGCCAAATGAAGGACCTCTTTCTGGGAACCACTAATTTAGTACTGTAAGCTGTTGACCATGCTGATGGACAGGGAACGTTGACTTTATTTCTTATGGCAGTGGTCCCCAAGAATAAGTCGTGCTTCAAAAAAGTGCAAGTCAATGTTAATTTTCTGAAAATTAATACAGTCCTCATGTATCTGTTAGTACATTTATTTGTGCCTTTAAAGGGATGGCAATTGGGATATTGAAGCCAAATTTAAATCTAACTTTGCAGTGCCATATGGCACAACCTTAAGGCAGGAGTTCATGCATTAAATTGCCAGACTGATGTGGTGGTTAAGTAGATTGTCATAATAATCATTAGTTTCAGTACATATAGATTGTACTTGGCCTTTTTTATTGTTAAGCTTTTAAGGGTTGATCTTTTAATGCTTTGTTATGTTGCACAAACTAAGCATCTCAGGAAGACACTTTATGGGTACAAATTGTTAGCATGTTTTAGCCGAATGTAATACGAATGACAAAAAGATCTCTTACTACTATTTAAGATATGTCAGGAATGTTTACTTATATTTGTAAGGATATTTCCATGGTTTGTTTGTATCCCGCCATGGTTCTAACCAGTAGATAGGACTACTGTTTGTGACTATGTTTGGAGTTCTGGAGTAGTTTTGTCTACAAGTCTCAGTGGACTAAGAGAAGAATTAAAAGTTATATTTATATATATATATACATAATCAGAACAAATATTTCTGAGACTGACAGACGTTGTGTAATTGGTTAAAGATGACTTACATTTGTCAAAAAGGGAATTTTAGTTGCAGTGGTTTAGTTTGGTAAAAGTAGTTTATTTGCATCTGCAACTCATGGCTCTTGATGTACCTGTCTTACAGGTGGTTAAGCTGGATTTCAGACCTGGGGTTTTGTCCAATTTTTGGCAGCAGAGTTTTTCTGCTGCAGAATGTGACTGGTAATGTTAATACCCAGCTGGAGCAGAAGGGAAGCTTTTGAGGTCAAAGCCTGGATACAGTAGCTAACACCCTTGGATGATGATCCCTTTGTACCTGGGAGCTGGTCCTGGACCTGTGCATGCCCCAGACCTCCAAGGGATGTGGCATGTGACGTGGGGCTTTCAGCTGCCCAGAGGCTTTGGTGAGTAGCTCATGGGTTGAGGAACACTGAACACATCTAGCACCTGAGGGGTAGAAACCGCAGTGGAAACAGTAGCGTTAAAACAAGTTTATGAAGCTGTCATGATCATCATTAGATTTTCAGATATAGTAACAAAATCACAGTGCAAGTGAAGCTCAGCATTTGCCTGTGCTGGAACCTTTGCATTACTCTGTTTAGCAGGACTTTACCAATAACTTTAAACTTTCAGATTATATTTGAAAAGTTAATAAATAGATTTTTAATAGACCTTGTTTCTTTCTTTCTTTCTTTTTTTTTTTTTGTTTTCCAAATCAGTAAAATAATAATGTTTTTAGGATGTACTCTCTGTGAGAAATTTGAGCACAGAATACATTTCATGGTTGATTTATGAACCCCTTGAAAATATGGTTTATAATGAAACTCTGACAGACCCTTAACAAAATTAGCATGACAACAAGTAATCACAGAATTACAGAATCATCTAGGTTGGAAGAGACCTCCAAGATCACTGAGAATGCAATAATAATTTTCATGCTTGTGCATTCCTACAAAATTTCTTTCGCTAAGCACTTGCCAAAGGCTGAGAGCACTTCCAGCCATGGCTGGGCAGCACCCGACAGAGAGCGCACCAGCTGAAAGCTGGCTGCCTGCTGCACATATGGGAAGTTGTGCATTCAGAGAGTCTGTACGGGTGAAGTTAAATCAGCAGTATCGTTACCAAAATAGCACCAAACTAAGAATAGCTGTCTTCAGCTATAGAGTGATTGCTGGTCTACTAAGGCAAAATGTGAGAAGTGTAACTTTGGTGCTAGCAGTACTTTATTTTAGGGTTTTGTTAGAGTTAGAAAACGTAGTTAAGATAGTAGCTAGGAAAAGCAGTAATGATTTTTACTGTCATTGTTCATATAAACAGTCTATATTTATCATTATATTTTAAAGTTTTATTTTGATGAATTTTAAAGCTGAACCAGGCCTCTACAGACTGAAATTCCAGTGCTTTGCCTGTGTCTAATACTTGCAGTATATGTGATTAGACTCTGCTGTTGTGTGTCTTTGGGACCGTTGTAGAGATAACCTGTGCCAGAGCTGGATAACTGGGTCAGACTCAGGATTTTTAATGTGGAAAAGTCTGGGCTATGGCCATCTCAGATTCAATGTATGTAACACCAGCGGTTTGCCACTAGAAATTTTGAGGGCACTATGCTGACCTCAATCTGCTCATGCAACTACTGGAACAATTAAAGAGCAAGAGCTCTTTAATACAGCTGTTAGTATCTAAAGGGCTGTTGGAGGTTGTAAAAATAATAAAACAAACAAACAAAAAAAAAGGGGGGAGGGGAAGACCTACAGTGACTAGCATATCTGTGGTCTCCCAGTGATTGCTACAGTTACACATAGATGAAGCTAAATTTTAGCATCGAGGCTGATATATGTAGAGTATAATTACCCTTTTATTCTAAAAACAGTTAAAACAATGTTAGACTAAGTGGTTTCTTTTCAAAGGAAAAGTTAAATTGGGAGATATAATTCCAGATGGGATAGTTAGAAAGAGCTGTTTTCTGTGTTTCCCACTGGCAAATTCTTAGGATTGTTTTGGGAAATACAAAAATGTGTGGGAACAGAAAAAACAACCTGGGAAATAAAAAAAGAGAGTGATCTTGTGGTGAGATGGTGAAGCTCATGGGGGCACAGGCTTAGCCAGGCCTTGGGAGAGTTTGTACAGAAAGTGAGCATCCTGCCTGCAGAAATTTTGAAAAGAAAAAAAGAAAAAAGTAGAAATTACTGAGTGACTACTTCATTACTCTTACAGAGCAATTTTTATTAGTTTTACTGGTGTTTCTATGCCTGTGGCAGTCCTCAAATCTCCATTATCAAAGCAACAGATTACAAGGTACTTGTTCTGGAGATCACTGGTGGATTGTGGAAAGGGACAGTGGTGGAGGAGCCAGAACAGCTTGGGGAAGCCCAAACCCAGACGTCATACAGATCATGTTCTAGCAGTTCCACCAATTTTATTGCCTTTTTAAGCACTGTTTGTTAATCAAGGTAAAAAGTGCTCATGAAAATGTTTTACCTTAGTGTGTATGAAATGGGGACAGTGGTCATCTCCTGCACTCAGCCTTAGCCCTCAGCTTTCTCACTGAGATTTTAAGAGTGGAATTTTTGCTTGGACTTAATAGAGTTACAAAGGAATAAAACAGCCTTCCTGAGTGCAATAGCACACAAATTATCAGACTGCTATTTTTTCCTTTTTGACAAGCTAGGCTAAGTATCATGAAAGAGCTGTATTGGAGCACCAGCAGGCATGGTTGGGTGCATGGTACATTAACCAGATTTCTTGGGCTTGTAATCTTGCCCTTTTGAGCACAATTACTTCCCTCTGATTGGGTCCTCTGAAGCTATTAGCAGATCCAACAAGGAGGCTGAGATATTTGTGAACAGCTTTACGTAAGGGATTCCCTGTTGGGGTCATATGTCAGGACTGGGGTCCCAAAGTTCCTGGGAAAGCAAACAACTTCTTTTGTGGTCATTGCATCCATCATACCAGTTGTGGCCTGCACAATAGGGTCATAATCCAGCCCTACAGTTGCTACCTCACAAATTGCAGATGATATGAAATTGGATTCAATTTCAGGATTCAAGAAGTTAGGACTGATAAATACAGTTGGGGTGGTTTTACTGATTCTGAGACACAGACAAAAATATATATAACTATGCTACGTAGTTACAGAAAAAACAACACTTGAAACTAAATTACCCTAAATATTGAAGATTTGACCTTAAAAAAACAGATTATATGGTTTTCCTGTCAAATTCTCTCACCTTTAACATCTCTTGACTACCTTTAATGCCAGATTTTTTTGTAAATTAATTCTCCATTGCACTCCAATTTTAGTCTTCTCACAGGAGAATGTTTCCAAATCTCCATGAGACCAGATTCTGCTATTTTAAATCACATTGCACAGGACCGTACTGTACAAGTAGCCAGCCACACCACGCGCAGTGTGAGTACCAGCATAGCTGGTAACCAGCAGATGAGCTCTTCTCCTGAGACCACGTGCTGGTAACTCAAGGTGCAAGCACTCAGGACCTGGCTCATTGCATGCAGGTGCTGCACCAGCACCACCAGGCATTCGGGGAGATGCCTGCACCGTCACAGCACTGACTTGTAGAAGCAGAGGTGTAATTCAGAATCAGGATACTGGAAAGGATCTGGTGTCGAGAATGGCATAACTGCAATATTTTCTTCTTCCAGACACAAATTGTGTCTTGTTTTAAAGAAATAAGTTCTCACACTAAACTAGTTACTCTAAAGTTTGATATGTGCAATGTGATTTGATAAAATTTCTTGGTTAGAAGTATCACATTTTTACCAGAAATGGCAGGCATTTATAATTTGCTGCACAAGTAGTTTAAGTATTTTAGCATAATTTAGAGGGAATTAATGGCTTGTTATTTATTGCCTAGTTCTTTGTAGGAGTGATTTATAAAGCCATGCTCTGCACTGCTTGTTACTTTGCATTCTCTGTGTTAGCTGTACCATCAATATCACTAAATGAATTCACAGTGACATTGCTCTGGAACTATGGTTTTTGATACAAGGGTTACAGAACATAAATCAAGAATTATGTTTAATTCATAAGAGGCACCAATCTCTCATTTAGGTGTAGGTTGGGCTAGAAGATGTCAAAAATATGTTTTACAATACCTCTTCTGATTGCATTCAGACTCTTTCTATATGCCTTTATGTTCTGCGTGAGAATAATATATAGTAATACGGTGCAGTTTGTCAAGGGAATAACATTTGTGTTTTTATTTATTTGTGTACAAATGGTATCATTATTTTTACCACAAGCCACAAAGGAATATATTTACATGAATATACTTAAAGTGATTCATAAAGGAATCCATAAATATAAAGATAAGTCTTCCCTATTCTATGTTATAAATACTATTGTTGATTATTTAAATTACATTTTAAAAACCTAACATTTCTAGTATTTCTTAATGTTATTTTCATTTCTCTTCCCACAGAAATGTAAATAAACCCTCTCTTCATTATAGTCTTCCTTTGCTTATCTCTTTAAATTCTTCTTGAACTAGTGCATTGAAATCCAGAGTACTGAAAAGCATATAAGAACATTTATATAGTATTTTTTTACTTTTTATTCATCTTATGTAAATATATCTGTCCTTTTTAGCTTTTGTAAAGAAAAAAAAAATAGTTTTTAGAAAGGCTAAATTTAGAATCAGGTATGACTTGGAAATGTGTTTTTACCTCAGTGTTATTCAAAGTGTGTATGAATACTTGACAGTGTCATTCACATACAAAAGTAATTTGAAGAAAGAAGATTTAACTTTTCATGCTATTGAGGCAGCTTATTACAGGTGTTAGGTATGCGAGATCTGTGGATGATTCCAGGGCTGTCACTCACTGTGAGTTTGTTCATTGCTTGTCTGTAAGAAGTGGGACATACTCTTAGATATTTCTTGGAGTTAGCAAAATAGCCATCACGTTTTAAATGTATGACTGAAAGGAGCTGCATTCATGGGAGAATACCAGTGTTTATACCTAAAGCAAAACTGGAAAAAATGTGTTTCTGAAGATGAAGGACTATTGTTTTTTTACTATTTTAAACTTTTGTTTAAAATTTGTTCAGAAACAAAATACTGTAAAAGAAAGAGATGAATATAACTTATCACTGGACAGGGAGAAAAATCAGACTTGAGGCTCCTTGTGCCACATCTTTCATGCCTTTTCCTTGTGTGTGAATATAAATTTCGAATAAGCATTGTGCAGTGAGGAAAGGAGCTGCATCCCCACCTTCACCACCACTGCTTGCTGTCACTGCTGCCTCTCCTCGGGCTGGAGTGGGTGGGCAGGACCCATCCCACTGCCCCCCTGTGCTGCCCCGAAACTCCTTGGCAAATGGCAACCGCATTTGTTTCAGAGTTCTGGCATGCCCCACAAATTGCGATTCCTATTCTCTTCACAGGTCCAATAGAAAGGTTAGACCAACAAAGACTCAAAAGCTAAAGGTTCACTGAACAAAGAATATTTGGCCTGTCACTGAGGCCAAATACATATTTAAATTTTATGTGCAAAGCTGGAAGAATAATTTTTTTTTTCCATTTTCACTTAAAAATATGTTGGGAGTGAACTTTTTGGATTAATATTATCTTGTTACCTCAGTTTTGCAAATCAGACTATTCTATCTAATTTGTAAACAAGACTTAGACACTTCTAGGAAAAAAAAAATCATGTATATGTAAAAATCAGAAATTCCTATTACTATTTTACAGGTTCCAAATATTCCAAAAATTCTTTATCTTGAATGCTTCCTTTGTTCCTCCTTCCCCTGCAATGGCTTGTTGGCCTCCAGACATCTAGCACCCTTTGCTCCCACTGTTGTGCTGGGTTACATCAAGGATGTAAGCAGTGAGTTTTGGGAAGGTGTGAGGACCCTGAGGGATCCCTTGGTCTCACAGGAGGGGGTGACCCATGTATTTCTAGACCTTCCTTAAAACATATGTCTGAACATCCAGCTCTGCAGGCATCTACCTCTGCAGGCGTTCAGCACCCAAACTGCAGCAGACTAGCTTGGGATGATTTGGTTTTGTGGCAGAAGCTTTTAGGAAGGATACTGAGAACTTGCAAGGAGGGAAAATGCCTTCGGTGCCTTGAGACCCCAAGGAAAGAGCCTGAGACACTGTTTCTTCAGTTTCACAAAGAAAACTAATGTGTTGTTATTTGTGGCATCCTTAGACAGGATACAAAGGTGCAAACAAAAGAGTTATCATGGATCTACTTAATTACATCAATCTGTTCAAGACACAGAGCTCCAATACAGGAACTAACTGCAAGCAAGCTCAGAATTTCACCTTCTAGTACTTCTGAAATAGCAGTGACTAGGGTAATTTTTCTTCATTATTTTGTGTGTCATTTGATTAGGAAGGTTATGTCTCAAAATGGGTAAATGCAGTGCATGGTGACATAGTAGAGTCAATTCCTGGGCAAGTGTCCAGTTTTCAGATAGTCAATAAGTTATATTAAAATTTACCATCACCAGTATCAAAAGGTGCTTGTGCCAGTTAAAAACAAGTAAGAGAAAAACATGCAAGGAAAATAAATTTGATTTAGGGATGTTTAGCCTAATATATATTGCTGGACTGCTAATGCTGTTTATCAATCCATCCTTCTCCCTACACTAATTGTTTTTGAACACATAGGTCTGTTCCAATGAAAGCATACAGCAGCTTAAGTGTCTTCAATATATTATTTTGGGAGTTTGAATATAGAGGATCTTGTTGAAGGAGCCAGTGGGGAGTATTATCACATACAGGAGGAGTCTCAATTGAGTTGAGAGATCAAAAGAAAAACGACACCCCTGTGGCTGGAAGTGATGAACTTGTGGTTTAGATGTCACCTCTCCTTACCTGAGGTGGGGAATGGCTGTGTGCACACTCTCACTGCCTGGCAGCACACAGGGAAATGCATCAAGTTTCACACTACCCAATAAACTCGTAAAATCACAAAGCAGTATAGTGCAGCATACCTGGCATCAGGAATGCAGCTGGGAATTTCTGACATCAAGGCTTTAAACAGAATCTTTTTTTAAAAAAAAACAAAAAGTATATTCCCCCCAAAAAATAAAATGAGACTTTCATATTTATTCTGATATGAGTTTCAGAAGTGTTAATTCCTATAAACATTTTTTTTCCATAAAAATAGACTATTAAGAAATAAGATGCAGTTCTTTTAAAATAAAAATCAGTAGGACCAATGTTTATGCACTAGAGAACAAATTTTAGCATTTGAATAACAAGTACATTCTTCAATTTTTTGTTGTATTTTGTTGTGCATAAAGAAGTATATCAAGTGATCTGGAAAAAAAAAAAAAAGAGCCGTTTCAATTATGCTTCCTGAAACCCACAGATCTTTCCAATGTTCTTATTGGTAAACTCTTTGAAAGATCAAGTAGCACTGTGAAAAATATTGAAAAACAACACTACTGCCAGCTGCAAAGCAGTAAGGTATTCCTCTATAACAAGACAACGTGAAAAGTTTTGCAACAAGTATAAAAAAAAAAGATTTGTAAATGGAAACATGAATAGGACTCATGTTCTGGTTGACTAAATATATCTAAAATATTTACAATGAATTCTGTTTCTCTTTGTTCAGGAATTCTCATGATTTTTCATATCATTTTATTCATAGTCAATAATACAGCCAGAACAATGTTTAGGTGCAGTATATACCGAGAAACAGGAATAAATAAATATTTTTAAATTCTGAACGTAAAAGGTACCTGTGAACATGTGTCCACTGAGTATCAGTGGTATATAAACACAGGTCTTCAGCTTCAAAGCAACAGATTGGCCTGAGGTCAATAAATGATTCATTTTAGATGTTGATGATCAATTTTAGATGTTGAGCTTAGTGATATGGTTTAGTGAAAGACTTGTTAGTGTTAGGTCAGAGGTTGGACTAGGTGATCTTGGAGGTCTCTTCCAACCTAGACAATTCTGTGATTCTGTGATTCTGTGACAAAATTTAAAATAGGAAATGCACAGCAAAGTCATGCAAGGAATCCAAACTTACTATAAGCCGCTTGAATGAGGGATCCCCAGAGATGGATGCACCTGGAAGCTAAAAGGCATGGATTACCAGCTGTATTTTAAAACATTGTGTTTGTTGTTGGCAATATATTGTTTTTTCACAGTCTTCCTACTAGAATAACATAGCAGAATTAATCTCTGCCAATGAATGAAGTCTATCTGTTTCTCCAGCATGTGCCAAACAAGTCGTACTGCATAGTTAGGGTGCTATTTTTACAGCATTGTTTTCAGATGCTGTCCTCAGAGATGTCTTATTTTCTTCTAAATTGATAATTGTATCTCTGTCATCCATACGCCTTTACCAGTTCACAGTTTACCGTTATTCCTGCCATCTGTTTGATGGGTCTTGCTTCAAGTCTTTCTAGGCACAGCAACATCCATCTCATCCACAGGGGCAGAGTACTTTATAGCCTTTGGTTCATTGTTTATTTGTTGCAGTTTTTCAAGATTTCAGCCGTTCTCTGTACAGATGTGATTTTCTCTTCAGAAATCATGGGGTATTTAGTAATTATTCAAGAAGGGAATTACCATTTAAAAGGGAAAATGCTTGTGGTAACTTTATATGACATTCCATCAAATCTAGTATCTATTTTGACTCCGTCCACAATGGCAATGCTCAGACATCTGGCCATTTTTACCTACATTGCACAGAAAGATTTAACTTAGAGATGGTATGTTACTCTTTCCCATTGCCAGAAGACTCTGATGGAGCCAGTACTTGGTGTATTTCTGCCAAAGAGACTGCTCAGAAGCACCAAGGTGCTAGAAAACCTCTGCCTGCCTTAGCCTGACACAGTCCTGAATTTGTCCTGAACGGCTTACGGGATGTGTCTTTCCCTAGTGGCACAGGGGCTTGTATTAAATGCAGTGGTGCATCTACTGCATAAGTTCCTTAGATGAAGTTGAGAGAGTCACAAGAACAGTCCCACCTTTTATGTTGCTGCTTATTTGATGCAGACATAAAAAAATGTTAAAATATGTGGTGCTCTGAAAAGCCATTAGCATATCAATTTTGAGACAAGGTCCTATTTCATCCTAAGTGTTAGCTCAAGTTTGCTGTTTTATTAATCAACCATAAACTTCTTAGATATACAAATTACTCATGAATTTCCCTAATTTCCAGCACGATTCTGTTATGTACAGCACCAGATGTGCAGGTCTCTGATGAATGCCTTCATCTGGAATACTTAGTATTTGGGATTGCGTGCATGGGAATTAGAGAACCCAAGCAATATTTCATGTGACAGAGCAATAATTATTTTTAAGTATTTGAAAAGTTCACCTTCCTGGCAACATTACTGAACTGAATTCCGAATGTATTCTTTTTGATTAGGAACTGTCATTAACAAATAAATGAAGAGTCAAAGTCTGGTTACATTTTACCCAATACTGCCATTTTTTTGTTCATCTGGGACATACAGAGCCCAATGTTGTGACTGTGCTAAAGAGTCTCAGAACACCATCAAAATATTTTCCTACAAAGATTCATTCCAGTGTTGTGCTCATTCTGCCAACAATTTCTGAAAACAAATCTATACTCAGAGGAAAAATGAGTCAGGAACAAAAAACTGACACCAACCCTCTATCCTAGAAGTACTTACATTATTACTTACGGATTCTCTCTTATTTGGTTTCTTTCAAGGCTGTGGTTATAGATCTCTCTATTAATACTCTGCTTAAAGAGAAGGGTTTTTAGAGTTGGATGTCCTTTTTTAATAATAGGTTTAAAGATTTTTTACCAACACGGTATCAAAAGGAGGTGTTATGGCAATGTAGCTTAGTGGGTAATTTATTTCAGAGTGAGATAAATCACGGATTGTTTCCTAGTGAGAAGCACGGGTTCAGACTCATTATTGTCGGAACAGTATATTACATGGGAGGTTGCTGGCCAAATGAGTGTTTATAGTGTTTTAGAGTGTTTATGCCCATGCCAAGTGACTGACCAATTCAAGCGAAAGTTCACGTGGCAGTTTTTGTTTAAAATAATCTTGATAACTTTAGCAGTATTTTACTATGTAAAAACATTCACGAGTACCAGAGCTGTGAGTCTGGACATGCTGTCACATGCTGTGGCAGAAGGCATAGCAGTGTTGTGTGTGTTTGATCAATGCAGCTGACTGTTCGGAGCAGGAGGTTGGCCTGGGGACCTCCTGAGGTCCCTTCCAGCCTGGATTTTCTTATCATCCTATAAACTTCTCTGGGGTGTGAAGAGTCTGTGTTGCCAGACCATGGTCTCCTGGGTGGAGGAATCAAAGATTCTGCCTATGGCTCAGAAGCAGCATTACTTAAACAGGCCTCTCTGAAACAAATATCCTTGTTGAAGAAACACCGAGCGATGCCATGAGCAGCAGAATCCATCCATGCATCTTTGTTTCATGTGGCTTCAAGCACTAAGTCCCCATAGCTCCCAACTGCTCTCACGCCACATCTCAGACTCTCCTGCAATACCCGCAGGCTTCCCGGATATCCTCCTGCCTTTCCCTGTACATCCAGCTCCGGTTATTGATGCCAGACCTCCTCACTGTAGCCTCTCCAGTTTACGCCATATTCCTGATGTCCTTCCACCTGCTTTTTTTGGCTGGAGTTCTGCAATACTTAACAAATTTGTCATTTTTTTCAGTGGCTGACGGAATTAATTATTCTCCTAAGGCAATATTTCACCTGTCTATTTCTGTTTGTAAGCTGGTATGGTCTTAAGGGATATGTGCTTTTTTCCAACACATAAATCTGGCTGAAAATTAAAAACCAAGAAGGAGAAATAACTGTCCTTTGTATGATTAGTTACCCTGCTTTTTTTTTGCCTTTTTTTTCCCCCTGGAAATCTGCCATATTCCCATCATGCAAGAGGCAAGTGGGGGCTGTAATTTCCTCTTGGAAAAGTAGGGAATAAAAAGATTTTCAGTAACTGCTGTAGCAGGTTCTTCCATAATTTGATTTGTAGAAATCTGTGAAAGGTTTGTGTACTTCATCTGTTTTTCAGTCCTCTGAAAACGTTTAGGACAGTGGTAAGAACGCAAAGAAACTTTAGACAAGGAAGGTAATATTTCAGTGTCCAGTGAAGCTGTAGGAAGCAGAGATGTGTCCCATGGACACAGGGCTGCAGCATGTGGACGTTTTGACTTTTGATGCAACATTTTCTAGCTTTAGTCTAAAGAGACAGGTTTTATCCTTCCCTTATAATCTGCTTTACACAATGTGGATGCACCAGTTGCATCTCTGTAATTAATTTTGAACTGAGTGTTTGTTAAGAAATGGGGTTAATTTGTCTATTTGAGGATTTCCCTGTGTGGGTTGTAAAGCAAACACAGTGGGTGAGGTTCCAGATTCTCATATGGTTCAGGTCATCTGCAGCTGCTGGCAGCATCCTTTGGGGATGCAGGCAGCTAAAACAGGTTACAGCAGGCTGCTCAAACCTTAACGGGGAAACAGATAGCGAGACAGACGGCATGAAAGCAGTGAACTGAAAAGGTGTCCTTAAAAATCATCCTTTTTTTCCATTACTTAGGATCTTTTAAAAGCATTTTTTTAATTTTTTTTTTTCCACCATAGGGTCACATATGCTATTTCAGATTTTACTCTTTCAGATTTTAATCTTTTTTAAGAGATGGAGAGAAACTGCACCATCTCTCTGGGCAGCCTGCTCTCCTGCTTGGACAGCTGCTGTCAGATCCCCCCAGAGTCATCTCCTCTCTAGGCTGAACAAGCCCCGGTCCCACAGCCCCTCCTTGCAGGGCAGGTGCTGCAGCCCCAACCACCTCTGTGGCCTCTGCTCAAGTCACGCCAGTTGATCAGCACTGTCAAATCTGATTACTACGCCTTGTTAAGTAAAGGAAAGGATACTATTCATTGTATGGGCATACAGGAAAAAACTATGTGCCGTTAAATTCTTTTACTTAATACCTCAGTGTTCCTTTAGATGTATCAGGTACTTTGAAAATCCATACTAAGCTGTAACATTTCTTTCTATGACACAAGAAAAGACATTTTTGTTGTTATTCTTCTTCTTCTTGAAGGATAATTTAGGCGATTGAAAGACATTTTGATTACATATAGGCTTTAGAAGACTATAGAGAAAAAGTTTGGGAAAAACAGTATTTTTTACACAAAAAGAAATAATATATTCATTATGCTAGGGCTAAATATGGACTTTAAATACTTATGAATACTCAACACATTAAAAAACGAAAACCCATGCAATCAGTGTTTCACTAGGTAATAAAACACAAGAGATTGTAAAACCTAAGACAAGGACAGCACCCTCTCCCAAACACGGGAAAAGGTGGAAAACAGAGACCTAGTTGTTGGCATTGTGTCAGTATAGAGACAATGGATGCTTGTTCTATTATTTATATGAACTGACGGTTTGGCAGATGCCACTGCAAAAAAAACAACCCTTTATTTAAAATGTAGAAAAAATAAAATTTGCTTTCCTTTATAATCACACAATGCAAAATACTAATGAAATGTTGGATTTCCTGTAGCTGGGAAGAAAGTATTGTCCTAATCTGCTTTCAGTCAGCAAGAGGCTCTAATCATTCTAGTCACATAAAAGTAGATAGAAGTGAAAATCATCTTTTTATTCTTTGAGATACAGGGGAAAAGAGGATGGATGGTTACTTACAGTTTAAAATGGTAATTCTTAATTTTTTCCTCTTTGTTAATGCATATTTATTGTTCTGTTGTATCCTTATTCTGTATTTACTCCCTGTAACCACACAGACATTTGGTGTTTTTTGTTTTGTTTTGTTTTGTTTTATGACTACAAAAGGAAATTCTCATAAATTATAATGTGTAGGGGATGGGGCTTCCAGTGCTGTAGCCACAAATCCATTCCCTGTAATATACTCAATAATTATACGTTCATCTCATTTATTTTTCTGCCACTTTTATTCAAAACTTGATTAAAGAAAGCACTTAAATATGTACTTAATTCAACCCCTTAATCAGAGCAGCACTTCCTAAGTGAAGCAGTGTGGGGCAGCTTTCCGTGTTAAACCATAAAAGCTTAAATCTGCTTGATCTTCAACTGATATTGCCATTTCACTGTCATATTCCTCTCTTCACGTTTCATCTTAAATTTGTTTCTGGAAAATCTTCATGTTCTCTCTTAAACATTTGTTTACTTCTTTTTTTTTTTTTTAATTTTGAAAATGTCAAAGACAATAACAACAAAACCGACCTCACCTCAATGAATGAGATGGAAAT